>NW_012114699.1:3774479-3844991 GCF_000951035.1 Colobus angolensis palliatus | reverse complement strand
TGTATTCCTAGCTACTGAGGAGGCTGAGGTGGGAGGATTGCTTCAAACAAAGAGTTCGAGGCTGCAGTAAGCTATGATCACGCCACTGCACTCCAGCCTGAGATGCGCCTGGCATAGCCCGGGGAGTCGACCGCCAATTGGATCTTTCAAAGTATTTCTTTCCTTTGGACAATGAACTTAGTTTAAATATTATTATACATACACAAAAAGATTTTTAGTTAATTGTTCTGCATACATTCAGGGTTTATGTAGTATTCTGTATCCATATTAGATTGAAATGCATAGAAGGTTTTTGGTGTTGGCTATTACATTTAGTTTGTTAAAATCTTGCCGATCTCTTTCTGTAGTGTGGAGACGGAAGTCTTTTTAGTGATTGCCTCACAATTTTCCTTGCTGATGGCCCCCGTCAGACAGACTCTGAACTAATTAACAGAGCTTTGATCTTGACTGCTTCTTTCCTCAAATTCTCTGCAGGAAGGAAATGTAGGAATACTTTGTAAAATTTGACTACATAAGGAATGATGATATGATAACAATAAAGATGCTATAGCAGTGGTGTCCAATCATTTGCCTTCCCTGGGCCACATTGGAAGAAGAATTTTCTTGGGCCACACATAAAATATGCTGATGATAGCTGATGAGCTAAAAAAATAATTCACAAAAAAATCTAATAATGTTTTAAGGAAGTTTATGAATTTGTGTTGGGCTGCCTTCATAGCTGTCCTGGGCCACAGGCAGCCCACGGGCCACAGGTCAGACAAGTTTGTGCTGCAGAGATTTGAATAGATTTGAGATATAACACATCAATCTATAAATCCATAACTGGTAAAAAGACAACCATCATAAAGGCAGAGGGTGTGATACCCATGATGCTAAACAACTGATTGGACTTACCAAAGGTTTTTTCATCCAGCACACAAAATGATAGTGCTCCGTGAGCCATTGAGAAGAAGCCTGTTTGAACTGGCCCTAGCTTATATTCTGCCTGTGTCTTTAAGAGCTGAATGTTTTAAGCCTCGAAATTTTCTCATCTACAGATGAGAAATTAGGGTAATCATAATAATACATCATCGGGATTTTAAAAGAGTGATATGATAATTATAGAACACAAAAAGGCATTGTAGTGTGTTACATAAAATTATAAAGTTAATGCATACAAATTTCTTGGCATTGTACTTTGCATACACAGTAAGTACTTAAGTAGTATTCACTGTTATTGTCGTCATGCTGCTTCTGTTGCTGTGTGATTGTTGAAATTTTTATTTTAGTGAAATGTTTCCATATGAAAAGTACAGGACATTTACAATGTAGTTACAGTGACTGTGTGTCCTCACCCAGTCTGACTGTTTTGATTGTACTTATGGAGGAAACCAAATTAAACATTGAAAAGTTTATGACAAACATTAGATGTAGACCACAATGTTAAGCCATGTTGTAGCTACTTGCAGGCTCAGGATAAGATAGAGTTTGGTGAGCATAGAGATAGCTCATTGACTTGCAATTTACTTTCACCTGGAGAAAGCACCAACACTATGGTTATGATGTCACAATTGCAGATTCATGCTTTGATGTATTTCTCTTGATTTTCTATTTGACATTAAGAGACAAGACAGTGACTCTTTGGATCCCATCTCATATCTATACCGAATTAAGCAACTCACAGCTCAGATAGCACTGAAGAGAGGATCTTGCAATACATTTTCTGCGTGAGAATGGCACTGTATTATTCAATTAGCTGAGCAATATTTCCAGGATGAGAATTCCACCCAAACAACTTTTGCTTAGTACAGACCCCAGTTAGCACACTTGTTGAGTCCTCTTTCTTACTACTAACGTGAAAACTCACGAATTTTTTTTGAAACATTTTAATTAAACTCTCCAGAAGAGAATTGTATTTGTGATCTGATATGTTAGTAGGTTTTTAAAAATTGTTTATTTCAAACATTCTTTCAATGTACCTTAATTTATATAGTATCATGTGAAATCTTTCCTCTAAGAATTTTCCTCTAAGACATACGGCTCATTATAATTTCAATATCACATGCTATGTGGAATAATATAAGTGATTGTATGCAATAAGAGACAATGATGAAATTCTCCTGAATCTAGATCATTTTCAGGGTCTTTTATATGATACCGACACACAGTTTTAGATCTGTCCTTTAGTTCTGAGTGCCTTTTTGGAGAAAGTGGTTATCAGAGAATCCCTAAATGACCTTCTATCATTTCGTCTGAAGAAGTATCTTCTTAAAATGAAGTATATTATGAAGCTATGCAATAAGGTGAAAAGCCTCCATAAATTCAGTAACATTAGTACAGTCAAAAATTACAATACTTCCGTTACTGTCAGGAGCCAATCGGAAAATATAAATTAATCTCTCTGACAATCCCATTATAGGAAAAGGCAGTTTTCATTTGAGGTATTTGCTGACAAGACTGCAACTTTATTAATACAAAACATGCCTTTTAACCTTAGGCCCCATATTTTGGCAGCTGCACAAAATGTAGAAGAGTTTATAGCTGCCTTTACCTATTGTATTGAGACAGTTCTCAAGCACATCTGAGTGCTCAGTGTGTACACCAAATATTGTGCTAGACTCGGTGAGAAGCTGCCAGAGAATTCATAGGCATGATCCTTGGCCTTGAGAAGTTTGCAGTCTAGTTGGGAAAAGAGGATGCAGTCCTACATAATAATTTGAAGAAAAATACCTAGCGATATTCCGAAAAGTGAAAAACAAATAGAAACCAAATACAAATTGTCTTTGTAGAGAAACATATGCGCTAATTTTGCAATGATGAGGTTAGCTCTTTTTGTGAGCCTTTAGGTATGAAATTCTGTGTCTATTTTACTCTAACCTTTCTGATTTATACAGGAGATCACACAGGAAGCTCCATAATGAATCAGAAAATGTGGGATATAATAAGTCATCTTGACATCAGTTCATACCACTTCTGCTCTGCAGCATCTTTCATCTTAGAAGTCCTTTTTCAAAGCCTAAGGCTAGGCTAGGCCTGCCTCTCAACTAGTGCACATATTTTACCTTGTTTCTCTCTACAAACTGGACAATGGTCAAATCTATAAATTTTGCTTCTGTTTTTCATATTCACTGTATTCCTCCTGAAGCCTTCTAGCCAAATTAGATTTAAAACTATGGGAAAATGCTTTCTGAGCCTGGCTTTCCATGGTAGAAGCCAAATATTTATTTAACACAAGTGCTATTGAGAAATAACAGTCTCTTTCTTCTGTGTTTCATAAAATAAGTCTATCTTGAGACCAAGGCATTTTGTTTTGTTATTATTTTGTTTTTGCAATATATTGTATGTATTAAACCAGCAGAATAGCCTTTTGTTAGATAGGAAGTTGGAATATTCCTAATAAATAATCATTGGCACTCCAACCTTACACATTTTACTTTCAGTTCTATTTGGACTAAATGCTACATATTTCCACTCTTCTATTTTGTAAACATTTTTCAGGATTCTGTGGTTGTCTCCTGTTTCCTTCATGTATATTCTCTCCCGTCAGATGGAAAGACTCACTCATCACAAACCAGTTGTAGCTTTGTGACTATAGCATGTCTACATGAAGCTGAAAAGCAGTACCCTGTAGTTCAGATTTTGCTATGGAATCAATGAGTCTAAACACTGTTGCTCAAAGTGTTGTCTTTGAAATCTTCGAACCAACTGCGTTAGAATCAACAAGGGAACTCATTTAGAGGTACACATTTCTGGACTCTACCTCAGGCCTAACGAATCAGAATCACTGTAGACTCTGCTTTTGTTTATATTATTATGCTTTTTCTAGAATGCTCTTTCTCTCTGCATAAATTCTGTCCATCTACTAAGGCTCAGCTCAGATATAGCCTATTCTATGAAGCCATTCTTTGTCCACTTCCTTTGACACATGTGACCTTCTCTGAAATTATGGCACAGGATGACAGGGGTCATTAGATCTGGGGTACACAGGATGTTTGGGAGAAATGGGATAGGTCATCCGGGAGAAATGTGATAGCAAGCATCTAAGATTTGCACTTATATTTGTACTTGTATTTAGAAACCTGAGCTGAAAATGCTACAAGCAATGAAGTAATCATCAACATGACATCTGTGTTTAAAGGAGGTCTGGTGACACAATTTTGCAGTAAAAACCTATGTTAAAAGTGGGATAAAATGGCAAGTCTTCTAGGCAAAACCATGTTCAATAAAAGAGATGGAAGTCGTGGTATAGTCTTTGAAAGGAGACAGATAACATCCTAATTAAGCATGCAAATTTATGAGAATATTTTGCATTAGATTAATGTTAGAACAATGGAGTAAGGTATAAAAACAGAAAACTGACAGAGATATTGAAAGTAAAGTCATAGATAAAACTATTATTAAATAGCAGAGCTGGGGTATTGACCTAGCTGGGCCTGACTTCAAAGCCTATGCTCTGAACCTCTTAATCGCATCTTTGTCCAAACTGTGTTTTTACCCTAGGATGTTCTTCCCCTCTGTGTTTGCTGTAGAAACCCCATCCCATATTCTGCATTACAGTGCCCTTCCAGACTGCTAGGGCCACCCCACTCTGACAGTAACACTGACTTCTAACTCTGTTCCACCACTTTCATTTGAAGAGCATGGAGGTGCACTTTGCTGGCCTCTTTTGCTGAAATAGTTGTCTTGAGGTTGAAAATACCAAGGACTAGTTCACTTTCCTTGGGAGACCGGGGCCACAGGAGGAGTTGTCCAGCAAAAAAGGAGGTCTGAGGACCATCTATATCAGCATTATTTGTTTGAAAGGCATGTTTCCTGGCCTTACCCCATATATCTTGAATCAGAATCTTTAGCTTGGAACACGGGAATTTTCATTTTTAACAATTATCCCAGGTAATTCTGATATATAATGGAATTTGAGAATCAATAATTCTAGTTATTCCAGAAAGCTGACCAACATGCTAAGTCCTAGTTCATTTCAAATGTTTCCATTTCACTGAGACAGCCCAGAAGACTAATTTTCAGTTTATTTTCTATAGCATTAAAAAGCAAAGGTGTGAACAGTAATTATTTCATCTGGGGCAAACATCTCTAAACAACAGCTGACATCTCGCCTCTGCTTGGCTGTCCCACTTGTGGATCATTAGTTACAACAATTTTAGAAAGAATTATTAGGAAAGACAACTTTAAAAAATGCAGAAAATCAGCTAAAACATTAGCTGAATGGAGAATTTAAGCTTATTTCCTAATCATATTTCACAGGGAAAGAGTCAGTTGATGAATTTTAAAATTGCAATAAGCTAGATTTTTGCTGTACTCCAAGAAAATAAACTTAGTTGATTACAGTGTGTAAATATTCTTCCAATTCCTTTGACAACATCTAAAGATACAAATAACTCTTGTTTTAGAAATAAGGGAGAAAATTACTAATTTTAAAATGATAATGGATTAAATAACTGTTGCCAACAAAAGTCCCTTGAATCCTAGAACCATGATTCAGAAGCCTCCTGCTGTTTCTTTTTGGGGAAATGTGATTCATTTTTCATTGAGCTGCCAACTGTCCCCATGAAATTTATGCATTGATACTAGGACATTAACAAACATAAGAATGAAACCAATGTGTATGTCATTTATGAATTAAATTATGTTATGGATTATTTAAATTTAATTTTACCTCCTGAAAAAATAGTGTCAGACTCCTCACAGAGACAAGGGTGTTGGGGAGAGGGATCAGTGATTGTGTACTGGAAACATATTTCTGCTTTTGAAACAGTGAAAATTCTTCTTAATGTTATTATGGCTCACATGTTCCTACAATTTATCTTTTTTCCAAAGACATTGTTTCTGTTCTCAATTTACATTGCATTTTCCTTATCAGTATTCCTTTCTCAGAAATGCAGAATGAATGTTTCTAGTTTCTACTCTGGCATTTGTTCTGAGCAAAGGGTTGTATTTCCTATATCTCACATACCTTTTTCAAAGCTCCCTTGTAAATAACTCTTTGATAATAGTAACTTTTATTCAATAATAACAATTATTGAATGTCTACTAGACATGTGTGATAATACATTATTGCTAATGCTTACAAACATTCTGCTGATAGCACTATTACCTTTTGTAGTGTGTTGTTATATTGATGACTCCCAAGAAACCATGCCTCCTCGAATATGTTGCCATGTGTACACCCTTCCTACTCTGAGCTTGGCCATGTGACTCACTTTGTCCAATAGGACAGCAGCAAATGTGATGCAAGCATAGGTTTGACAAGCACCTGTAACTGAGTCCAAAGCTGATACTGCTCATCGCATGACGGTTGATAAGTCGAGGGACAAGGTGTTGGAGCAAGGAATGTGGCTTTATTTCACATATCCAGCAAACAGAGAAGATGGCAGACTAATGTGCTAAAGGCATGTTAAAAGGCATTAGTCTCAAGTTTCCTTTTTATTGTGGAAGGAGAACAAGTAGGGCATTGAGATTAGCAGGTGATTGGTGACCACAGTCATCTGGGCATCAGCAGGAGACCTAGGAGTTGTCAAAACTTCTTTGTCCTTGGTCAGGTTACAGTGCTCCTATAAATCTTTAACATAACATTGATATTTGTGTTTAAACCCTCCTTATCTTCTCGGGGATTAGTTTGGGGAAGGGACTATTATTATCCTTGCTTTAAAGTTAAAATATAAACTAAATTCCTCCCATAGTTAGCTTGGCCTGTGTGCATGAATAAGCAAAGGCAGTTAGCTAGTGAGGTTAGAAACAAGACAGAGTCAGCTATGTTAGATTTCTCTCACTGTTACACATATCTAGTCTTGTACTTTTGAAACTCTTCTTCTTGAGACTAAACTGTTATATTGTAAGAGAAAATAGGCCATTTTGCTTGAAAGAGAGAGACTACCTAGAGAGATTCTAGAAGATGAAATAGTATGTAGAAGGAAAGTTTAGGTAAATTGGAGCCCTAGTCAACTCCCAGATCAATTCAGCTTCTTGGGTAATTTCAGCCAATAACATGTGGAGCAGAAATACAACCTTGTCAAACAAAGGAATTATGAGAAATAATGAATTGCTCTTATTTTAGGACACTAATCTTGGGGTGACTTATTTCACAGTGATAGATCATTGAAGATTTTATAGATGAAGAATTTTGGGCACCAAAGATATTAAGCAAATTGTTCAAGATCCTACAGTTACTACATGGCTTTGTGGTAGTCAGTCCATAAGATTGTCCCTAATGATACTCACCTCATGTTATGCATATTCCTGTGAATTGTGCTATCACATGTAATATAACTGACCAGTGTAATTAATCCAATATTTCCGAAATTGCTATTTGTGATTTCTGAATTTGATTTATAAAACACATCACAGCTTCTGCTTTCTCTCTTGGATAACTTGCTCCAGGGGAAACCAGCTGCCATATTGTGAGGACTCTCAGTAGCCCCGTGGGGAGGCCCATAAGAGAAGGAATTGAGGTCTCTTGCAAATAATCAACATTAATGGTCCAGCAATTTAAGTGAGTCCCAACCACTTCTTCAGACTGCAGACCTAGCTGACAACTAGTTTGAAATCTTAGAAAAGAATCTAAGCCAAAAACTACTCAACAAGGATACTCCTGAATTTACGAATAATATGGAGACTTAAAATGAAAAGTACTTATGGTTTAAATCTGTGAAAGTGTATGTTAATTTATTACATAGCAATAGATAACTAGATTACCACCCCTACACATTTTTTCTACTGCACAATGCCACCTACAAGCAGCAGCCTTGTATACTGATCTGTTAACAGTCAATGTTTAACAGATTTTCAAATTCAGTCTTGAATTCATGATCAAACCAATGTAGAATAAAGATTTCTTAATTGTCTAAGGTCAAGAAAATCCATTATCACTTCAATAAAGTTGATTTATTGCTTTCTTTAGTAAAATGGGGCATTCAATATTCTGGACAATTGGATAGTACTCCAATATTATATTTTCTCAAATCTTGCATGAATGAGGATTCAACAAAAATACACAAATGCACATGTTTCTTGTTACAACAAGTTAGCCTTTTATTAGATTCATTATTAATATTTTGCATAGATATATACGAGCTCTGAATTTCAAATTAATTTTGGTATCAAAATTTTTCATATAGCATTTACAAGTTAGTCTTTTTTGAAGATATAGACATATCCTGAATGTCTAATTCAATTATTGAATTGTGGAACTGAGATTTCTAATATTCAGATGAATATAATAATTCTTACACTTAAGGAAGATACCTTGATAAATCTCCATTGACTTCATTGAATGTGTAACTCTGAATTAGTGTCAAATATTTTGATATTACAAATGAAAATGAGATTATTCCCATCTAGGATCCTAAAATGAACTCCTTTAAAGTAGCATGCATATAGTATTGAGTGGCTCATATACAAAATCCCAGAGCATATGTAATTTCAATACATTCACCTTGAAGGACTTCCTAGTAGTTATTTATACTAAAAACACACTTATTAAGCTTCAGTGCACTTTTCAGGAACTAGCTAGTCAATTATTCTAGTGCCCGTTAGATAAAATAAGAATATATAAAAATAAGATCCTGCCCTATCTCATGTAATAATACATTAGGGTTTGGTAATTAAGTGCTGTAGCTCTGGAATTGAATAGAAATATGTTTTTAATCCCATTTACAGCACTTACTCTAGCCCTGTGACCTTTAATAAGCAAATCATTCTCTCCAAACATCAAAATTATATCATCTGTACAACAAATAGTAATAGCAGCCTCATAAGGTAGTTTTGATAATTAAATGAATAAATGTAAAGATTCATAGGATTAATTAATGGAAGGAAAATACTATACTATGTCTGACACAGAATAAGCACTCAGTAAATGTTATTATTATTATTAATTATTATTTTATGGCAATAATACTCTGTTTTTGCCAGAAGTTTCTGAAATTGTCTCAGCTCATATTCATTTTGATGAGACAGAATTGATGTGATTATATGAATATTCATCTTGTATCTTGCATGAACTATGCATTGAACAAATGTTGAATTAGAAGTTAGTAAAATAATCTTGGGCACTAAAGAGAGAAGAGCCACAGAGCAATTAAGAACTTGCATTATTGTGCCTGTTTCATGCCATTGGTAAAATAATGTTAGTTTTTAATTGCATTGTGACTCTTCTCTCTTTAATGTCATTTTCTTCCTTTTTGAATCACCTCAAAAATGGACTTATAATTGAAACTAAAAATAAGGTGTAAAAAACTACAACTGAAAAAATGGTTAAGATGGTAAAAAAGAAAAAAAGACCTATTGTCTCTCTTAGAAAGATTGGTAGATGCTTGCCTTTCTGAAAAAAGAAAATTACATTATTTTTCAATATTATTTTATTGTTGTATTTGCAAATCTAGAATTGATACTTGAAGATAATAGTCCAACTACTTACCTTTTTCAGGTACTTTATTTCAAATTAGAATTTACCAATTTTGTTTTGTGATTAAATTAATTATATTACAACATGGTTACTTTATCCATACTAATCGCTGCTGGAGTGTATTGTTTTGAAGTCAGATTGCTTTTATCACACCCTTTTATCATATAAATTGAAGAGATAATGCTGAAATCTGTGTATTAAAATACATTTCAGTGAACCATTGACAAATCTTTACATAAGTAATTATGCATTTTAAACCCATGACAGAAAAGTAATCTTGTTGCTCAGGAAAGTGATGTAATTAGAACATTCGTGCAAATTAGAACGCAAGAATCTTATGATAACCATGAAATTAACTTTTAAACAATGGAAATTTATAGTCTGTCCTTTTGGTGGAAAAATAGAAAAACTGAAATCTAACAAAGAATGCAATCAGTGTAAGACTAAGGACTAAATTGTAGAAGTATAATAAGAACTAATGATAAACTTTACTGCACAGCTTGTAATTAAATAATTTCATAAACAGCCCATGTCATGAAACAATACAACAGATGGATGATATTGAAATTCATTTTAAAAATGACATTATTGAATCTGATGAAATTTGGAGCATTGCTATTCTTAGTGGCAATTGATTATCCCAGGTTGTGGTGGAGGCCTTAATATTTAGGATAGGTACTAGTTGATTTCATAATAATTGAAATAATTTCCAAATAAGTGAAATAAAGAGATTAAATTTACACACAATTTATGCTGAACTTATAATCAATAAATAATGTACTACTTAAGAAAAACTAATTATAGATACATAGTATTTAGCAAATATATATATATATATACAATTTTAATGTTGAATGTCTTAAATCAACAACTGAGATCAAAGAAGTGCCCATCTATCTTCTCTTTTAAATTGTGAGTAATTATGATTTGGTCACACAAACTCATTCTTTTCAACTTTTCTTAATCATAATATATCGTGATTTTTTAATCTGTAACATTTCTAGAGAGAACTACAATGTTATAAAAATTATACAGCAGTTTTGTGAAGTAGACTAAGGTAAAGTAGGATCACAAATCTCATTTCTAATTATAACCTTCTTTGCATAATTAAATGTTGATTAAGCAAATAGATACTAGGTTTAATAGTGTACAGTATATAGTAAATGCAATAAGTTATTATCACAATTGTGAAAGTCAGTTATCTCACTAACATTCAAAATTCTCTATTAATTTAAAACAAAATGCTAATTTTCAATACTAAGTTTGAAGTGACTAGTTTCATTTGAAGGAATAAGTAGATATTTGCTATATGTCTCCTGTTTTCACATAAAGAATTTTTCTTTATAACTTCTTCAACTAACTTATTTTTATTATGTTTTATTTAATTCTTATTATGGATAAGAATCATATCTTACTAGAAATTGTGGAGACTTTCCACCAAATTGCATTTCTATTTACCAAATATTTTTATTATTTCAAGAGAGGTTTATTTCAGGCCATCTGAAATCCTCAAATTAGATACCTTCCTCTTTCTGTTTAACCGTGCTTTGTAAAAAGAAATAACTCTTTTAAACATGGAAAAGTCTCAACTAACTCCCTTTTTTACTGAAGCAAATGAAAGTAAAACTTGCAAATGAAAGTAAAACGTTGTCCATTGGAGAACTTAGAATAGAAAATCTGAAAGTGTTCAGTCATTGCAAAAGTAATGGCTTATCTATTAGACAGGGATAATGAATCAAGATTCAGTGAAATATGTTTATATCAATAAATATGTTAAAACACTCTGATCAACCATGATTCTAACAATAAAAACCAATTACTTGCAAGTTGGGTCCCATCTAATTCCGGAAGCAGTAATAACCAAATATAGCAAGATATTAATAACTGAAGCCTATCAGTATTTGTTTTGATACCACAACTCTGTAACATATATCTAATGTCCTTGGATTGACCAGAGTCATGGATACAGATGAGAAGAATCAATCTTCAGTGCACTTACAAATTCTATTTACTTAGCTTTCTTAAAGTCTCATCTTTACCGTGATCTTTTCTGCATTGTTTATTTCTAAATGCAGAGCATGGAAAAGAACTAATCTCATAAAAGCAAATCTGATATAACAGGTCACGTTTCTCCACATAAATGGGTAATACTGTTAGGAGAATATGTTCATAGACTGTGAACTTGAAATTTACATAAAACTATTGAGAACAGTGGAGAAAAATAATTAATACATTAACGAATACTGATGTCCCTTCACAATTTGTTGCAGCAGTAATATGAAGCAGCATCTGAAAGTTTTATATGACATCTCTGAAACGTTCTAATCCTGTGGTTCTCAAAATTTATCTTTCATAAGAATCACCTGAGGAACCTGTTTCACATCCAAGGGCAAAGATTTTGAAGTTGAGCCCTAAAAATTCCCTAATCTTATCTGAGGAATTTCAACTCAGACCATCAGATAAAATCTTCTCAGTTCTTATCTCATCCAGTGACAGAAACATAATTCGTGTCTGAATATTGTAGAGATAGCATCAGACCTACAATGCCAGACCTTGCTAGATTTTTATTCTGTGCTTATCAATTTCTCTTGGATTTTAAATTTTATCTAGAAGAATTTGCCTTGAATTTTAACATAATATAATGAGTTGTTCATTTTAAAAAATAGTTTGGAAAGAGGGGCCAAGATGGCCCACCAGAAACAGCTGTGGTCAGAGGCTCCTACTGGGAAGAATGAAATGGTGAGTGAATTATGTACCAGTTACTGAGGTACCCAAATTCTCTCATTGGGACTGACTAGATGGTTGGCATGATCCAGGGAGGAGCTACAACCCACCCAGGAGACACTAGGGGTAGGGAGAGCTCCCACCTCCAGCCAAGGGCAGTAGTGAGTGATTGTGCTACCCCACAATAAACGTGTGGAGAGAAATTTACCAAGCAAATGGCAGAAAAAAGCAAAGGTTGCAATCCTAGTTTCTGGCAAAAAGCACTTTAAACCAACAAAGATCAAGACATACAAACAAGGGCATCACATAATGATAAAGGGCTCAATTCAACAAGAAGAGCTAACTATCCTAAATATAAATGCACGCAATACAGGAAGACCCAGATTCATAAAACAAATTCCTGGAGATCTACAAAGAGACTTACACTCCCGCACAATAATAGTGGGAGACTTTAGCAGCCCACTGTCTATGTTAGACACATCATAGAGACAGAAAGTTAACAAAGATATTCAGGACTTGAACTTAGCACTGGATCAATTGGACCTGATAGATATCTACAGAACTATCTACCCCAAAACAACAGAGTATATATTCTTCTTGGAGCCACATGGCACTTACTTTAAAATTGAATCACGTGATTGGAAGTAAAACATTCCTCAAAAAATGCAAAAGAACTGAAATCATAGCAGCCAATCAGACCACGGAGTAATTGGATTGGATTGGAGCTCAAGATTCAGAAACTCACTCCACATATGTAGTTCCACATAACTACATGGCAATTGAAGAATGTACTGCTTAATGACTCCTGGGTAAATAAAGAAATACAGGCAGAAATCAAGAAGTTCTTTGAAACCAATGAGAAAAAAGAGACTATGTACCAGAATCTCTGGGATGCAGCTAAAGCAGTATTAAGGAGAAAATTATCACTAAATGTCTACATCAAAAAGCTGGAAAATTTCAAATCGGCATCTTATCATCACAACTAAAAGAACTAGAGAACTAAGAGCAAACAAGCCTCAAAACTAGCAAAAGACAAGAAGTAAAGAAGATCAGAGCGAAACTGAAGAAGAAAGAGACATGAAAATTTTGGGGGAAAAAGTTAATAAAATAGATCACTAGCTACACTAATGAAGACAAAAAAAGAGAAGAATCAAACAGACACAATAAAAAATTATAAAGGAGATATCAACACTAACCCCACAGAAATACAAACAACTATCAGAAAATACTACAAACACCTCCATGTAAATAAACAAGAAAATCTGGAAGAAATGGATAAATTCATGGACACATACACCCTCCAAAGACTGAACCAGGAAGAAGTTGAGTAACGGAATAGACCAATAACATGTTCTGAGATTGAGGCAGTAATAAATAGCCTACCAACCAAAAAGAAGCCCAGGACCAGACAGAATTACAGCTGTATTCTACCAGAGGTACAAAGAGGAGCTGGTACCATTTCTTTGAAACTATTTCAAACATTTGAAAAAGAGGGACTCCTCCATAACTCATTTATGAGGCCAGCGTCATCCTGATACCAAAACCTGGCAGAGATACAACAAAAAAAGAAAACTTTGTGGCCAATATTCCTGATGAACATTAATGCAAAAATCCTCAATAAAATATTGGTAAACTGAATCCAGCAGCATATCAAGAAGCTTAACCACCACGATCAAATTGGCTTCATCCCCAGGATACAAGGCTGGATCAACATATGGGAATTAATAAACATAATTAATCACATAAACAGAACTTAAGACAAAAACTTCATGATTATCCCAATAGATGTAGAAAAGGCCTTAAATAAAATTCCACATACCTTCATGTTAAAAACTCTCAATAAACTAGGTATTAATGGCTCATACCTCAAAATAATAAGAGAGATTTATGACAAACCCACAGCCAGTATCATACTGAAAGGGCAAAAACTGGAAGCATTTTCCTTGAAAACTGGTACAAGATAAGGGTGTCCTATCTTACAACTCCTATCAAACATAGTATTGGAAGTTCTGGTTAGGGTAATCAGGCAAGAGAAGGAAATAAAGCATATTCAAATAGGAAGAGAACAAGTCAAGCTGTCTCTTTTTGCAAGATGACATGATCCTGTATCTAGAACATCTCGGCTGAAAAGCTTCTTAAGCTGCTAAGCAACTTCTGCAAATTCTCAGGATACAAAATTAACGTGCAAAAATCGCCAGCATTCCTATACACCACCAACAAGCAAGCAGAGAGCCAAATCATGAATGAACTTCCATTCATAATTGCTATAAAGAGAATTAAATACCTAGGAATACAGCTAACAAGGAAAGTGAAGGAACTCTTCAAGGAGAACTATGACCACTGCTCAAGGAAGTCAGAGAAGACACAACCAAATGGAAAAACATTCCATGCTTATGGATAGGAAGAGTCAATATCATGAAAATGGCCATACTGCCCAAAGTAATTTATAGAATCAATGCTATTCTCATTAAACTACCATTGACATTCTTCACAAAATTAGGCAAAAAAAAGAAACTAGTTTAAAATTCATATGGAACAGAAAAACAGCGCCTGTATAGATGAGACAATCCTAAACAAAATGAACAAAGCTGGAGGCAACACACTACCCGACTTCAAACTATTCTACAAGGCTACTGTAACAAAAACAGCATGGTACTGGTACA
Source organism: Colobus angolensis palliatus (assembly GCF_000951035.1). Classification (NCBI taxonomy): domain Eukaryota; kingdom Metazoa; phylum Chordata; class Mammalia; order Primates; family Cercopithecidae; genus Colobus; species Colobus angolensis. The sequence continues at coordinate 3,830,207 of NW_012114699.1, read as the reverse complement.
AAAACAGACACATAAACCAATGGAACAGAACAGAGATCTCAAAAATTAGACTGCATATCTACAACCATCTGATCTTCAACAAACCTGACAAAAACAATCAATCGGGAAAGGATAGCCTATTTAATAAATTGTGCTGGGAGAACTGGCTAGTCATATGCAGGAAATTGAAACCCTTCCTTGTACCTTATACAAAAATAACTCAAGATGGATTAAAAATTTAAAACCCACGACTATAAAAACCCCAGAAGAAAATCTAGGCAATACCATTCAGGACATAAGCATGGACAAAGATTTCATGACAAAAACGTCAAAAGCCATTGCAACAAAAGCAAACATTGACAAATGTAATCTCATTAAACTAAAGAGCTTCTGCACAGCAAAAGAAACAACTATCAGAGTGAACAACCTACAGAATGGGAGAAAATGTTTGCAATTTTTCCATATGACAAAGGCCTAATATCCAGAGTCTACAAGGTACTTAAACAAATTTATAAGAAAAAAAAAAACATTACAAAGTAGACAAAGGACATGAACAGATACTTCTCAAAGTAAGACATATGCAGCCAACAAACATATTTTTGAAACCTCATTAGAGAAATGCAAATTAAAACCACAATGAGATATCATCTTATGTTTGTCAGAATGGCAACTATTAAAAAGTCCAGAAACAGATGCTGGCAAAGCTGTGGAGAAATAGGAACACTTTTACACTGTTGGTGGGAGTGTAAATTAGTTCAACAATTTGCAAGACATGGTGGGAATTCCTAAAAGATCTAGTGCCAGAAATACAATTTGACCCAGCAATTCAACTACTGGATGTATACCAAGAGGAATATAAATCATTCTATTTTAAAGATATATGAATGTGTACATTCACTGCAACACTATTCTAATAGCAAAAACACGGTATCAATCCAAATGCTCATCAATGATAGACCTGATAAAGAAAATGTGGTACATATATACCATGGGACACTAGGCAGCCATAAAAAGGAACAAGATCATGTCCTTTGCAGGGACATGGATGGAACTAGAAGCAATTATTCTCAGCAAACAAATGTAGCAACAAAAAACCAAACACTGCATGCTCTCACTTATAAGTGGGATCTGAACAATGAGAAAACAAGGACACAGGGAGGGGAGCAACACATGCTGGGGCCTGTTGGGAGGTGGTGGGGGGAGGGAGAGCATCATGAAAACAGCTAATGCATGCTGGGCTTAATACCTAGATGATGGGTTGGTAGGTGCAACAAGCCAACATGGCACACATTTACCTATGTAACAAACCTGTACATCCTGTACATGTATTCCAGAACTTAAAATAAAGTAAAATTATATTTTAGAAAATAATTTGAGGAGAATCCTCTATTAATCACTGTTTTATTTTATTTTATTTTATTTCTTCATCTTTCATTCTTTACTGGCCTTTAAAAGTAAGTAAGATGAATGTTTTAAAGTATCAAGAATTTGTTTTTTTAAGAATTTTGGAGTTATCTTTAGTCATGTTTATATTTGAACTAAATAAGTTTTTAAATTATTTTACACAAGTTAAACAGCCAAGTTGGTAATAACTATTACTAGATAAAAATTTTATTTTGTGGGTTATTAACCCAAGATAATAGCAGTTGTAATTACAACACCCTGAAGTTTATAAAATGATCTGACTTACTCTACTTCAAATTAAATTTACATGCAGTATTTCTTTGCCTTGGAGAAATTTTGTAAGTTTAATTTATGTTAGTTTTGGCCAGAGATCATTGATTACTTTATAGGAGATGCTTGTTAAGAAATTGCAGTGTAGTCTACATGTACATTTGCAGTTTTTTTACCTGGAACAGAGCTATGGGGAAAAATGCCTCAACAAGCAAACAAAATAAAATGTAGTCACAGCATTTCCATTTTTTTTTTATTATTATTCCACATTAGTTTATCAGTGGTGCTCTCACACATTGCCCTGTAACAGTCTTCAGTTGTGTGGTTATTTCTTACTTAAAACCCAATTTTCTTCCTAGAGTAGTGAAAGATGAACTTTTAAAAACAGGCAATTTAATTGTATAAGCAAGTGGAAAAATTGGTTGGCAACACACTTTCTTTTTGAGAATATTTACTACAAAAGCAGTGGCAAAAGCACTACAATATGCGTTTACTTTTGAAATCTTCATCAGTTAATACTCCTTGATTCCAGGAAAGGTAACAATTATCATTATCATTTGCTGAGCTGATACATAGTACAAGATACTTTACATGTATTATTTCTAAACCTCACAACAACTTTGCAAATCTGGTGTTAACATTCCAATTTTAAAGATAAGAAAACAAGGACACTAATTAATTTGCTTAAAGTCATGGTTCTAAAAAATACTAACGCCAGGATTCAAACTCAGTTCTGTTGAATCCAAGTCCTTACTGCATTCCACTATCTACACGTTTTCTCTGTAATTAACCTTCTGCTTATAACCATGCCATTCCTCTACTGTTGCTAAAAGGCAATTCCTTTTCTTCCACTTTTCTTAAATATAGTGGCCAGGGAAATGTGGAGGGCATTTAGTTACAATGTTTGCTTGCTCAAAGGGCAGGATACCATCAGAATGTTATTACTGCCATAGCCTATTCAATTTTTCACCATTGTTCAGTTCCTCTTATCAATTTTCCAGCTTTAAAATAAAAATAATCTGTCAGGCAGTTTTCTTCTTACAGTGTCAAATGTTATTTTCTCTCATCTCCTCAGGCTGCAACTTAGTGTATGGGGTAGAAATCCTCCAAACACAGAAACAATTGACTGAAAGAGTTTTCATTTTGAGCTACAGATTCTACTTGGTACTTTTCACTTTTATTTTGTGAGTTTACTTTGCTTCATCACAAAGCCCACAGGAAAAATTTGGGTAGTAGAGAAGTTCTTCTGTTATCCCGCATCACCATAGAGGAAAGTGTTTGGCTTAAACAGATACTCTGACAGCACTTTAAAGGGTACCACACAAGAAGTACTCTTTGTAATGAAATTAAAATTTTAAAATAATTCAATAAAAATTCTTCAAACACACTTTCTATGTAACCTGCTAGGTTTAAACAAATAGGTATTAAGCCCTGTGAGGCAGAGTTGCTTGTATTTACAGTTATCAAGCTGACAATTATATTGCTACATGATTGTCATTGCCCAAGGGACACTTAGAAGAATCCATTTATGTATACTTGAAGTCAATAATAAATCTATACTCTTCTCTCTGCCCTTCTTTATCTCTTACCATTCGACCCTCTGCTCTCATCTCCTTCTTTATGCCCTTTCTTTGCTTTTCTCTCTTTGCAAAATGGAATGATCATAGTAAGTCTGTTAACTTTTGGATTGACTGGCTTGTTATACTTTAACTCTCTTAATTTGGAAAATAAGATTTATCCATGGGTGAGGAATTTCAAGCATTAGCAAGAAGACAAAAATATTATCGGTTGATTGATAATATTGGGCTTCAAAGGAGGGAATGGTTAGAGGTAAGGAACATGTGACTCAAATCGTACCCAGCAAGCAGACAAGTTCTAGAAATCAACCTGAGATAACGATTTCTTGGTTATTTTGGAGTTGGAGCGGGGAATAGTGTTAACTGTAGAGGGCCTCACATTTTTTCTGCACTCTCAGCCAACAGCCAGTGAGCTCTAATAGGCAGAGGCTATATTCTGATATTAATCTATAGGAAAATATTCAGAAATTTGATAACGTTTTTTGACATGGAAATTTTGATATTCTTTTCAGATATTCAAGGTAATATAACTAGTGGATTATGGAATACTATTTTTTTAAATCCTGGGAGAAAACTTCAGAGAGAGAGGCTTCAGTATGTTTGGTATAAGTTCTCCGAAAGTATCGATACCTGCTCACTGTGTTTCAAAATGTGTTATTCCAAGATTTATATGATGAATTTCCTGGATTCTCTGACTTTGATCAATGAACCGTCTAATGATTGAGGGGAAACTTGAAAATAGGTACTTCGTATGATCTCTTGGGCTCTTTGTTCTTTAACACATGTCAAGCTCCCCAACTTCTTCATGGTGGACTATGGAAATGCTTTAAGGAAACTCCTAGAAGTATTACACTGCAACTCCTGGAAGTATGCAGATGCACTATACTAATTACATCATATCACTAGAACTTAACCAGGAATGCAGTGTCAGAATCATCTGTTAAGTTTAATTAAAAATACCCATACCTGGACTCTACTCCAGACCTACTAAATCATAATGCCCAGACGTTGTATCTGAATATATGTACATTTTTTTCTGAAAAAAAGGCACTCAACGTGATAGTGACAGTCAATTTTTACTTAACAAAAGAAACAGTTATATATTAGGTAACTTATAGAAAAAGACAAAAGACAGCTCACTTATTTTTTGAACCCGTGTGACAGTTTTCTGCAACATAGAAGCACAGTAAGAGAAGACTATAGGTCTTGGGATACACACATACTTAAATTATTTTAAGTATGTTTTACAGAATGAATATCAGTTTGCATTTTCAATAGAAATACAAGAGGTTTCCTATTACCATAAATTACTGCCAATGTTTAATATTATGCTAAATATATCTCAATAAAGCTGTTAAATATGTTTGAGAAACTTTTTGTTTTAAAGTTATTGTTCTATTGTTTTGGAGCTACTTGTACAAGATGAGAGTCAGTATTTTGTGATTATTGAATCTTTCATAGAATCCAAGTATAAAATGTTCTGGTTTGGGAATTATTGGCAATGATATGTGCAGTAGTGGGAAATATTTTATAATTTTAATTTATGTAATTATTTTTTGTATATTTCTACCTTGCTGTTTCATTGTGTATTTATTTGGCACTTGACATTTTTCCAGAAATACATTGCCTTCATTTATTTTGCAAAAAATATTTTCATAATGTTGGTTACAGTATTATTTTACATTGTTATCTCTACTTTGACCCTAGTCACTATACATATTTAAATCTGTATTTGTTCTCTCTGCTTTTGGTTTTCTTCATTAATCTTGTTACCTATCCTTTTTACCATTGTTTTAAAATAATCAGTTTTTGGTTTTGTCAATCACTCTGAATATATCATTGTCCTCTATTATTATTTCCTATTTCTTTGAGTTTACTCTGTTACTCTTTTTCTAGCTTCTTGAATTGAATACGTAGTTCATTTATTTTCAATCTTTTTCATTTTTTTATATGTGTATTCAAAGCTCTAAATTCCCTCTGAAGTACTGTTTTAGCCGAATACCACAAATTTGAACATGCAACACTTGGTCAGTTAGTCATATTGAGTAATTTACATGAAAATTTCCTCATAAACTATGGAGTTATCTAATGGTATATGTAGTTTTAATACTGAGATTTATGTGGCCTGGGAGGCTATTTTTCTGTTATTGGTTTTTCCTTTACTTCATTTTGCTCAGATCACATAGACTGTGCTACATCTTCTTGGAAACACGTCACACGAAATACATAAGCTTCTGGGTGAAGACAGAGATGTAGTTAAAATGAACGAAAGAAAGGAGCACTATTTTTACTTGATGTCTAATAGGCATTTCAAAATTACCATAACTACAACTTCACCCTTATTCTCCCAGACCTGCTCTTTGCAGGTTTCCCCATTTCAGTTTATGACAGTCTCTGTTCCCTCAGTTATTAATAAAAAAATATACATTTTGATTTACCTTTTTATTTTGCTTCATATAAAATCTGTCAGCGAATCATGTTGCCTATACCTTTAAGATAATTTATAATGTAATAAGTTATTACTGCCTATGCTGCTATTTGTCCTGGGCCAGCAGTTCTGACTACTGAAGGTGATTTTTCCCCCCAGAGGACATTTGGAAATGTTGGGAAACATTTTCAGTTGCCACCACTAGGGGCAGGGTTGCTACTGGCCTCTGGTGGGTGGGGGCCAGAGGTTCTGCTAAATATCCTACAATGCACAGAGCACTTAATCACCTCAAGACACACACAACGCAGAATTACCTGCCCCAAATGTCAATAATTCCAAGGTTTTCAAGTTCTGTCCTGGGCCATAGAACTAGTATTGGTCACCTAAATTACTCCAATAGCTTCCTTACATTTTCCCAGGTTTCTACTTTCTTCAGTCTGTATTTTACACACCAGCTAAAGTACCCTGCTTAAAATTGTTATGCAATTTTACTCTGTCATCACAGTCCCCTAATGGCGACCTGTATCACTCAGAGTAAAGGCCAAAGTCTTCATACTGGCCTACAAGGCTATACATAATCTGTCCCACTCCTCATTTTCTTTCTGATATCTTGTACTATTACTCTTATGCTCACTCACTCTATAATAGTCACATAGGCCACCTTACTATATCTTGAATGCATGCTAGACTAACTGCCACCTTAATATATTCGTTGAGACTAGAATGCTCTTCTCTCAAAAATATTTATGGTACTTCCCCTCACCACTTTGTCTGTATTCAAGTATCGCCTCCACCCTAAGTTCATCCCTGACCACTTTATTTAAATTTTCATGCATTCTCTGCAATTCCCTGTCCCCTTCCCTACTTTCTTTTTTCTATGTTACTTATCATCAACTGACATGATTATATTTTACTTACTTAGAATATTGCTTGACCCCTTATACAAGAATATACACCCCACTGGGGCAAGGATTCTTGTTTTGTTCATTGCTATATCCTCAGCACTTAGAAGAGCACCTGACCCAAAGTCATTGTAGAAATTATACTTTTAAATAAATGTATGTATTGGGAAGTTCCTGTCAACCTGTCCTTACTGTGGCTCCTGTCCCTTTCCTGTTCCAGTTTACAATTCTTTGTAAACAGGGATTCTTATCTTTCTTTCTGGGATTTTCCAAGGATTCTTCAATATCTGTGTGCTTATAACTGACTGGATTTCTGAGAACCATCAGTGCCCATATCTTTCATGTGCTGGGGTTGGAAAAGGAAGACAGAAGTCCAATTAGTTTTCTATTGTATCTAAAATGGAATTGTGTCACCTATTTTATATTCCTGAAACAATTATTATATTATGCTATAGATATCATAGGAGCACAGTAAATTTTGAATAGGTGAATAAATGAATAAAGGGACTAATAAAAGTTGAATTCATAAAATGTCTGTTACTTGATGGAGCAACTGTCATTACATTTTTTCAGGTAATTATGAAATTGATCTAGCAACCTGGAAGAGAACATTATCCAATCTCTATGTATGTATAAAGTAATCTTGAATACAGAGGGATGATGTTCCTAAAGAATCCAGGCTAATACCCATGTTGTCATGTCATGTCACTCTGCATTGTCTCACAGACATATTGCTTTTTAGACTACAAAAGATGGGAAGAATATTAAAAAACCATCTCACCAAATTGCATCACTTGAAGCTGACAAATGTAGATATCATACTGGACAACTGATTATCTCTTCTTTTCCTTAAGACTCTCAGTGTCAGAGAGCTGATGAAAAGATTGGGTGACTCTTTTCCAGTATTATTTCCATGTTTATGTATGCTTTAAAAATAATACTAATGCTTGACAAGTTTTTTTTTTTTCAAATAGAAACTTTTTGTGACTTCCCTTACTTCTGTTTGAAGAATTCTACACAGTTCAGACTTATTATCCACAAGATTGTTGAAAATATGAAATGTAGTTTTGAGCAGATTTCTCACCAGTTTAGAAAGTGGACTCTTACATCATCCAAATTCACTATTGTGTACTACAAAGGTGAAGGAGCAGAAATGGGAGTTGAGAAAGTCAAGTAGCACAGACTCAATTGCCACTGAGAAAAAGATAAAGAAATGTGATTTGAGAAAGATGATTTGAGGTTGCAATACTGTTAAAACATTGCACAATATTAATTCATATCTTCATGCAGGCTTACAAGATAGATCATCTATATCTACATGCAGGCTAATCTGATATCATAGATTATGAAATGGCACATGAAACATATAAAGCAAAGGAAATAAGAACTAAGTTAACTTTTTCTATACTTGATTTCTATGTTACGCTTTTGTTAACAGAGAGCAAAAGGGAGAGAGAGAGAGAAAATTATTTTTTAACTCTGTTATTTCACATTATACTCTCACATTTTTGGAGTTATGAAGTGACTTTTCAATTTCGTTACTGACAGCTAAGATTTTAAATATAATACCAAGTCATTGAATGCCAAGTTTGGATAAGAGCATTTTTTATATCTACCTTTTAAACCTTTGAAAAAAAACTTTAAATTGCTAGCAGAATCCAAACTGTGTCACTTCAAATTAAAGCAGAACCAATTAAGCTAACTGCAAAGTTAATCCAAAAAAAAAAAAAAGCAATTAACTCTGTATCCAGAAAGAGGTTACACTTTAAGTGAGAGGTGTTAACAAATGACACACTAAAATTTTATAAGGAGACAAGAGGTAGATTTTCAAGGAGGTAAACATAATAACATTGTAAATGTGTTATATAAATAGAGAGAGCTGTAGTTGAAGGTTTATAACAATGGTTTAATTTTAATATATTGTATTTGAATTATTATATTATAAGGCAGTTATACATTCATTTAACTGTGGATACTTGGAAATATACTTAAAATATTTATGCAACAGTTTACTGAATTCGAGGCCAGTCAGTCACAAAACAAGTTATTCTAGCCAGAAGGAGGAGGACAAAGGGGAGGAAATAAGAAGGCACTTATATTGAGTCTTAAATTAATTAAAAGATTTTTAAAAGATATGCTAAAGTAAGAATCTTATTATTTCAATACTCTTTTAAAATCCAATTGACACGATGAGTTTTTGTGATTAAAAAAATCACTGTCTAAGAAATTAATGTTCTAGTCCCAATTCTGTTGGAAAAATAAGTATGCAAACTTAAATAAGTTAACTTACTCTCTTGGCTGCTTTCCTTAACTGTAAAAAATAGAAGAATAAATTTAATTAACTTTCAGAGTACTTTAATAGAAAATTTTCTAAATGTCTATTAAGTACTTTAATTTTTTATTTTATAGACCTTATTGCTTTTAGGTTCGTAATTAGTTTTCCCAGCCAATTTGATTGTGGATTGATCAAGATACATGCAGGTTCTAACATATGTCCAGTCTGTATTTAATTCTCCTAACAAGGATGCACACTTCTGTAATATAAGCTTTATTAACATGGATTATATACTTTGATATTTCTTTAAGAAAGTCAGTTATCAACACCAATTCTTTCTTCAGTATATAAACAGTAAGTATCATATTATAATAGAGTAGAGGTAACATTTACTTTTACTAGTCAATTTTCTTTGGAATAATAGAATTATAAGAAATATCCACTGATATGATTCCCAATTTATTAGTGGTTCATTTGTTTGTGTTCATTCATTCATTCGATTCAACAAATATTTGTTTAATATCAGGCAAAATTCCAGTTACAAAGGATTTAATAGTTAAAGAAAAAAGAGACACAGCTCTTCATCTCAGAATAGAATAATAAGATTAAGATGGCAGATAGGAGGCAGGACTAGCTTGCAGCTCCTGTTCAGATGGACAGAGCAGCTTGTGGAGACTCACTTCGTGAACTTTTGCTCAAAGAACTACCAGGGGAATAACAACCAGGAAATCTGAGTGAAACCTCAGACCCTTTGAAGGAACTGGATCAACCCTACAGGCTCCCTGAGACACAGAAAAAGAGCCGGCTTGCTTTCTGAATGGGAAAGCTCGTGGTCTGGGGTAAGTTCACAACCCTGGAAATACACTCAGTGCTATTTGGTGCGGGGAGGCAAGGTGGGAGTGAGACTGGCCTTTAGGACTTGTAGGCTGCATGGAATCAGGGTGAGGCCTGGGACTGCCAGATTTCCCCCACTTCCCTGGCAATCTGTATGACTTAGCAGAGACAGCCATAATCCCTTTGGGAATATAACTCCATGGACTGACAACCACACTCCCATCCCCACAGCAGCCACAGTAAGCCCCGCCAGAGGAGAGGCTGAGCTCAGACATGCCTATCCTTTCCCAACCTGGTGGTTTTTCTCTACCTGCCCTGGTAACCAAAGACAAAGGTCATAATCTCTTGGAGGCTCTATGGCCCTGCCCATCACCTGAAAAATCTGAGTACATAACCATGTGTCCCTAGGACAAGTTTGCATCCTCCCTGTAGGACCTCAGCTGATGCACTCTTGAAAGTGCCCACTCCTGGTTGGAGGCCAACCAACACAAAACCTACAAAAACACAACCAGAGACCCTCAGAGAGGGTCCACACTCCTCTGCTACATCCGTGAGAGCAGTTGCTGGTATTCATGGCTTCAAGATCTGAAGATGCGTTACATCACAGGACTCTTTGCAGACACTCCCCAGTACCAGCTCAGAGCTCGGTAGCTCCATTAGGTGGCTAGATCCAGAGGTGCAAAAACAATCACTGCAGTTCGACTCTCAGGAAGCTCCATTCCTAGGGGAAAGGGAAGAATACCACATCAAGGGAGCTTTATTTCATAAATAATCTGAACAGCAGCCCTTGAATCCAAGATCTTCCCTCTGACATAGTCTACCCATATAAGAAGAAACCAAAGAAACGATTCTGGTAATTTGACAAAACGACGTTTTTAAAAACTCCCAAAAGATTATACAAGCTCACTTGCAATGGATTCAAACCAAGATGAAATGTCTGAATCACCAGAAAAATAATTCAGGTGGTCAATTATTAAGCTAATCAAGTAAGCACCAGAGAAAGGTGAAGTCCAACTAAAATAAATCAAAAACATGATACAGGTTATAAAAGGAAAATTCTTCAGTGAAATACAGAGGATAGATAAAAAACAATCACAACTTCTGGAAATCAGGGACACACTTAGAGAAATGAAAAATGCAGTGGAAAGTCTCAGCAATAGAATTGAACAAGCAAAGAAAGAAATTCAGAGCTTGAAGACAAGGTTTTGAATTAACCCAATCTATCAAACTAAAAAACAAAATAATGTTGTAAAAATGAGCAAACCCTCCAAGAAGTTTGGGACTATGTTAAACCTCCAAACCTAAGAATAATTGATGTTCCCAAGAAATAAGAAAAATCTAAAAGTTTGGAAAATGTATTGGAGGGAAGAGTTGGTGAAAACTTCCCCATCCTTGCTGGATATCTACACATCCAAATACAAGAAGCTCAAAGAACACCTGAAAAATTCATTGACGAAAAAATTATCACTTAGACACACAGTCATCAAGTTACTTAAAGTCAAGATCAAAATAAATAAATAAATAAATAAATCTGAAGAGGTGTGAAGCAAAAGCATCAGGTCACCTATACAGGAAAATCTATCAGATTAACAGCAGATTTCTCAGCAGAAACCCTATAAGCTAGAAAGAATTAGGGTCCTATTTTTATTCTCCTTAAACAAAACAATTATCAGCAAAAAATTTTGTATCCAATGAAACTAAGCTTCATAAATAAAGGAAAGATACTGTCTCAGACAAACAATTGCTGAGAGAAATCGCCACTACCAAGACAGCGCTGCAAGAACTGCTAAAAGGAGTTCTAAATCTTGAAACAAATCATCATAATACCCCAAATTAGAACCTCTTTAAAGAGTAAATCTCATAGAACTTATATAAGAATAACACAATGAAAAAAAAGGAGATATTCAGACAAAAAATTGCACAGTGAATAGAATAGTACCTCACATCTCAATACTAACATTAAATGCAAATGGCCTAAATGTGCCACTTAAAATATAAAGAATGGAAGAATAGACAAGAATTGACCAACCAAGTTTCTGATGTCCTCCAGAGACTCACTTAACACATAAGGACTCACATAAGCTTAAGGTAAAGGGGTGGAAAAAGATAGTCCATGAAAATTGGACACCAAAATTAAGCAGGAATAGCTATTCTTATATTAGACAGACAAAACTTTAAAGCAACAGCAATTAAAAAAGACAAAGAGGGGCATTATATAATGATAAAAGGACTAGTCCAACAGGAAAATATCACAATCCTAAATATATATGCACCTGACACTGGAACTCCTAAATTTATAAAACAATTACTACTAGACCTAAAAAAGGAGATAGACAGCAACACAACAGTAGTGAGGGACTTTAATACTCCACTGATAGGTCATCGAAACAGAAAGTCAGCAAATAAACACTTAAACCATACCCTAAAACTAGACAGGACATCAAAACAGAAAGTCAACGAAGAAACACTTAAATGATACCCTGAAACAAATGGAGGTAATAGATATTTACTGACCGTTCTACCCAACAACTGCAGAATATACATTCTCTTCATCAGCACATGGAACACTCTCTAAGATAGACTATAGATGGACCACAAGAGAAGTCTCAGTAAATTTAAGAAAATCAAAACTATTTGAAGTACTCCCTCAGACTCCAGTGGAATTAAATTGGAAATCAACTTCAAAAGGAACCCTCAACACCATGCAAATACATGGAAATTAAATAACCTGCTCCCAAATGATCATTACATCAAGAATAAAATCAAGATGGATATCTAAAAAATATTATTTGAACTGAATGATAATAGTGACAAAACCTATCAAAACCTCTGGGATACAGAAAAAGTGGTGCCAAGAGGAAAGCTCATAGCATTAAATGCCCTACATGGAAAAGTCTGAAAGACCACAAATAGACAATCTATGTTCACACCTTACGGAACTGGAGAAACAAGAACATTCCAAACCCAAACACAGCAGAAGTAAAAAAAATAATGAAGATCAGAGCGGAACTAAATGAAATTGAAACAACAATAACAAAAGTAACGCAAAAGATAACTGAAACAAAAAGCTGATTCTTTGAAAAGATAAATAAAATTGATTAGCAAAATTAACCAAGAGAAGAGAGAAGATCCAAATAAGCTCAAATAGAAACGAAACGGGAGATATTACAACTGATATCACAGAAATACAGAGGATGGTTCGAGGCCAGTATGAACACCTTTATGCGCATAAACTAGAAAACCTAAAGGAGACGAATAAATTTCTGAAAATATACAACCCTCCTGGATTAAAGCAGGAAGATACAGAATCTCTGAACACACAAATAACAAGTAGCAAGACTGAAATGATAATTTAAAAACCAGTTTTCTTCCCTTGAGATAGGAGGAAAGAAATTAAAATGAATGAAGAAAAATATTAAGATAGATTTGGAAGGTTGAAAGTAGTACAAAAATGTTACTTAGGCGACCCCAATTTTCTGAGGAAAAATGTAAGTGATATATTTTTGTATGTGTCTTTTGTGTGTAAGGAATTAAGAACTAACTGGAACATCATCATTTGTCAACTTATCTAAAGTCGTCTTTATTTGCACACATTATGTTATTAATTCACACAAGTTTTTTTCTCTACTTACTATGATCAGGTTCTGATATATAATAGGCTCTCTAGTATACTGATTCTAAATCTGAAATACTAAGTACTTTTGTCCCTTACCTACACAATGGTGTCACAAACAAGATAAAATCTTCTCTAGTATTTTAATTAATATTGGACACCACAGCCTAAGAGCGATACCAAATCTATTAGTGGCATGCCTTGTGCTCTGGAAAATATTCCTAAACTATTATTAACTGAATCTAGATAGGAGTCACTTGCTCACTAATCACAATATTTTGTTATCTAAAATTTAATAGTAAGTGTTAAGCAAACTGGTATCAACCTGCAAGTTTCCACTCAGTTTTACATTCTGATGTAAAGCAAGACATTGCTGATTCTTGTCAAATGAACTCCTAAGCTTTTGATGTTACTCAGAATCCTGTACAGCAGGAAAAAAAAGTGTGGTGTGATTTTTAAATCACAGATTACTTTTAAATAAGCTTTGAGAAATAAATATGTTTTCTGAAAATCATTATGCCTAGTCTAGGATGGAATTGGTCATTAGGTTATGTGGAGGTCAAATATTTAATCTTTCATTGTTAAAACAAAAATACTGAAGTGCTATATTCCTATTGAGTTACTAAAGTAGTGGGGAGGCCATAAGGTCTGGAGAAGACAGTGACAGCAAGTTAGGAGATATCATGGTGATGATGTAAAAACAATTCAGGGGATAACTTTACAAAATAAAACTTGATTTTGTTTTGAAAATGTCAAGATGAGGAAAAGTAACAGTTCTGGCCTTTTATTTACATAAGAAAGTCAGCTTGACATATATTCACATTTCTTTTCTTTGTCATTACAGATAAAAACATTTTGCTCATTAGAAGCATACACAAATATTAGGTTCTTGTATGTCAATTCAGAGGAATATATATATGTGTGTGTGTGTGTGTAATATGTGTATATACTCAATATATAATATATAAGCTATATATGTAATATATATATTCATTTTCAAGAGAAACCATGTGTTTAACTCATATATATATATATATATATTTTAATTACAGAGCAAGATGATAGAATAGCCTCAGACTATTCTTCCCCCACAGAGATACTGACTCAATATATGGATCAGTTCCTTTTGTGAGAAATCCAGAAACCACTTAAGAGGCTCCTGCACCCCAGGCAAGTGAGAAGTTACCTGATTCAAAGCTGTTAGGAAAATTTCTGGCAGTCACTCACCATGGTCCTTTCCTTCACCTTACATGGCGTGATTGGAAAAAAATTTCTTGGCCATTTCCCTGGGAATAGAAAGACTGAAATGTGTGTTCAAAGTGCTGACATCCTAGGTAGTTGTCTGAGTAATGGTTTCTGTCTTGTATAAATCTAAATGTCGACAGGAAAGGCTGCCAAGTTTGGGGCCAGTGAGAGCAATGATGGTGGTTTGGATTAGCATAAATTCACTTGTCATAATCCCTTCACCAAACTCAGGATAAAATGAGTGGGAGAAAGGTCCCAACCCCCAGCTTCTCTCTGGAGAGGGAAAGAGTCCAAAGTTGTAGCTCTTTTGTCAGACTGCCTGATGGATGGATTTCAGTCTCACCTGTGTCAGAGTGCTGATGGGACCTGGCATATTCAAGATGCCTTGGGGCTGCTCAGAACCAAAAAAGAACTGAGGGGCTTGCTGCTGCTTCAGAGCACTGGTGGTACAGGAGAGAGAAGCCAATGCAACATGATGGCCTCTCCCTTAGGAATTAAAGTGAAGAATAGAGAATGTGTCCAACAGTCCAGGCTTTTGGAGAGTTGCCTTAGGAAATACTTTCTATTAATTCACCCAACTTAGAATACTGATGGGACCAAGCATACTCTAGAAGTCTAGAAACCACTGGGGAAAACATGATGGCCTCTGCCTTAGGAATTGAGTTGAAAAATGAAGAATATTTCCAACACGCCAGGTTTTGGGAGAGCAGCCTGAAGAAATAATTTCTATTAATATTTCACTCAACTCAGAACACTGATGGACCAGGCATATTCTAGAAGTCTAGAAGCCACTGGGGAAAACATGAAGGCCTCTCTCTTAGAAATTAAGGTGAACAATGAATACTATGTCAGAAATTCCAGGCTTTGGGAGAGCTGCTTGAGGAAATAATTTCTACTAATATTTTACCCAACTTGGAGTACTGATGGGACCAGGCATACTCTAGAAGTCTAGTAGCCAGTGAGGAAAATGGAATCAGGATGGCTTGCAGCATCCCCATAAAACCTTCAGTAACACAGGTGAATAACAGAGGAAGTATGAGATTACAAGCTTCTGAAAGAAGAAAGTGGCAGATTTCTCTAACTGGGAATTCACACATGCAAGTCCAGGGAAGACAAATCCATGGAAAAGACTTGGTAGTTGCTATAGTTTAGATGTTTGTCCCTTCCAAGTTTCCTGTTACAATTTGATTACCAATGTTAGAGGAGGGCCTAATGGAAGGAGTTGGCATCATGGGGACAAATCCTTCATGAATAGATGAATGCCCTTGGCAGAGGGAGGAGTGAGTGATTTTAGTTCCAGCGAGAACAGGTTGTTGAAAAGGGCCTGGCACCTTTCCCCTATGTTTCTTAATTCCCATCTCACCATGTGATCTCTGCACATGCTGGCTCCACTTTGCCTTTCAACATGAGTGGAAGCAGCCTGAGGCTCTCACTAGTAGCCAAGTAGATGTAGGCACCATGCTTCTTGTAATAGCCTTCAGAACCCTGAGCCAAATAAACCTCTTTTCTTTATAAATTACCCAGTCTCAGGCATTATTTTATAGCAACACTGAATGGACTAAGGAGAAATTGGTGCCAAGATTTGGATGTTTCTACAATAATGCCTGAAAATGTAAAAGCAACTTTAGACCCGGATAATGAGCAGAGGTAGGAAAAGTCTGGAGGACTAAGAAAAAGATAAAATGACAAGGGGACGTTTATACCTTCTTAGAGATTGGTTAAGTAGTTGTAATCAAAACGCTTATAGAAACAGAGACAGTAGAGACCACAGTGACAAAATGTCTGATAAAAATGAGAAATTGATTGGGAATTAGAGCAAAGGTTACCCTTGTTATTTCATGGCCAATAACTTGGCTCTATTATGTTTATGACCTATTGCTTTGTGGAAGTCTGAACTTAGTGATGACCTAGGGATCTGGCAGAATCAATTTCTAAGCAGTGAAACATTCTTTTTTTTTTACAAAAGTGGTGTGGTGTATTTTAATAGCTTACAATCAAATTTGACAGCAAAATGATGGTCTAAAGGTAGGATTTATAATTAAAAGGGAAGCAGAACATAAAAACTTGGAAAATTTACAGACTGGCCATTTATTAAAGAAGCAATAACATTTTAAGAAGAAGAATCAAAGGATGCTACAGAAAAAACCACTTGCTAGAGAGACATTAACATGGATAAAAGAAACCAGGTGCTAATAGTCAAGACAATGAAAAACATGTCTCAAAGGCATTTCAGAAATCTTTGAGGCCATCTCTCCCACCACAAGCCCAGAGGACTAGAAAGACAGAATTGTTATAGAGGAAAATAAGGGAAACCTGTTGTAATGTGGTACCTCTGAATCTTGTTCAATGTATCATGGCAGCTCTGGCTTCAGTGGTGGCTCAAACATCCCCAGGTGCTGATTGGGATACCACTACAGAGAGGGCAAGTGATAAGCCTTGGCAGCTTCCACATGGTGCCAAGTGTGCAGTTACCCATAATACAAAAATAGTGGAAGCTCAGTGGCTTTCACTTAGATTTCAGTGGATGTATTTGAAAGCTAGCGTGCCCTGGCAGAAACCTGCCGCAGTCAGAGCCACGAGAGACATCCTCTACTAGGGCAGTGTCAAGTAGAGCCATGAGAGTAGGGCTGCTGTGAAGACCCCAAAATTATGGAGCCATTAGTAGTATGCAACTTCAACATAGAAAAGCCATGGGCATTCAACTGCAACCCATGAGAGCAGCTACCTGGTCTCTAAGCTGCAGGAGCCCACCCTTCACACCGCTGAAGGGAGAAGTGGAGGCAAAGCGGATTATTTTAAAGCTTTAATATTTAATCTCTGTTCTGCTGGGTTTTGGGCTTGCATGGGGTCTGTTATGCTTTCCATTTATCCAATTTGTCCATTTTGGAATGGGAATGCTTACCCAATGACAGTACAACTGTTGTATCATAAAAGTAAACAACTTGTTTTTGACTCTACATGCTCACAGCTATAAGGAACTTACTTTAAATCTTATATGAGACTTTTGAATTTGCACTTTTAAATTAATGCTAATATAAGTTAAGAATGTGGGGATTATTGAGAAAGGATGGTTGCATTTTTCAGTGTAAGAAGAACATGAGATCTGGTAGACATGGGATAGAATGCTATAGTTTGGATATTTGTTCCCTCCAAATTTTATGTTGAAATCTGATACCCTGATGTTGGAGGTGATTTTATGGTGGTACATAAAATATTTTGTTACAGGCATGCAATGCATAATAATCACATCAAGGTAAATGGGATATCCATCACCTCAAGCGTTTATTCTTTGTATTTCAAACCATCCAATTATCCTCTGTATTTGAAATGTGCAAGAAATTATTGTTGACTATAGTGACCTTGTTGTGCTATCAAATACTACTTATTATTTATTTTATCTAGCTACATTTTTGTACCTACTAAGCACGTATCCCCAACAACCCTTCTCAGCCTTGAACAATCATCATTCTACTCTCTATCTCCACAAAGTCAACTGTTTTTGTTTTTAGCTACCACAAATAGATGAGAAAATGTGAATTTTATCTTTCTGTGCCTGGTTCATCTCACTTAATGACTTCCCATCCCATCCAGGTTGTTGCAAATTACAGGGTCTCACCCTTTTTTATGGCTGAATAGTACTGCATCGTGTATATGTACTATTCTTCTGATGAAGGACACTTAGGTTGCTTCCAAAACTTAGCTATTGTGAACAACGCTGCAACAAATATGAGAGAGCAGATATATCTATGATATACTGATTTGCTTTCTCTTGGGTATATAAATAGTAGCAGTTTGGCTGGATTAAACAGTAGTTCTGTTTTTAGATTTTGAGGAATCTTCAAACTGTTTTCCACAGCTTTGTATTGATTTACGTTCACACCAACAGTGTACAAGGATTTCCTTTTCTCCACATCTTTGTCAGCATTTGTTATTGCCTGTCTTTTGGATAAAATACATTTTAACTAGGTTGATACAATATCTCTGTAGTTTTGATTTGCATTTCTCTGATGACCAATGATGTTAAGCAAGTTTTCATGTACCCGTTTCCCATTTTCCCATGTTCTTTTGAGAAATTTCTACTCAGGCCTTTTTTCTTTTACTGTATCAGATTATTAGACTTTTTCTTATAAAGTTGTTTGTGAATCTCTTGTCAGATGGACAGTATGCAAATTATTTTCTCTCATTCTGTAAGTTGTCTCTCCACTTTGTTGATTGTTTTCTTTGCTGTGCATAAGAAAGTAATCTGTCCAGACTAATGTTCTAGAGAGTCTTTTAAATGTATTTTTTAGTATTTCCATAGTTTGAGGTCTTGAATTTAAGTCTTTAATCCATTTCAATTTGATTTAAGTATATGGCAAGAGATAGTGTTGTAGTATCATTCTTCTGCATATGAATATTCAGTTTTACAGTGTCGTTATTTGAAGAGACTGCTTTCCTCAATGTGTTTTTGACACCTTTGTTGAAAATGAGATCAATTTAGATGTATGGATTTGTTTCTGTGTTCTTTATTGTGTTCCATTGGTTGATGGCTCTCTTTTTATGCCAATACCATGCTCTTTTGCTTACTATACTTCTGTAGTATAATTTGAAGTCTGGTTATATGATTTCTCTAGTTTAGTTCTTTTTGTTAAGAATAGCTTTGGATATCCTGGGTCTTTTGTGGTTCCATATAAATTTTAGGATTTTTTTATGTTTAAGTGACAAATGTTATAGTATTTTGATAAGGATTGCATTGAATCTTTAGATTCCTTAATATAGCATGAACATTTTAACAATATCAATTCTTCCAAACAATGAACATAAAATAATTTTTGTCCTCTAATTTCTTTCATCAATATCTTATCACTTTCATTACACAGCTCTTTCCCTTCTTTAAGTTAAATCTTAGACATTTAATTTTATTTATATCTATTGTAAATGGGATTATATTCTTAATGTATTTTTCAGATTATTTTCTGTTGGCATATAGAAATGCTACTGATTTTTATATGTTGTTTTTTGTATGCTGCAACTTTACTGAATTTGCTCATCAGTTCTAAGTGTCTTTTTGTGGTATCTATAATTTTCAAAATATAAGAAAACCTATCATCTGAAAATAAGGATAATTTGACTTTTTTCCAATTTGGATTCCCTTTATTTCTTTCTCTTGTCTGATTGCTCTGACTAGGACTTCAGTACTATGTTGATTAACAGTGGTGAACGTGCGCATTTTTGTTGTGTTCCAGGTTTTAGAGTGAAGAAAAGTTTTAGGATTTCCCCATTCAGTATGTTACGAGCTTTGGGTCTGTTATATGTAGCTTTTATTGTATTCTGGTATGTTACTTCTACACCCAGTTTTCTAAGGGTTTTTATTTTGAAGGGATGTTGAATTTTATCAAAAGTTTTTCAGCATCAATTAACAGGATCATATGGTTATGTCCTTTGCTCTGTTTATATGATGTATCACATTGATTGATTTGCATGTGTTAAACTATACTTGGGATAGTTTAAATAAATCCAACCTGGTAATGATAAGTGATATTTTTAATGTGTTGTTGAATTCATTTTGATAATATTTTGTTGCAGATTTTTGCATCAGTATTCATCAGAGATATTAGATTTTAGTTTTCTTTTCTGATGTATCTTTGTCTGGTTTTTGAATCATTAATACTGGACTCAAAATAAGCTTAAAAGTATTTCCTTCGCCTCTGTTTTTCAGAATATTTGAGTATTTTTGTTCAGCAGTAAAGCTGTAGTTTCCAAAAATCCTCTTATTATTGATTTTTTGTTTTATTTCGTGGTGGTCAGAAAATATCCTTGACATCATTTCATTTTTTAAATTTTTTTTTCCAAGAATGCTTTTGTAGCCTAACATATGGTTTATCCTTGAGAATAATCCACATGCTGAGGAGAATAATATATTCTGTCTCTGTTGATTGAAATGTTCTGTAAACATATGTTAGGTCCGTTTGCATTATAGTGCAGATTCTGTCTAATGTTTTCTTGTTAATTTTTGTGTTCATGCTCTCTCCAGTGCTAGGAGTGAGAATATGAAGTCTCCAGATATTATTGTATTGGGGTCTATCTCTCTGTTTAGTTGTAGTAATCTTTGCTTTATATATCTGAGTGCTCCAGTATTGGGTGTATATATATTAAAATTGTTATAGCCTCTTGATAAGTTGACCAATTTGTCAATGTATAACGACCATACTTTTGTAGTTTTTCTCTTGAAATCTGTCTTGTCTAATGTAAGAATAACTACCCCTGCTCTTTTCTGGTTTTAATTTTCATGGAATATCATTTTCCATCCCTTCATTTTCAGTCTGTGTGTCTTTGGAGGTTAAATATGTTTCTTTTAGGCAACAGATCATTGGGTCTTCTTTCTTGATTGAGTAATTTAGTCCATTTATGTTGAATGTTATTATTGATAAATAATGATTTACTTCGGTTATTTGGTTATTTGTTTTCTGGTTGTTTTGTGGTCTTATCTTTCTTCTTTCCTTTCTGCATGTCTTCTCTTTGAAGAAGGTAATTTTCTCTGGTGGTATGTTTTAATTTCTTGCTTTTTACTTTTTGTGTATCTGTTGCATGTTTTTTGATCTGAAAAACCACTGCTACAGTGTTATATATTATGTGTTTTTCTTTGTGCTTACTATTACCAGTAAGCTTTGCACTTTAAGATGAGTACTTCTTGCACATGAACATTCTTTCCTTTCTGATTGAAATAGTAACTTTAGCATGTCTTCTAGGACAGGTCTGGTGTTGATAAAACCACTCAGTTTTTGTTTTTCTGGAAGGTCTTTATTTCTCCTTCATGTTTGAAGAATAATTTTGCCAGCTATAAAACTCTATGGTAAAAAGGTTTTTTCTTCAACACTTCAAATATGTGATGCCACTCTCTCCTGGCCTGTAAGATTTTCACTGAAAATTCTGCTGATGGATTTATTGGAGCTCCATTGTATGTTATTTGTTTCTTTTATCTTGTTGCTTTTATGATTATTTCTCTTTGGGATTGTGATTGTTAAATGTCTAGAGGTAATCATCTTTGAGTTAAATCTCCTTGCTGTCCTATAATCTTTTTGGACTTGAACATTGATATCTTTCTCTAAGTTTGAGAAGTTCTCTAGAATTAACTCTTTCAACAAATTTTCTGCTCCATCTCTAACTCTACATCCTGTTTAAGGTCAGTAACTCTTAGATTTTTCCTTTTGAGATTATTTTCTAGATCATTTATCCATGCATTATTCTTTTTATTATTTTTTCTTTTGTCTCCACTTGTGTATTTTCAAGTAGCCTGCCTCAAGCTCACTAATTCTTCTGCTTGATCAATTCTGCTGTTTTGTGACTCTGATGCATTCTTCAGTATGTCAGTTGCATTTTTCAGCTCCAGTATTCTGCATGACTCTTTTTTACTAATTCAATCTCTTTGTTAATTTTCTCTGATAAGATTCTGAATTATGGCTCTTTGTTATTTTTAATTTCACCAACTTTCCTCAAGACAACTATTTTGAATTTTCTGTTCGAAAGGTCACATATCTCTGTCTCTCCAGACACTGGTCCTTGGTGCAACATTTATAGTTCATTTGGTGAAGTTATGTTTTCCTGGATGGTCTTGATGCTTGTGGATATTCATTAGAGAGTCTGAGATTTAAAGTGTTAGGTACTTATTTTACCATCTGGGTTTGTTTGTACCCATCCTTATTGGAAACGTTTTCCATGTAATCAGTTACTGGGTGTAGCAATTTAAATTTAAGTTTTTCTTTACTGCATCCATAAAGTGCAAATTCAGTAATGCTGTGGCTTTCAGTCTCATTGAGAAACCATCTTTGTGGTCTTTAATAAGATCCTAAAGCATTCTCTAGATTACCAGGCTGAGACTCTTGTTCTCTTCCCTTACTTTCTTTCAAATAGTCTCTTTCTCTCTATACTGTGCTGCCTGGATCTGGGGGAGTGATCAAACAAATACCGCTGTAGCCACCAACAATAGAACTGTGCTGGATCAAACTTGAAGCCAGCACAGCACTGGGTCTTGCCCAAGGCCTATGGTAAACACTGCCTGACTGTTGCCTATGATAACTCAAGGCTCCATGGCTCTACAATCAGCAGATGGGAAAGGCAGCCAGGCTTTTGTCATTTTCTTCAAGTCAGCAGGTTCCCTCTCCCCAAGATATGTTCAGAAATGCCATCTGGGATCCATGGCCTGCAGATGGAAGCCTTCAGAATCCACTTGGTGCTCTATTCTACTGTGGCTGAGGTGGAACCCAAAAATCAAGACAAAAGTCTTCTCACTATTCCCACCCATTTTCATAAGCACATGAGTCTCTCTCCATGACCACCACTGGCCCAGTCCTACAGTGAATACTGACTGACTATGCCCAGTGTTCACTCAAAACCCAAGGGACTTTACTCAGCTTGTGGTGAGTGCTGCTAGGCCTGGGACTCTTCATTCAGGGTGGTGGGCTCAACTCTGGCCAAGGGCAGATCCAGAAATTCTGTCTAGATTGCATGCCCCCCATCAGGACTCAGCCAGGAATTGCAGTTTTTGTGGGGCTAGGCTGCCTTTCAAGTTTATTTATAATCCCAGAGAACTTTAGCCCATGGGGGCAAGGCTTGCAGGACCTCTGGGATGGGGGAGTTCCCTCTGGCTAGGGCTGGTCTAAATGCTCCCTCCAAGGGCACCAGGTGAGTTCTGTCAAATGTTGCTTTTTTCTGTGACAGGGCAGCATTGAGTTCTAATGCAAAGTCCCACAGTCACTGTGCTGTCTCTCCACAAACAAACAGAATTTCCTCATGCCGTATGACCCTTGTGTGGAGTCATGGTGGCGGCAATTTAAGACTGTCTTTCCTACCTTTTCAGTGCCTTGTTTAGTAGTATAAATTTGTAATCAGGTACTGTGGTAGCTCACCTGATTTATGTTTCTTATGATGTTGCATTTTTTGTGTGTATAGTTTGTCAACTTTGTGTTCTTACAGGGAGGACAGCTGGTGGAGGCTTCTCTTTGGCCATCTTGCTCCTTCTTCTCATTTTACTAGTTAGACATATGGTCATGTTGCATACGTAACTTAATATTATTTTCTGCTTAAAATTACACAATTACTAATTATGTATTATAAGGTAGTATTCACAAGCCTCATAATGACCTCAAATGAAAAACTATACAATGTACACACAGAAAATAAAAAGCAAGAAATTAAACCTTATCATCAGCAAAAATTAGCTTCAATACAGAAAGACAGGAAAAAAATCAAGATGAAAATCACAAAACAACTAGAAAACAACAAAAAGGCAGTAGTAAGTCCTTGCTTATCAATAATAACATTGAATGTAAATGGACTAAACTCTCCAAGCAAAAGACATAGACAGACTGAATGAATAAAAACACAAGGCCAATTGATGTGTTGCATACAAGAAATGCATTTTACTTAAAAAAATACACATACACTGGAAAGAAAGGCATGGAAAAAGATATTTCATGCCAATGGAAAACAAAAACAAGTGGGAGTTAATATACATATATAAGACAAAGTATATTTCAGACAAAAAATATAAGAAAAAATATAAGAAGGGACAAAGAAGATTACAATATAATGATAAATGGGTCAATTAAGCAAAAAGAAATAAAGATTTTAAATATATATATACCCAACTCTGGGGAATCCAGATCTATAAAGGAAATATTATTAGAGATAAAGAGAAATGTAGGCTTCAATATAATAATAGCTGGAGACTCAACATCCTACTTTCAGCATTGGACAGACCTTTCAGACAGAAAATTAACAAAGAAACGTTAGATTTAGTCTGCACCATAAACCAAATGAACCCAATATGTGTTTAGAGAACATTTCATTTAATAGCTACAGAATACACATTATTTTTCTCAGCACATGAATTATTCTCAAAGATAGATCATATGTTAGGTCACAAAAGAAGGCTGAAAACATTTTAAAAACTAAAATAATATCAAACATCTTCTCTGACCATAAAGAAATCAAACTTGAAATTAATAACAACAGAAATTTTGAAAACAATACAAATATGGAAATAAAACAATATGCTTCAGAATGACTAGTGGGTCAATGAAGAAATTAAGAAGAAAATAGAAAAAATTCTTGAAACAAATGATAATTGAAACACAACATATCAAATCCTATGGGATACAGGAAGAGCAGCATTAAGAGTGAAGTTTTTAGCTGTAAGTGCCTACATCACACGAGAGGAAAAACTTCAAATTAATAACCTGATGATTCATCTTAAAGAGCTAGAAAATCAAGAGCAAACCAAAACCAAAATTAGTAGGAGAAAAGGAATAATAAATATCAGAGTAGGAACAAATGAAATTGAAATATAAAAACAATACCAAAAATCAGTGAAACTAAAAGTTACCTTTTTGAAAAATTATACAAAATTGACATACCTTTAGCCAGAGTAAGAAATGAAGAGAGAAGATCCAAATAAACAATATCTGAAATGAAAAAGGAAACATTACAACTGACACTCCAGAAATTTAAAGGACTATTAGTAGCTACTATGAACAACTATATGCCAATACACCAGAAAATCTAGAAGAAATGGACAAATTTCTAGACATACACAATCTACCAAGTTTAAATCAGGAAGAAATTCAAAATTTGATCAGACCAATATCAAGTAAAGAGATCAAAGCCATAATAAAGTTCTCCCAGCAAAGAAAAGTCAGGGACCTGATGGCTTCACTGCTGAATTTTACCAAAAATGTAAGCAAGAAATAGTACCAGTCTTACTGAAACTATTCTGAAAAATAAATGGGGAAGGAATACGTCCAATCTTATTCTGTGACGCCAGTATTACTCTGATACCAAAACCACACAAAGACACATCAGTAAAAGAAAACTACAGGCCAATACCTCTGATGAATATTAATACAAAAACCCCCGATAAAATACTATCAAACCAAATTTGAAAATACATTAGAAAGATCATTCATCATGATCAAGTGGGATTTATCCTGGTGATGCAAGAATGGTACAATATACACAATTCAATCAGTGAGATACATCATATCAACAGAATGAAGGATAAAAACCATGTGATCATTTCAACTGATGTTGAAAAAGCATTTGATAAAATTCAACGTTCTTTTATGATAAAAACATTAAAAAATCTGGGGATAGAAGGAACATATCTCAACATCATGAAGGCATATAGGACAGACACACAGCTATTATCATATTGAATAGGTAAAATTTAAAAGCCTTTTATCTAAGATCTGGAAAATGACAAGGATGCCCATTTCAACACTATTATAAAATGTAGTACCTGCAGTTCTTACTACAGCAATGACACAAGTGAAAGATATAAAGGTATCTAAACTGGAAAAGAATATTTCAAATTATGCTTGTTTGCAGATAACATAATCTTATATTCGGAGAAACCTAAAGACTTTAAAGAGAAATGTTAGAGCTGATAAACTAAATCAGTAAAGTAACGGGATACCAAATAAACATACTGCAATCAGTGGCATTTCTATATGCCAACAGTGAAAAATATGAAAAATATATAAAAATAGTAATCACATTTACAGTAGTCAAACATAAAATTAGATACCTAGAAATTAACCAAAGAATTGAAAAATCTCTATAATGAAAACTATAACACACTAATGAAAATAATTAAAGAGGATAGAAAAAAATGAAAAAAATCCATGTTTATTAATTGGAAAAATAAATATTGTTAAAATGGCCATATGCCAAATTTGTGTAAACATATTCAATTTTGTTTTTGAAAGATGTGGGGTATAAATGACTATATAACTAAAAAAGGAAGTACATAAATTTAAATACTATACAATGTTCCATTCAGTGAATGTAATGAAGTTGATTCAGTCCTTTATAAATAATTGACAAAATAAATATCTTATATAATTTCTGTAATATTATTTCAAAGAACATTTTCTCCAAATCTTGTCAACACTTTAGACTATCTTTTTAAATTAGGTTTATAATATTAGGATTTCTGAATGGAAGGGTAGAGAATAGTACTCACTGGAATTGAGTCTGGTTTTGCTAAATAATATACATATGCAGGCTAGAGTTATTTTTATGGAGAAATGCAAATAGAAAAGCTGAAATAATTGGGTGGCATTTTAATAACAGCAGTCTACCACCTTTAAAGTCAGATGAGAACTTCTGTATCCATTACACATGTGTCTAATGTAGATGTTACTAGACTTCCATTTGAATACTTATATATATATTCAGTGAGGTTTGGTGCTGTGAACTATGTCTACTATGAATTCACTCTTTATAATAGAGCCTCATGGCAGAACATGTGAAGTCATGATAGAGTAGAAAATCTACCAAATAACTCAGTAGTCCAAGTACCCCAGACACAGTCGGTATCATATGCCATAATGAATTAAGACAAACTGATACAATGATTAATTTCAAACTGGGTTTAGCGAAGCATAGAAAAAACTTAATTCACAGCAAAACTGGTCATCATTCCATACTATAAATAAATTTAAATTATACTAAAGTTACTTGTATAAACCTTCAGTAATTCATATTCATTTTAATTGTTAATAAACTTATCTTCAAACACTAAACTGTTTTTTCCTTTTAACTTTCCAGATAAAACTGACCTTATGCAAAAATATTCAGCATGTTAGATGGAAATTGAACTTAGAAACCATTTGGTGAATTTCCCCACATTTATAGGGGATGAAATTAGATCCACTATTTCTTTTCTGAGACAGTCAAAATCAGGTAGCTGGTACGTGACAGAGAAGAGGCAGGAAACTAGGTCTCCCACTTTCCAGTTAAAGGACTTTCCATTATCCTATCACTTCCACCCCTCCATCCATCACAAATTTGTTAGTGGTGCACTTTCATTTCCTGGCCACTTTCTAACCTCTGAGAATGAGTAGTGATAGATTAATTAAACTAATTCCTACTGATGGATATCTAATTCATTCATCAATATACTGCATTAGTTAGTAGACCCTAGAGACACTAACTAAAATAGTGCCTCAGACCTGCTTTTCCTGAACATACTAAAAGTATTCCTTTCCGACTTATCCCTGGCTAGTTGGTTAAGAGGTGGTGTATATCAAGGTTTGATTTTCAGCACTCTTCTCTCTCACACTTCATTCTCTTCCAAAATAATCTAATTTACATTTGAAGGCTTTCACAATTACAAATTATCTCAATTTCAGGCCTCATCTTTAACGAATATTCAATTGACTAATTAGTACCTCCTCTTGTAATTTCAAACTCACGATGTAGAAAGTAAAACCCAAGATTCATGGTGCCCAACATTGGAAGATTTCCAGTTCCTTTCTCATTATTCCCTATCTGTTGAATGGCACATCCATCCATTCAGTAATGCCAATACAGAGCTTTGACAGTCTTTCTTGACACTTCCCTCTCTTTAAGTCCTAGTAATCTCATAAATCGTCAAGTTGTGGGAATTTTCACTCTTCTACATCTCTAGAATAAGGACATTAAGATTTGGAAATTTAACTTCTCCTAAGCCTTTTTAATCTGTCATCTTCCTAGTCCAAGTTACCATTCTCAGATTCCTAGTTTATGTAGCATCCTAACTAAACTACTTGGTTATACTTCGTGCTTATTCTTAAAATGTTATGAAGTTAGAACCAGTGTGATCTAGCAATTGAATGTAGAGATAGGAAAAAGAGGAATCAAAGATGATATCCAAGTTTTTGTTTAGATGACTGGGTGGATAATGTTTCAAGTCATCGAAATAGAGAATACTTGGACAGGTCGGGCGCGGTGACTCAAGCCTGTAATCCCAGCACTTTGGGAGGCCGAGGCGGGCGGATCACAAGGTCAGGAAATCGAGACCATCCTGGCCAACACGGTGAAACCCCGTCTCTACTAAAAATACAAAAAAAATTAGCCGGGTGCGGCGGTGGGCGCCTGCAGTCCCAGCTACTCAGGAGGCTGAGGCAGGAGAATGGCGTGAACCTGGGAGGCGGAGCTTGCAGTGAGCCGAGATGGCGCCACTGCACTCAAGCCAGGGCGGGACAGAGCAAGACTCCGTCTCAAAAAAAAAAAAAAAAAAAAAAGGAACACTTGGACAGAGGAAGGGGAACATCACACACCGGGGCCTGTTGTAGGGTAGGGGGAGGGGGGAGGGATAGCATTAGAAGATATACCTAAGGTAAATGACGAGTTAATGGATGCAGCACGCCAACATGGCACGTGTATACATATGTAACAAACCTGCACGTTGTGCACATGTACCCTAGAACTTAAAGTATAATAAAAAAAATACAAAAAAAAGAGAACACAGAAAAGGTATAAGTCTTTGTGATCTCAAAAGTAGTCTGTGTGTAGGTTGTGATGTAAAGACATAGGAGTGGATGAGATCTTCTAGAGAGTTTAATAAAAGAAGTAGAAGAAGAATGAAACTTGAAAAGTAGGATTATCATTTTAATAACATAGTTCTCTAAATTAAAAAAAAAAACTTAAGGAGCAAAAACAGTATTTATTAGAAATATTAAGTGCTGGGTATACTAATGAGACAGATTCTTCAGGTGACGAATCTTTTGATTAGATGACATACATAACTGCCTGTTTAATGTCTACCTTTTCTACTAAGGTGGACACCATAGAGAATGGTGACATGATAAGGAAAAAAAATAAACAATGCGACTGCTTTTACTTAAACATCCTAACTATTCATATCCAATGGATCTGACAATCCTATTGCACTTACCTAATCAATTTTTTCTCACTTTCCTGGATGACATATCTCACCTGAAATATCTATCACTTCCTCCTACTTTCCCCATTTTCAGCTGATGACAATTCTTATTTTGCAAGAAAATTGAAGCACTCAGAAGAGACTCACGAAATAATCCTATCCTTTAGTCTACGAAATTACCTTTTTCCTGTCCCTATTACAATTTTATCCTATTATTTTTGTGTAGACTATCCCTGTATCTTGATAAGGACAATTATTTTATTATGCACTAGATTCCGCCCCTCTCATTCACTTATCCAAAGACTTTCTCTAAGTTTTTTTCCCTCTATCATCAATTGCTCCCACTATACTGCATCTTTGCCAGCTGCCTACAAACATGTCATAATCCTTCCTATCTTAATAAATTCTCTGGATTCTGTACTCTACTCCAGCTGCTACCACCACTTGTCTCTCCTCCCCTTTAAGGGTAACAACCTTGAACGGATTATCTACACATGCACCTTTACTTCCTCTCTTCTCATTCTGCCCTATTAATATGTGGGAGATAATAAAACAGCATACAGAATATACAGAGATTATACATATGTGAATTATGATATATATATAAGAAAAGTGAATAAAATGTAGAGAAATAATTTAACAAATACTTATAAAGCAAAACTGTTACTACTATCCAGTTAAAAAACTAGAACGTTACCAGTACCCCAGAACCACTCCTTTGTCTCCCAATATCTGGTTATTCCCACTCAAGATATCACATTCCTAGAGATAACTCGTTACCATGAGTTTTATAACAGTAATTTATTTGCTGTATTTTATAGTTTTACCTCAAATCTCTACATCCCTAAATAAAATGGTTTGCCTTTGCTTGTTTTTAAAACATGTATAAATTAAAATTTACTGTATTCTTTTTTCTTCTTTAACATTGTCGTTATATTTAATAAAACTCATCCATGATAAAGTTATAGTTTGTTCATGTTCATTGCTAAACAGTATGTAATTGTATAAATACACAAAAATTAATTTATCCTTTTTTATTGGTGGACATAAAGGTGTTTATATATTTGGGTTACCTATGTAACAAACCTGCACATTCTGCACATGTATCCCAGAACTTAAAGTAAAAATTTTTAAAAAAAGAAGAAAAAAATATATATATATATATCTCACATTTTCTTTATCCACTTGATTGATGGGCATTTGGGATGTTTCCATATTTTTTCAATTGCAAATTGTATTGTTATAAACATGTTTGTGCAAGTATCTTTTATGTATAATGACTTCTTTTCCTCTGGGTAGACACCTAGTAGTAGGACTGCTGGATCAAACAGTAGATCTACTTTTAGTTTTTTCGTGAATCTCCACACTGTTTTCCATAATCGTTGTATTCATTTACACTCCCACCAACAGTGTAGAAGTGTTCCACTATCACTGCATCCATAGCAACATCTATTGTTTTTTGATTTTGTTTTTATTATGGCCATTCTTGAAGGAGTGCGATAGTATCTCATTGTGGTTTTGATTTGCATTTTCCTGATAGTTAGGGATGTTGAGCATTTATTTCATATACTTGTTGGCCATTTGTATATCTTGTTTTGATAATTGTCTATTCAAGTCCTTAGCCCACTTTTTGATGGGATTGTTTGTTTTTATTTCTTTTGTTGCATTTGCTTTTGGGTTCTTGGTCATGAAATATTTGCCTAAGCCAATGTCTAAAAGAGTTTTTTGATGTTATCTTCTAGTGTCTTTATGGTTTCAAGTCTTAGATTTAAGTCTTCGATCCATTTTGACTTCATTTTTTTATAGGGTGAGAGATGAGGATCCTGCTTTACTCTTCTACTTGTAGCTTGGCAATTATCACAGAACCATTTGTTGAATAGAGTGTCCTTTTTCCACTTAATGTTTTTGTTTGCTTTGTTGAACATCAGTTGGCTGTAAGTGCTTGGCTTTATTTCTGTGGTATCTATTCTATTCCAGTGGTCTATGTGCCTATTTTGATACCAATACCATGCTGTTTTTGTGATTATGGCCATGTAGTATAGTTTGAAGTTGGGTAATATGATGCCTCCAGATTTGTTCTTTTTGCTTAGCCTTGCTTTGGCTATGGGGGCTCTTTTTTGATTCCATGTGAATTTTAGGACGGTTTTTTCCAGTTCTGTGATAAATGATGGTGGTAGTTTGATGAGGTTTGCATTGAGTTTGTAGATTGCTTTTGGCAGTATGGTCATTTTCACGATATTGATTCTATCCATCCATGAGCATGGGATGTGTTTCCATTTGTTAGTGTCATCTATGATTTCTTTCAGCAGTGTTCTGTAGTTTTCCTTGTAGAGGTCTTGTGTGCCCATGGCCAGGTATATAAATATTTTATTATTCTTTTTCAGCTATTGTGAAAGGGGTTGAGTTTTTTATCTGATTCTCAGCTTGGTAGTTGTTAGTGTATAGCAGAGCTACTGACTTGTGTACATTAATTTTGTATCTGGAAAGTTTACTGAACTCATTTCCTAGTTGTAGGAGTGTTTTGGATGAATCTTTAGAGCTTTCTTGATATATGATCATATCATCAGCAAACAGCGACAGTTTGACTTCCTCATTACCGATTTGGAGATTTGGATGCCCTTTATTTCTTTCTCTTGTCTGATTGCTCTGGCTAGGACTTCCAGCACTATGTTGAATAGAAGTGGTGAAAGTGGGCATACTTGTCTTGTTTCCATTCTCAGGGGGAATTATTTCAGCTATTCCCCATTCAGTATAATGTTGGCTGTGGGTTTGTCGTAGATGGCTTTTATTACCTTAACATATGTCCCTTCTATGCCTACTTTGCTGAGCGTTTTGATCACAAAGGGTCACTGTGCTTGTCAAATTATTTTTCCGTGTCTACTGAGATGATCGTGTGATTTTTGTTTTTAATTCTGTTTATGTGACATATTACATTTATTGGCTTACATATGTTAAACCATCCCTGCATCCCTGGTATGAAACTCACTTGATCATGGTGGATTATCTTTTTAATTTTATCTTTCTGCTTATCAAAACTTAACATATATTGTTTTCTGGATTGTCTTTCAGTTTAGAAAGACATATTCATTGTGCAATGTTAGGGGATTGTGGTATACAGCAAAAAAAAAAAAAAAAAATGAATACTACCAACAAAGCCAGCAATTTGAGATAATCATAATTATCATTTTGGTTTAAATCTTTCTATAGGTTTTATTTAAAACATATATGTCTATTAACATTTAGAAAATTTGACTACAATTTTTGAAAGTATTTTGTTACATTACTTTAGCATTATATATTGTACAAAATATGACAGATTATCAGAATTTTCTGTGATGTGACATATATAAAACATTTTAAAATAGTTATATATTATATCATCTTACTAATGCACTATTTTTTTGTTTTCCTAATGCTTAAATTTTCATTAGGTCTATTCCTATACTGTCAGGAATATTATTTAAAGAATGACATGTCCAGTCAGCCTTCAGTATTCCCGGGCTCCACAGTCTTGTATTCCAATAATTGGAGATCAAAAATATTCAAAAAATAACAAAACATAACAATACTACAAGAAAAAATAACACAAATAAAAATACAGTGTAGTAACTATTTACACAGCATTTACATTTGATTAAAAAATATATATAATCTAATAATTATTACAAGTCTATGAGAACAGGTATGTAGATTATATGCAAATACTATAACATTTTGTAATAAGGACTTGAGCATCCACAGATTTTAGTATTTATGGGGGCCCTGGAACCAATTTTTTGTGGATAACTGGGGACAACTGTACATAAATTCTTACATTTCTAGTTATGTCCACAGTTCAAGTTACTAAATATTTAAATTTAAACACAAATTACACATATTTTTAAAAATCATTGCATATGGCCACATTTCTGTACTGAATTTTACCATTTCATATTTTCACCTTTAGTGGAAAAGAAATGTTTTACCTACTGAATTATTCCTAACATCTGATAGTATTTTCAAAGTTATTGTCAGTTTTAAAGATATCTATGTTTATTTGGCATTTATTTGATAACTGTTTAGTTTAAAAAATAAGACTGAAGAGAAGAATTATGTTTATTTATATCTATTTCCTTTATGGAATTAAAGGATTACTTTATTATCCACAGTATATCAATATATTATACCACTTACTGACATGCAATAATTTTCTCTACACTGAGCATGCCAGTTCTTCATCACATATTTCTTTTTCTAATTTTTATTTTAGAATCGGGAGTTCACGTGCAGGTTTGTTATATAGGTAAACTGCATGTCATGGAGGTTTTGTGTACATATTAGTTCATCATCCAGGTAACAAGCATAATAGATAATAGGTATTTTTTCTGGTCCCCTTCCTCCTCCAACTCTACAGTTTGAAACAGGCCCCAGTGTGTGCTCCCCTCTTAGTGTCCACGAGTTCTCATTTTTTAACTCTCACTTATAAGTGAGAACATGTGGTGTTTGGTTTTCTGTTCCTGTGTTAATGTGCTCAGGATAATGGCCTCCATCCAGGTCCATTCATGTTACTGCAAAGAACACGATCTCATTCTTTTTTTATGGCTGCATAGTCTTCCATGGTGTATATGTACCACATTTTCTATATCCAGGCTACTGTTAATGGTAATTTAGGTTAATTCTATGTTTTTGTTATTGTGAATAGTGTGTAATGAACATACACATGCATGTATCTTTATGATACAAAAATTCATATTACTTTGAGTATATATTTAATAATAAGCTTGCTAGGTTAAATGTTAATTCTGTGTTAAATTCTTTGAGGAATTGCTACACTTCTTTGCACAATGCCACCACCAAGGTATAAGCATTCCCTTTACTCCCTTTTTACTTTTAATGATAACCACTTTGATCGGTTTGAAAGGGTATCTCTTTGTGGCTTTGATTTGCATTTCTGCAATGATTAGCAATTTTGAGTATTTTTTTTTTAATCTGCTTGTTGGCCATGTGTGTGTCTTCTTTTGAAAAGTGTCTGTTCATTCCTTTGCCCACTTTTATATGAGTTTTTTTTTCCTTGTATATAGATTCTGGATATTAGACCTTTGTCAGATGCATAGTTTGCAAGTTTTTCCTTCCATTCTGTAGGTTATCTGTTTACTCTGTTGGTAGTTTCTTTTGCTGTGCAATTCTTTGTCCATTTTTTTTGATATTTGTTGGTTTAATGTCTGTTTTGTCTGAAATTAGTATTGCAACCCCTGCTTTTTCTCTGTTTTCCATTCGCTGGATAATTTTTTCTCTATCTCTTTATTTTGAGCCTGTGGATGCCATTATATGTGAGATGGGTCTCTTGAAGACATCATACAAATAGGCCTTGGCTGTTTAACCAGTTTGCCACTCTTTGCCCTTTAATTGGGGCATTTAGCCTATTTACATTCAAAGTTAGTGTTGTTATGTTTGGATTTGATCCTGTCATCGTGTTGTTTGCTGGTTATTATGCAAACTTGTTTGTGTGGTTGCTTTATAGTATCATGCACTTAAGTGTGTTGTTGTGTTGGCTGGTAACACTATGTCTTATCCATATTTAGTTCTCTTTTCAGAACCTCTTGTAGGGCAGGTCTTTCATCAACCACATCTAAGAGTTTTATTTACCTATTAGTTTGTTTATAATCTTTTTTTGCTGTAAGGGATTATTAAATTTTGTATATTTGAATGTTTCTTTGCCATTATGACTTTTTTCTTTAATGCTATAATGCCAAATGTCTCTGAAAAGTTAATCTTTTTTGTTTTTAATGAGCTCATTAATTTTGTCCTTTAAATAAACAATCAGCTCTTCTAAAGCTATTTACTGAATAAACTTTTCCCCTGTACTCTTGTTTTGTTATGGTTGACAATTTAAGAAACATCAAAATTTTTAATCTTGATTTCTAGGGAAACCTTTATCATATAGACTCCATACATGCCTTCAGAGAACACTTATTTAGTGCTTCTTTTCTGACACACTGACTACGTCTATAGTGGTGCCAGTGCAATGCCATTTAAATTATCTTTTTAAATTTCTTAAATATTTCTGAGTACATATCACATGTATAAATTTAAGGGGCACATGATTTTTTTGAAACAAACATGTAATGTGAAACAAGCACAACATGGAGAATTGGGTATCCATCCCCTCAAACATTTATCTTTTGAGTTAAAAACAATCCCATTACAATCTTTAAGTTATTTTAAAATGCACAATGAAATTATTGTTGACTATAGTCACCCTATTGTGCTATCAAATAGTAGAAGACCTTATTCATTAATTTTTTGTAATCATTAACCATCCCCAACTCCACTATCATTCACAGCCTCCGGTTACCAACCTTCTACTCTCTATGCCCATGGATTAAATTATTATGAACATTAGATCTCACAAATAAGTGAGAACAGGTTGTGTCTATCTTTCTGTGCCTGGCTTATTCACTGAACATAATAATCTCCAGTTTCAATCATATTGCTGTAAATGACTGGATCTCATTTTTTTTATGTTTGAATAGTACTCCATTGTGTATATGTACCACATTCGCTTTATCCATTCATCTGTTAATGGACACTTAGGTTGTTTCCAGATGATAATTATTGTAATCAGTGCTGCAACAAAGGAGTGCAGATATCTCTTTCATATACTGATTTCCTTTTGGGGGAGGGCATATATCCAGGAGTGGGATTGCTGAATCATGTGGTAGCTCAATTTTTAGTTTTCAGAAAAACCTTCACACTGTTCTTCATAGTGGTTTACTGACTTACATTCTCACCAATACTGTACAAGTGTTATCTTTTCTGCACATCCTCACCAGAATTTGTTATTGCCTGTCTTTGGATATAAGCCATTTTACATGGGGTGAAATGATCTCATTGTCACATATGTCTTTTATTATGTTGTGGTATGTTCCTTTCATCTCCAGGTTTTTGAGAGTTTTTATCATAAAAATGTTGAGATTTAGCAAATGTTATTTCAACATCAATTGAAACTTTCATATCATTGTTATCCTTCATTCTATTGATACGATGTATTTCATTGACTGAGTTATGTATGTGGAAACATTCTGGCATCCTGGGTTAAATCTCACTTGATCATGATGAATGATCTTTCTAATATATTATTAAATTTGCTTGGTTAGTGTTTTGTTTTTGTATTAATATTCATCAGAATTATTGGCCTGTAGTTTTCTTTTTCTGACGTTTATTTGTGTGGTGTTGGTATCAGGGTAAAACTGGCCTCATAGAATGAGTTTGAAAGTATTTCCACATCCTTGATTTTTCAGAATAGTTTGGGTAGGATTGGTATTGGTATAATTTTTTTTAATGTTTCATAGAATTCAGACCATCAGGTCTCTGGCTTTTCTTTAGTGTGAAACATTTTATTATGGCTTTGATCTTGTTACTCTTTTTGGTCTGTTCAGGGTTTGGATTTCTTCCTAGTTCAATTTTGGTAGGTTGTATGTGTCTAGCAATTTTTCTTTTTCTTCTAGATATTCAAATTTATTGGCATATAGTTGCTCATAGTAGCCGCTAATGATCTGAATTTCTGCAGTATCCATTGTAATGTCTCCTTTCTTATTTCTGATTTGATTTATTTGGCTTCTCTCTCTCTCTCTCTCTGTCTTTAATCAGGCCAAAGGTTTGTCAATTTGTATAACTTTGCAAAGAATCCACTTTTGGTTTCACTAATCTTTTGTATTTTTAAATTTCAATTTCATTCATTTCTGCTCTGATCTTCATTATTTCTTTTCTTCTACTAATTTTGGGTTTGGTTTCCTTTGGCTTTTTCAGTTCTTTAAGATGCTTCATTAGATTTTGCATTTGAAGTTTTTTATTCTTCTTTGATGTTGGCACTTATAACTATGAACTTCCCTCTTAGTACTGCTTTTGCTGCATCCAACAGGTTTTGATATGTTGTGTTTCCATTATCATTTATTTCAATAAATTTTTCAATCTTGTTCTTAAGTTGTTCATTGGCCCACTGGTCATTCAGGAGCATACTGTTTATTTCTATGTATTTGTATAGTTCCCAAATTCTATCTTGTTATTAATTTCTAGATTTATGTCATTCTGATCAGAAAAGATACTTAATATTATTTCAAATTTTGAATGTTTTAAGACTTGTTTTGTTATCTAACATATGGTCTATTCTTGAGAATGACCCTGACCCTTGTGCTGAGGAAAATAATTCTGCAGCTATAAGACAAAATGTTTTGTAAATTTCTGTTATATCCATTTGGTCTATAGTGTAGATAAAGTCTGATGTTTTTGTTGATTTTCCATGTGGAAGACTTGTCCAATGCTGAAAGTGGGATTTTGAATTCTCCAGCTGTTATTGTATCAGGCACTATCTCTCTCTTTAGGTCTAATAATATTTCCTTAGAGTATCTGGGTTCCCCAGAGTTGTATGATTCATATATATGTATTTAAAAATGTTATATCCTCTTGCTTAATTGACTCCTTTATCATTATATCATAATCTTCTTTGTTACTTCTTACATTTTTTGTCTGAAGTGTACTTTTTTTTATATATGTATAGAAACTTCTGCTTGTGTTTGGTTACCATTGGCATGGTATTCTTTTTCCATCACTTGCTTTTCAGTCTATGTGTGTATTTATAGGTGAAGTGTTCTTATTGTAGGCAACACATCAGTGGGTCTTTTTATTTCACCCACTTAGCCTTTTTATGTATTTTGATGAAAGAGTTTAGTCCATTCTCAGTCAATGTTATTGATAAGTAAGGGCTTACTCATGTCATGCTGTTATCTGTTTTCTGGTTGTTTTATGGTCTCCTCTTCATTCTTTGTTTCCTTCCTGTCTTCCTCTAGTGAAGGTGAATTTCTCTGGTGATATGATTTACATTCTTTCTAGATATTTTATTTGCATACATTGCATATTTTTTTGCCATGAGGCTTGCAAATACTATCTTAAAACCCATTACTTTAAACTGATAAAAACTTAACACTATTTGTATAAACAGAACAAGTAAAAAAAAAAAACTAATGAAATCTGTGTGCCTTACCATCATCCCCCCACTTTTTAACTTGTTGCTATTTCTATTTATATCTTATTGTACTGGCTATGACTTGAAAACGTGGCATAGTTGGTATTTTGGTTGGTTAGATGCAGAATTCACTTGTCATTTTCATTCTTCCCAGTGGGAGCTGCAGACCAGAGCTGTTTCTATTTGTCCATCCTGGCTGCCCTGTCCCCCTACTCAATATTCACTATTTTTAGTGTACAGTTCCATAACAGTAAGAACATTTACACTGCTGTGCAGTCATCACCATCATTCATCTCTAGGACTTTTTCTTCTTCTCCAACAGAAACTCTGTACCTGCTAAATGCTAACTCCCTATTTCTCCTTTTCCTCAGCTCCTGGCAACTACCATTCTACTTTGTGTCTCTGAATTTGACTACTCTAGATACAAGATGTAAGTAGAATATTAAAATATTTTTGTGACTTGTTTATTTTAGTTAGCATAACGCCTTTAAGGTTCATCAAAGTAGTAGCATGTGTCAGAATTTTCTTTCTTGTTATGGCTGAATAATAATCTATCATATTTGGCTATTGTAACTAATGCTGCTATGAGCATGGCTGTACAAATATATATTTGACATCATGCTTTCAATTATTTGGGGTGTATACTGAAAAGTGAAATTGCTGGATTATACAGCAACTATATTTGTAATTTTTTGAGGAACTTCCATAACATTTTCCATGGCTGCTTCTCCAGTTTACATTCTCAAGAGTAGTACACAAGAGGTTTAAATTTATCCACATTCTCACAACACTTCCTATTTTATGTTGTTTTTCTGAATCTATAAAAATATTTTAATGGATGTGAAGTAGTATGCCATTGTAGTTTTGGTTTACATTTTATAATGATTAGTGACGTTGAGCATTTTTTATTTGCTTATTGGCCATTTGTATATCATCTTTGGTGGTTCTGTGCAAATTTTAGGATTTTTTTCTATTTTTATGATGAATGCCATTGGAATTTTCAGAGAGATTGTGTTCAGTCTATATTGTTTGGAGTGGTAGGGATATTTTAACAATATTATTTTTCCCACCTATGAACACAGGATATCTTTCCTTTCATTTGTATTTTGTTCAAATTTTTTATTAATGTTTTGTCATTTTCAGTGTACAAATCTGTCAACTCTTCATTGAAATTTGTTACTAGATTTTTTTATCTTACCATAAAGGGAATTTTTAAACTTTTTTAGATAAATGACTATCCCTATATACAAATGCCACTAATTTTCATGTATTGTTTTTATTCTACAACTTTACTAAACATATTTATTATTTCTAACAGGTTTCTTTGTTTAATCTTTAGGGTTTCTACATATAAGACGATGTCATCTGCCATTTGATCCAGCAATTCCTCTTCTGGGTATATATCCAATTGAAAAAATATCACCATCTTGTAAACAAACTTGCATCCCCATAGTAATTGGTGCATTATTAACAATAACTGAGATATGGAAACAACTTAGGTCGTCATGAATGCATGAACAAATAAACAAACTTTGAGACTGATTTATCCATCCATCTATCTATCTACACACACACACACACACACACACACACACACACACACACACACACACATATATGTATATTCAGATGTAATAAAGGAAATTCTGCCATTTGCCACAACATGGATAGACCTATAGTACATTGTTCTAGGTAAAATAATCCAGATGCAGAAAGAAAAATATTATATAATCTCACTTATACAGTATGTGAAATATTTTTTTAAAAGCTCAAATACACAAAGATAGAAAATGAAACAGTGGTTACCATGGAGTCTAGGGGAGAGGAAAAGAAATATGTAGGTCAAAGAATACAACGTAGTAGATATGTATAATGAACAAATCTAGAAATTTAATGTGCAACATAAGGACTAAAGTTGATAGCATTGTATTAGAGATTTTTGTTAAACAAGTAGATATTATCTGTTCTTGTCACAAAAAATTACTATGTGAGATAATAGATATGTTCATCTGATTCACTATAGTTAGCATTGTACTACCTATGTGTATCTATGTATCATTATGTATCCCATAACATCCTTGCAAACCTTAAATATACACAATAAAATGTATTGTTTAATGGGTAACTATGTAAGATAATGTTAATTTGCTGGATGATAGTAACCTTTTCGCTATGTATAAGTAAACAACATGTTTTACAATTTAAATATATACAATAAAAACATTATTAATTTATTCAAGTTTTTGTATCCTCTTCTAACAGCTTAGTTCCCTGTTTCCATGGAATGTAAGCTATATGAGATCAGGGACCTTGTTAACTAATGGTGAAGTAGAAGTGGTTTGCACACAATAGGAGATTGATAGTTTTTTTTTTTTTTAATTCTCACTGACTTTTCATTTTCAGTAATAAACTTACAAAATATTTTTTGTTTCAACATTTGTTCTACATTGAAGAGGAAACAAATAGACATTGCATGCAGATTCACCATATTATCTAAAATGTACATCCATATATTTTTCTTTATGGAGTAAAAAACAAAACAAAACTGTTTTATTATCAAAAAAATCCAAAGCACAAATCTATAATAGAAAGGAAAGTGGTTACTATTCTTTTCCTAATGTGTGTCTTTTCTTTTGTCCCATTACTTTTGAAGACAATGCCATATGCTGTAAAGTTTAATGAAATGGCAAAATGACTTCAATACAAATTGTTCTGCATTACTTAGAAAATACATCATTTGGTGATGCAGCTTTCCTGAAAGATGTTTTGGAAAGTGTTTTTGTATATTTACTAGAAATACTAATTTAAATTGGACTATATTTCTCCATGGGGTGCAAATATTATTTTCTGCTAGAACGGTTATCAGAGTATATTGTTTCAGGCTATTTTTCAAGAAGAGAGAATAGAGGACAATTCTCCAATGGGAGTGGAAAAGTTGCATAATTATTTCATAAAACATTAACTTAACAGTAGGAAGTAGCACTTATGAACCACTATAAGTTCTGTTTTCCTGGGTTTAGTTTTTACAACTATAATAAATCTAATAGATACACAATTTCTTTATTGAGACAAAAATTGTATTTGTTTTCAAACCCTAGCAATCTTCTACGAGCACGGGCAAGCATTGACACAGGCCACACATACACAACGTGTGTGAAATATTTGGTATATTTTTCAAATTAAAATGCCCTACTAGCATTTTCTTCTTAGGAATTGATTTAGGAATTAAATCATTAAATAAATGATTCCTTTGAGTTTTAGAATGTCAGGATGTATTATAAATTGTAAGAAAAACATTAAATGTGAAAACACTATCTTCACAGTCAATCCTAGCATCTTATTGCATAGGTATATAAAATGACAAATGGTGGTAAATTCTCCTGTCTCAATGAGATAATCATCTGCTTATGTGAGTACCTTCAAAGTGGAATAAATCACAATTGTGTTTTCTCTATATATTTTCCTTTTACATAGCAGCTCTGGATAATAGTTCGCACTCTCTCGTTCTCAGAAATCTCAGTACTAAGATTCCTTAAATCTTCAAGGTAAATTTCTCTACTTGCCTGAATACCATGGATTTAAAATGTCAACTTATCACTGGGAGAGACACTTATATTCTTAAATGGCTTTATACTTTAGTAAAGTCCTTCTATCTGTGACAGTTATCATACTGTATTTTTCAATATTTAATTTTTTACTTTATTTTTTTACAGTGCTTCATTCCTCCTTTAAAAAAATTGACTTCACATCACTAACACTTCCAGTGTCTCAAAGATTGATTAGTCTAGGAAATTCATAATTGCATAGTTTTAGCCCTTTTCTTTTTTCTAAGTTTTCAGACTTCCATGCACTTGAAATCCATTATCGTGTTTTTCTTTAGTCGTCTCTATTTCAGAAAAAATTAAGCTTAGTTTTCCTTTCTGTTCTCATGAGTCCTATTTTC
Source organism: Colobus angolensis palliatus (assembly GCF_000951035.1). NCBI lineage: Eukaryota > Metazoa > Chordata > Mammalia > Primates > Cercopithecidae > Colobus > Colobus angolensis. The sequence goes on along the minus strand of NW_012114699.1, from coordinate 3,788,050 downwards.
CAAAATTTGAAATATTTTCAGAATCAATTTCACAATATCTTCAAGTTATCTAAACCTATAACATCCTTTTAAAAATGTTGAAAGAATATAGACTGTTTTATTATGGAATATTTTTAACAGTATAACTGCTGATCTTACTAAATGGATACAAATCTATAGTTATTTAATGATGGAAATATATTCAGTCATTGCAAAAGTAGTTTTTCACTGTCCATTCCATATTTTTCATTAAAATTGATTATGCCAATTATCTATTCGAGAAATTATTTAAGCAGTCCCAATGATATCAATAGACATCTACTGGACTTTATGCTTTATTGCCAAATCTTAAGAAATTTGAACTTGCCTCACATGCATTCTACATTTTATCTAGCTTGTCATCATTAAAGAGGTTACTGGAGGACATGCAGCACAATCACACTCTGGATCAGTGTTTGACTAGTACAATATTTTGATTATGGACAGAAATGCATGATCATGAGTTTTATAAATAAACATAGTTGTTTGCAGGTATTTGAGATATGGGATTCACATATTACCAGAAGAGTTGCTTAAACACACATTGGTTAATTATATCCCAGAAAAAAAAATTTCAACAAGATGTATTAATCAACAAAGTCATTGTCTTAGTCCTGGAAGTGCTGCCATTATGGGTCTCTAGGGTTAGCTGTCAAACTTTATTAGGTCATAGAGTTGGCAGCATCACAGTTCTGGGCTCATCTCCTAGTCAGTTAATTCGTTATATAAGCAGTATTCGCTGGCTTGCATGTTAATGGTTGCCTTTATTAGAATAAATAAAAGACAAAATCACAGTAAGAATAAGTTCTGTTCAAGGTGTCATCCCCAGAGATTAGCCAGCCATCTCAAAATGCCTCCCTCATGTCACAAAAAAAGTCTGTAAGACAGCACAGATAATTCCCTTCTCTAGCAGTTCAAAACCTAAAAAATGAACAGCACTAACAGAGTTTCATTAATAGGGAAATGTGGCTTCATTAATATGAAAAGATGGCATGGCAAAGCTGTGAAGCAACCTTGGAGTTCAAATCCCAGCTCTGTTTACTGCTGCATTGGGAAATTTTTAAAAATCTCTTTCTTCACTTTTTCTCTTCTGTAAAATTGACATGAAAACAGTGGCTGTTTCACAGTGTTACTATGAAGATTAAAGTTAATACTTATTGCAAATCTCTGAAAACAACATTTTCTCAATAGTATAAACTATAATGATTGTTAAATGAAAATTTTTGCAAGGCTCATAATTGTACTTTTGAGCAGGATTATCTTGATAACAGAAGCTCCAGAATTAAAAGTCACAATAGTCACATAGAAAACCAAAGATGAAAGGAATTTTAAAATTCCTTAGTAGAGCAACTTGCAATCTAAATTTTTATGGGCAATGATGTTCAATTGCTCCTTTTTTTAGCAGTCAAATCCTGTTTTCAAATAAAAGATTTTGCAGAGCACCAATTTATAAAATAGCTAAGAGCAGAGTTCACCATGCTGTGCAACAGATTGCCAGAATGAATTACTTCTAATCGAACCTTTTATTATTTCACCAACAACTCCCATTTACTAGGAGATTTTCTAGACCCCACATATGAATGAGATGATATGGTGTCCAACTTACTTCACTTGGCATAATATTTTCTAAGTTCATCTATGTCGTCTCAAATGACAGAATTACCCATTGCTTTCTTTTCAAGACCAAAATAGTATTTCATTGTGAATATATATCACCTTTAAAAAAAAATCATTCATCTGTTGATGGACATTCCAGAGTTTCCAAATCTTAGCTATTGTGTATGATACTGCAGCTATGTTAACTAAAATGTATTGTGTAATTTAAAACAGTTAACGGAGAAAATGTTAAATATTCTCACCAAAAAGAAATGATATTTGAGGTGATGTATATCATAATCAGCCTGATTTAATCATTCTACAATGTATACATGTATTAAAAAACTACATTGCAACCATTACACACACACACACACACACGCACAATTATTCTTTGTCAACAAAAAATAAAATAATTTCCTTTAATAAAGTAGAGTTGTTTTACTGAAGCAAGGATAGTTCTCCCTTTCCCTTCATCTCTTGGCATCATCAAAGGCCCGATTCCTCTTAAAAACAAAATAAACTTAATCTAACTGTGTCAAGAATTGGTTCCTTCTGGTGGGTTCTTGGTCTCCCTGACTTCAAGAATGAAGCTGTAGACCCTCGCTGTGAGTATTACAGTTCTCAAAGATGGTATATCTGGAGTTTGTACCTTCAGATGCTCAGATGTGTCTGGAGTTTCTTCCTTCCTGTGGGTCCGTGGTCTTGCTGACTTCAGGAGTGAAGCCGCAGACTTTTGCAGTGAGTGTTGCAGCTCTTAAAGGTGGTGCAGACCCAAAGGGTGAGCAGCAGCAAGATTTATTGTGAAGAGGGAAAGAACAAAGCTTCCACAGCATGGGAGGCTCTGCCCACATCCTGCTGATTGGTCCATTTTACTGAGTGCTGATTTGTCCATTTAACAGAGTGCTGATTGGTGTCTTTACAATCCTTTAGCTAGACACAGAGCACTGATTGGTGTGTTTTTACAGAGTGCTGATTGGTGCATTTACAATCCTTTAGCTAGACAGAAAAGTTCTCCAAGTCCCCATCCAACCCAGAAGCCCAGCTGGCTTCACTTCTCATAACGACAGACTTCTCTACTTTGTAGAAGTCATTATTCAAATAAGTATATCTAAGGAAATGTGAATAGTCAATGTAGATAATCTAGACTCTTTTGGTGGTCTTAGAGCATTGTATAATGAGTAAAAGTGTGTGTCCCACACAGATCTGGAAGCCATAAATTTTTCAACGATCTGATCAAAGATTAAGCCCCAGAGAAAATACTTTTGATTTCCTGGCTCTTATTTTAAAATCACACCATAACGTTGGATGGGAATCCATTATACATCCATAATAATGACACTCAATGCTTAATATGTCTTAATATAATTTCTTCTATATAAAAATGCTACCTAAAATATTTTGCATGTTAGGAGTTGATAACTAATAACTCTTCCGAGTATGCTTCCATTCTAATGGCCCTTTGTTGCTGAAAATCTACTTCATTAGAGAAATAATGTTCACTTAACAAAAAATTGACCATTTTAACCACCTTGAAGGGTACAATTCAGTGGCTTTTAGTATATTCACAATGTTTTATTACCATTACCACTGATTCTAGAACATTTTCATCATCCTAAAAAGAAACTCTGTACACATTAAGTTGTTACTCCCCATTTTCCCTCACTCAGCCCCTGGAAACCATGACTCTGCTTTCTTTCCATATAAAATTGCCTATTCTGGGCACTTCACAAAAATAGAATCATACAATATGTGGCCTTTTGTATCTAGCTTCTTTCACTTAGTGTAATGTTTTTGAGGTTAATCCCTTATGTAGTTTGTTCATTCATTTTCACAGATTTACAATATTCCATTGTATGGCTATGCCACATTTTATTTAGTAGGTGATGGCCATTTAGTTTTTTTCCATTTTTCAACTACTGTAAAAAATGGTGCTATTAACATCTGGACAAAAGTTATTTTAAAAGCATATGCTTTAAGTTATCTCAAGTATACAATTAAGAAGTACTCACATTGACTTGTAAGGAAATTTTATGTTTACATTTTAACAAAGAGCCATTGTGTTTTCCGTTGTAGCACCACCATTTTACATTCTCACTAGCAATCTACAGGTGTTCCAATACCTCCACATTCTTATCAACAATTCTTATTTCCTGTTTTTTTTTTATCATGACAAATGTGGTGGGTGTGAAGTGGCATATGACTTTGATTTGCACTTCCATAATGACTAAAGATGTTGAACCTCCATCTTTTTTTATTTCAATATTCTATTTTTGTTAATGATGGGAATATTTTCTCAGTAAATTTAAGCAACCAACTTTATAACAGGGAAGGATAAGCTAGGGTTAGACGTAGAAAAGTTAATGTACACTATCTTGAAATTTTAAGGAGAAAAGTGTTTGAATGAAACTTTATCTTTGTTAGCCAAACAATATTAAAATAAGAAAATTTTGAATAGAAAACTGTACCTGGTTCTCATATTTCAAGCATAAAAACATTTTAAACAAAAATTCTACTTTTTGGATCTATTTAAGTAATTTTAAAATAAAAAGTAGTATGTGAATTGTAGAGTGTAGCTAATGAAAACATTAAATAATATAATTTTAAGAAACAATTAGCTATTCCACATGAAATAAAATCAATGATTACATAAATTCAACATGATTATGATTACAAAAGCAAAAATACAAAGTGTAATCATTTTCAGCTCCTTGTTTAACACATATATTAATACATTTCCCAAAATCAAACAAAATAACACCAACATCTACTAATACCACCATCACAATGAGACTCCTAAAACTTACTTAATTATTAACATCTTAAAAATCTAATTCTCATATGAATTATATAATCAAGCATATTTTCTATGCTGTGCAAACTGGTGAAAGCACAGCCTTCTTCAGGATTCTCTAGAATTCATAATTCAACTCATGTTGAACCCCACAATTCCTATTGACTTTGGTGAATCCTCTGAGCAGGCCTTCATTTACCAGAACATAAGCATATACTCATCGCGATTTTAAAAAGAATAGAAGGTCTTCATACTTGTTTGTTTTCAATTATATCTCATCATTAATTCTGTGCAGAGTTATATTTTCGTGACTTAATTTTAATTTTTTTCATTTATTTTCTATGTATTTCAACCCTTCTAACTGCAGCTGATTCAGCTTTTCATTTTGACTTTCATCTAGAGTTATGTTTTCACACATTACAGGATTGAATATAAAATAGGTGTCAGGAGGTAACAGACCATCAAGCATTATACAGAGTGCTTCTATATCTGTAACACTGTTGATAACATTAGAAAGTTTGGTTTTCAAGCTTGTGTGTATCACAGCGTTTCTCATATCACTCTCCGCATGTCCAGTGCCCAGGCATACTGTGCACTCTAATGGGATATCCGGCCAAAGACATTTACACTCATGCATTGCTAATGCCAAAGAGTTATTCAGAAGCAAACCTCCACCTTGATGAAGATCATTTCCCAATGCGTATTCTCCAAAGTAGCCTGGAGCAGCAGATGAGGCTCTAATGGCCTGCCACATTTTATACTGACAACCTCTGAAATTACAGTTGATTCCAGCAAAATGGCCATAGTTTCTATGTTTAGAAACAACAAATTATAGTTTCTAAGCACCTTCGTTTCTAAAACACCAAAATATTTTTGTGTTATCCTCTGTTTACTATGGTACTTACGGCAGTTACCTTAAGGCATGTGTGGTTTCTTGCTGTTGCAATCAATAGTGCAAATCACATTCTATTTTTCAGAATTTGTTCCCACATTTGACTGCTATAAAATGCATGGCTTCAACTCATTTTAACTTTTTCAACAATGAAATTTTGTGAAAATACATCTGATCCTAATGTTTTATGAAGTTTCTCGCATTCATCCAAGGGCATATGAAAAAATCCCGACATGAAAGCTAATATGGCACCTGTGCTTACACCACAAATGTAATGAAAGTGCTGATCAACTGGTTTCTGAGTTAGTTCAACTTATTTTCATATTGTCTGCAGAGCAACCACATAACTTGTTCCTTCATCATCAAATGTGAAATTGGGATTCCTCTCCCTTGCACTGGATGCACGAAAATTTTAAAGCCAAACATTATCTAAGTGCGGCCTAAAGTGTTTCACCTTTAATTTATCTCGGCCAGAATAAATATGGAATAATTATTTCTTTAACAGAAACTCATTTCCTTCAATATAGTCTAGATGATGAAAATTCAGTTCTTCAACCCCAGTAATACAGGACTTCAGGCCAGTTGTTTTTCTCAATACCTGAACTAACACCCAGGTTCTGTTATCAATATTCACCCTTGCAATAATAATTTCTCCTTGAAGAGATAAATGGTTGTTCTTCTCTGCATTTTTGTCTTTGCTGATAGCCTGCTCCGTTTTAGTAGGCTTTTCCTCTTTTTCTAAGTGTCTCTTTAAATCATAATTTAAATTGGGGACAAGTCCACCAATATTCCACCTACAAAAGATTATACAGTTTCACTGGGATGAAAAAGAAAGTAATACTTTGTTTAGTTGAAACTAGAACTTCAGGTATTGCAATAGGATTTCAAGGATTTTCCACAGTATCTAAAGAAGATTCTGAGCCAGACTTATCAGTCAGTATGTCCAGATCTGGAGAACTTAATTTCCCTTCTTCAACCTGCTTACCTTCAAGTTCTGATTTGTCTTGGAATTTTTTTTTTTTCACCTGTTTTTTCGAGACACATTTTCCTCACAGTTGAAATAAGAGTTAACATAATTTGATGAAAAGTAGAATGGCTCTTTAAGTTTTGTGGTTATGTTAGTCACATAATAAAAAAGACAACTTATATCTTCTTTTTATGTCTAATCTGGCATTTCTCTTTTGGAAAAGGACACTTTTCTATTTATTTTTCAGATTTTTTTTTCAGGGATTTTATGTCCTGTTTTACTTTTCTTTTTGGTTTGTTTTAACCAGTCATTGTTTGATACTTTTCTTAATATTTGAGAATTTCTCTTGAATTGAACTAAACGTGAAATAATTTTATTCTGATTGCCAAAAACAGCCTTTGAAACAGTTTAAAAGTACTTTTAATATGGGACATACAAATGCTCATTTTACTAAGTCCTTTGGGAGTGGGACCGCTAGGTTTCAAAATTCCAATATGTAAACAATGGAGAGCAACAGTGCTTTCTGCCAGTATGTGCTTCACTTTTGTCTATTTACATATTACTTTGTTTGTACGAAAATCTCTTTGTAGATGGAAGTGACTTATCCTGGAGTAATGCTTAGGTCACAACAGGAAATGCAGTTTCTTGCTTGGGTAGGCCCAAAGCCTAGGGCCACTTAGTCCTGCCTGGCAGTGGTGCAGTTCTGGATCCCAGGGCCTCTGTGGTCACCCTGCCACTGAGGGTTGATGGAGCCTGGGGTTGCTAAAGTCTGTCTGGTGGTGGTGCAAACCAGAGATCAATTCTGGTTTGCATGCCTGAACTCTGGGGCTTTGGGGTATGGCTTGGCACTGGAAAACGTTAGTGACTCAGTACTGTAGATACCAGCCTGGAGTCTGGGTTTATGGTGACTTACTTGGTGCTAGGTTTTACTGTGGTTAACCTAATGTTACAGGCTAAGGCAATGTCTAGTGCTCACTTCTTTCTCCTTAGCCCAAATGGAAGGTATCTCTCTCAACACTATGCTCCTTAAGGTTGGGGGAGAGGTGATGTGAGTAATGTCAAACTGCCCTTTTTATCCTCCCTTTCAGTGCATCTTTTTATATTTCTGTACTGCACCTGAATACTGTAAGGAGTCACCGACTTCCGGCCAGGCGCGGTGGCCCACGCCTTAATCCCAGCACTTTGGGAGGCCGAGGCAGGCAGATCACAAGGTCAGGAGTTGGAGACCATCCTGGCTAACACAGTGAAACCACGTCTCTACTAAAAATACAAAAAATTAGCCTGGCGTGGGGGCATGCGCCTGTAGTGCCAGCTGCTGGGGAGGCTGAGGCAGGAGAATGGCGTGAACCCAGGAGGCGGAGCTTGCAGTGAGCCGAGATTGCGAGGTCGCGCCATTGCACTCCAGCCTGGACTTCGTCTCAAAAAAAAAAAAATAAATAAAAGAGTCACCCAGTTCCCTTAGCTCTTGTGAAGAGTTTTCAGTAAAGGGTAGTTGTTCAAACTGATGTTTCTTCAGGTGAGGACTGCTGGAGAGTCCTCTATGGTCTTGCTCTGCTCCTCTCCTCTGAAGTTATTATAATATAAATCTTCTCTCTTTTAATCGTGGTCAGTCCACATACAGTTTAATAACTTAATTGCTAATCTTTTTAAAAACAACTTTTGGTATCGTTTATCCCCTCTATTGCTTTCATATTCTCTATTTCATTCATCGTATTATAGTCTTTATTATTTTATTCTTTATGGCTGTTTTTCAATTTGCTTTCTTTTTCTAGTTACTTAAGGGGTATAATAAGGTTATTGATTTGAAGTTCTTCTCTTTTTTTAACATAGCATTTATGGCTGTATATTTTTCTTTAAGTGCTGTTTTTACTTCATCTCATAAGTTTTGTGCATTTTTTTAAATTTATCTAACTTAGTTTGCTAATTTTCTTGTAATTTTTTAAAATAATCTTCTAAGAGAGGTTTTTTCTTTGATTTCTGGACTTTCCAGATTTCCTTCAGTTACTGATTTTCAATTTCATTTGTGTGTGTGTGTGTGTGTGGTAAGGTAAAGTTCTTTTTAAGATTTCAGTTACACAAAATCTATTGAGACATGTTTTATCACATATAAAATATTGTCTATCCATGAAATTTTTTTGTGAATTTGGGAATAAAACCTACTTTGTAATATGGGCTAGGTTGCTCTCTCTATATATTTTAGGTCTGATATGTTTATAGTTTTTTTCAAGTCTTCTATTTCCTTGTTTACATTTTCTGTATTTTTTCCATTATTAAAAGTAGATTTTGAAATATGCTGCTATTATTTTAGAACAATGTACTTTTCCTCTCAATCTAATGATTATACTTCATATATTTTGACTCTGTTGTGTGTATATTTATAATTAAAATATCTTTGTGATTAGTGGAATTCTTTATCATTGTATAATGTATTTATTGTTTTGTAAGAATTTTTACTTTAAAGTTTTTTATATTTGCTATTAGTGTAGCCACTTCAGCTCTCATTGGCTTCTGTTTGTATGGAATATATTTTTCCATTTTTTTTACATTTAATCAATTTATGGTTTGGGTTCTTAAGTGTGTCTCTTACTGACCTCAGATAGTTGATTAATTCTTTTTATCCTTTATGCAGCTATGTGCCTTCTAATTGAAGAGTTCATTTCATTTACATTTTTAAAAATTATTAAAAAATTGATATCCAAGTTTGCTATCATTTATCTGTATATCTTATGTCATTTTTGTTTCTCATTTTCTTCATTACTTTTTTTTATGTTTTATTTGTTTGTGTATGCATACAACTGTTAGATTTCTTTCTTAACTTTTATTCTGCATATTTTTTGGGTAATTTTTCCAGGGGTTTTCTTTGAGTATTACTAGGTATATCTTAAACTGCTAACAATGTAGTTTTAATTATTACAAACTTAGCTTTAATAGTATACAAAATCCATGTTCCTATATAGCTCTGCTTCTCTACTGTTCTTGTCACAACTTACATATTTATATATTGTGTAGCCATCAAGATAAAGCAATCCCATTATTAATTTTTGCACAGGAATTTGTTACTGGTAAGGGCTCTATGCTTTGCTTGCAGATGATCACTTTATTATCCCATGAACTTTATTTTGTGCACTTGTGGAGATGGGAGGAAAGAGAGGGAGAGAGAGAGAGGGAGAGAGAGGGAGAAACTGCTCTCTGGTGTCTCTTCTCACAAACCTGTTTATCCTATAAGATCAGGGTTCTGCTTTCATGACCTCATTTAATTTTAATCACCTCTTTAGTTACCCTACATTCAAAAATAGGCAGAATGATAATTTACATATAATTTAATTTAGGGAGGACATAAGCATTCAGTCCATAACATTCTTTCAGATTTAGTTTATGTAGAGGTGACTTAAATTCTCTTTCATTTTTGAAGGGTAATTTTAACAAATATAAAATTATTGATTGACAGATTTTTTTCTTTGAACACTTAACATACGTTGCCGCTGTCTTCTGGGCTCCATGGTTTCTGATGAGAAGTCAGCTATTATTGAGATTCTCTTGTAAGTGGCAAACTGCTTCTGTCTTGCTGCTTTAAAAAATTATCTTTTTGTCTTTGTTTTTTGAGAGTTTGATATGTTTCTCAAAGTATATGTCTTTGAGAATATTCTACTGCGGGTTTATTGAGTTTCTTGATATTTAGAATTATGTCTATAACCTAATTTGGCACTATTTTGAGAGTTGTTTTTTCAAATTATATTTATGTCTTTTCTATCTCTGTACTTACTTCTGGAACTACATCATGCATACATTGATTAATTTGTTATATCATGTGCATTTTAAATTTTGAAAAAAATCTTTGTTTCTCAGCCTAAATAATCTCAATTGACTGTTTTCAAGATCCTTCATCCTTTATTGGTGTGCTTAAAACTACTGTTGAACTACTCCAGTAATTATTTCATTTCAATTATTGTACTTTTTAACTCAAAATGTTTTATTTGGTTCATTTTGGTTATATCTATCTCCTTACTAATGTTCTCAATTTGGTTAGACATTCTCATACATTCCTTTATTTCTTTGTATATAGCTTCTGTTTATTCATTGATCGTATTCTAAATGGTTGATTTAAAATTTTGTTTAGAAATCCAGTGTCAGGGTCTTTGCAGGCACAGATTTTAGTAGTTTTTTGGTTTTGTTTTGTTTTGTTTTCTGCTGTGTAAAAGCATTATTTTTTATTTTTTTTTGCCTGCTTTATATTTTTTTTCTGGTAAACTGGATATTTGGTACATTGTAATATGGCAACTCTGGAAATTAGATTGTTCTGGCTCCAAACTTTGTTGTTGTTGCTTATTGCAGTTGTTTTTTTCTTTATTGACTTGTCTGAACTAATTTTGCAAAGTATGTATTCTTTGTTGTACGTGACCACTAAAACCTGTTTAACATTAGCTTAGCAATGAACTAGTGACTCAACAGATATTTCTTTACATGTCTGAAAAAATTATAACAAAACCCTCCCAGTTGTGCAGATTGATTCTGCATTTGTGTTGGGTTATGCTTTCAACACTTGACCTGGCCGTTTAAAATTCTACTTTTCCTTCATTTCTTGCCTGTGAGTCTCCCAAAGCTAACTTTGCCTTCATTTTTTGCCTGTGAGTCTCCCAAAGGTCAGCCAAAGGCAAAAGTTTAGGGACTTCTCACGTAACTTCTAAATACATGCCAATCCTGGGCATGCACACGACATCTTAGATTCCCAGAAATATGTGGCAGCTTTTTAAAGCCCTTACTCCCAATATGTCTCAGTAACCAGACTTTTTTCTCAATCATTTTAGTTTGTCTATCATTTACCCCACTACTATCCATTGCCCTATGTGGCAGCAAATAATGCACCTACTTTTAAATGTTTTCCACGATATTCCCTGAAGGTAGCCACTTCAGCCCTGCTAGAGTACTGAGCTAGGTGAAATAAAGGGAAGCCCTGGCTGGGAGTGGTGGTTCATACCTGAAATCCCAGCATTTTGGAAGGCCAAGGCGGTTGGATCACCTGAGATCAGGAGTTCAAGACCAGCCTGACTAACATGGTGAAACTCTGTCTGTACAAAACATACAAAATATTAGCTGGGCGTGGAGGCGCAAGCCTGTAATCCCAGCTACTCCAGAGGCTGAGACAGGAGAATTGCTTGAACCCGGGAGGCAGACATTGCAGTGAACCGAAATCGTGCTATTGCACTGTAGCCTGGGCAACAAGAGCAAAACTCTGTCTTAAAAAAGAAAGAAAGAAAAAAAAAGCCCTTTGAGCTGATACTTCAGCATGTCACCAAATAGGTAAAAAATAAATAAATAAATAAATAAACAAATAAAAATTTAAAAAACTATAATTCTTGGTGTATATGATTTATTGTCTCTCTCCATCACTAGGAATTTATAACCAGATGTGGGCAATATTCTTTAAGGCTACTGTCAATGTGAGAAGTATGGGGTGGGTAAAACACTTACAAAATTTTCTTAATGAAATTCAGATTTTTAAAAATATTTACCTTGTTGCTGTGAATTTCTGATTAGTTCTCAGAGCTCTTCTAAATGTGATTGTGTCAGTTTATGCCATATAAATATATTCTTTTTGTGGAACAATGGACTTTGGTAGTTTTATACTCTCCCATTTTTACTGACATCACTGGAAATTTACTTTTAAATAAGTCATGCATTATCTTAAGAGAACCTAGAGACCTGTGCATAATAATGAAAACAGGTCAGAAAATTGAAGTCTGGAAATAATCAGTGTTGTTTGTAACTTTATCTGTGCTTCTTTGTGGCATTGAAAATTTGTTAATTTAATTAGCACCGAAAGTTTAACTGATTTTACATTCCTTTGTGAAGAAAATTGTTAAAATTGCCTTTATAATAATTAGCTGTAAAAAAACACCAAGTTTTATTCTCACATATAAAACATTATCACACTGAAACCTTTATTTCAGGGTGGCCAATTTAGATTAATTAATAGGTGCTATTGCAAAAGCTTGAATTTGCAATGAAAATGTAAGAATATTGCATTGTCTACACATTGAAGTCAACATAGATAATTATAACAGGTGCTGAATAATTTAAAAAGCAGTGTTTTTATATTGAGCACCCCTATTCCAACCAAAGTTTACTTTATGGGAAAGGGAAAGCTTAAAACATGTGAGCCAATTTTTAAAACCTATGCAATAGTATCACAAATGGTACATTTTAAAGTCAACATCTAAATTAATCCTAATTTTTCAATAGAACTTTATTTTCTCCAAATGTGTAGACATAGTGACTTCCTGTAAAAATTTAACATTAACAATTAGGTGAGTTTAACCCTTTACACACTATTGAACTTAAGATAATACTAGCTATGTGAATTATATCATCTGCAGAACTCATTCACAACAAAATATTCAAATGCACTGAAAAATAGTGTATGCATCTCTTTTTCGAGTTCACATTCCAGTATTCCTTTGACTGAAAAAAAATTCATGCTTACATTTGCACAAGTCATTTTGTACATCTCCACTAGTTTCTCTACAGTAGTGTATGCAAAAGAAAATCTGTGCTTAGTCTTCAAATTCAGAATAACATCATTTGTTCTTTAATAGTTATGCTTAACTAATAATTAGATGTTGATTATTTAAAATATGTTTGAACACACTCTTGGATCACAGAACTATGAAAATAGAAACCAACACCAAAAAATTACTCAAACCCATACAATGACATGGAAATTAAACAACCAGCTCCTGCATGACTTTTGGGTAAACAATGAAATCAAGGTAGAAACCAATAAATTACTTTAAACCAATGAGAACAAAGATAAAACATACCATCATCTCAAAGACACAGCTAAAGTAGTAAGACTAAAGTTTATAGCACTAAACACCAACATCAAAAAGTTAGAAAGATCTCAAATTTACAACGTCGCATTCCACCTAGAGAAACAAGAGTAAACCAATCCCAAAGCTAGCAGACGACAAGAAATACCAAAATGAGAGCTGAACTGAAGAAAACAGAGACGCAAATAAGTATACAAAGCATCAAGGAATCCAGGAATTGTTTTATTGAATGCAAGAATAAGAATCATAGACTACTATATAGACTAATAAAGAAAAAAATAATAAAGAAGATCCAAAGAAACACAATCTTTTTCTTTTTCTTTTTTTTTCTGATTATTATACTTTAATTTCTAGGGTACTTGTGCACAACGTGCAGGTTTGTTACATATGTATACATGTGCCATGTTGGTGTGCTGCACCCATTAACTCGCCATTTACATTAGGTATATCTCCTACTGCTATCCCTCCCCCCTACCC
>NW_012114699.1:3772431-3773074 GCF_000951035.1 Colobus angolensis palliatus | reverse complement strand
GTGATACCTCCAGCTTTGTTCTTTTGGCTTAGGATTGTCCTGGCAATGCAGGCTCTTTTTTGGTTCCATGTGAACTTTAAAGCAGTTTTTTCCAATTCTGTGAAGAAAGTCACTGGTAGCTTAATGGGGATGGTAATGAATCTATAAATTACCTTGGGCACTATGACCATTTTCACAATATTGATTCTTCCTCTCCATGAACATGGTGTATTCTTCCATTTGTTTGTGTCCTCTTTTATTTCACTGAGCAGTGGTTTGTAGTTCTCCTTGAAGAGGTCCTTTACATCCCTTGGAAGTTGGATTCCTGGGTATTTTATTCTCTTTGAAGCAATTGTGAATGGGAATTCATTCATGATTTGACTCTCTGTTTGTCTGTTACTGGTGTACAAAAATGCTTGTGATTTTCACACATTGATTTTGTATCCTGAGACTTTGCTGAAGTTGTTTATCAGCTTAAGGAGGTTTGGGGCTGCAACAATGGAGTTTTCTAAATATACAATCATGTCATCTGCAAACAGGGACAATTTGACTTCTTCTTTTCCTAACTAATTGATTTCTTTCTCTTGCCTGATTGCCCTAGCCAGAACTTCCAACACTATGTTGAATAGGAGTGGTGAGAGAGGGCATCCCTGTCTTGTGCCAG
>NW_012114699.1:3750220-3768601 GCF_000951035.1 Colobus angolensis palliatus | reverse complement strand
AGGAAATTATCCATTTCTTCTAGGTTTTCTAGTTTATTTGCACAGAAGTGTTTGTAGTATTCTCTGATGGTAGTTTGTATTTCTGTGGGGTCAGTGGTGATATCCCCTTTATCATTTTTTATTGTGTCTATTTGATTTTTCTCTCTTTTCTTCTTTATTAGTCTTTCTAGCAGTCTGTCAATTTTGTTGATCTTTTCAAAAAACCAGCTCCTGGATTCATTGATTTTTTGGAGAGTTCTTTGTGTCTCCATCTCCTTCAGTCCTGCTCTGATCTTAGTTATTTCTTGTCTTCTGCTAGCTTTTGAATGTGTTTGCTCTTGCTTCTTTAGTTCTTTTAATTGTGATGTTAGAGTGTCAATTTTAGATCTTTCCAGTTTTCCTTTGTGGGCATTTATTGCTATAAATTTAATCACAAATGATAATGGAGACATTATCATTGGCCCCATAGAAACACAAAAAAATCTCAGAGACTGCTATGAACACCTCTATGTTCACAAATTAAAAAACCCGGAAGAAATGGATGAATTCCCAGAAACAATCTCCCAAGAGTGAAGGAGAAAGAAACTAAATCCCTGAGCAGATCAATATTGAGTTTCAAAATTGAATCAGTAATAAAAAGCCTGCCTAAAAGAAAAAAAGCCAGAACCAGATGGATTCACAGCCAAATTTTATCAGATTTATAATGAAGCACTGGTACCATTGCTACTCAACCTATCCAAAAAAATCAGTAAGGAGAGATCCCTGACTAACTCATTCTATGAAGTCAGTGTTATCCTGATAACAAAAGCTGGCATGAAGACAACAAAGAAAGAAAACATCAGACCAATAACCTTGATGAACATAGATGCCAAAATCCTCAACAAAATACTAGCAAACCGAATCCAGCAGTACATCAAGAAGCTACTCCATCAAGATCAAGTAGGCTTTATCCCTGGGATGCAAGACTGATTCTGAATACGCCAATTAATAAATGTGATTCACCACAAAAATACAACTAAAAACAAAACCAAATGATAATCTCAATAAATTCAGAAAAGGCTTTTAATAAAATTCAATATCACTTCATGTTAACCCTCACCAAACTAGGCATTGAAGAAATAGACTTAAAAATGATAAGAGCCATCTATGATAAACTTACAGCCAACATCATGCTGAATGGGCATAAGCTGCATGCCTTCGCCTTGAGAACCAGAACAAGAAAAAGATGCCCACCTTCACCTTTTTAATAAAACATAGTGCTGGAAGTCCCAGCCAGAACAATTAAGAAAGCAAAATAAATAAAATATATCTAAATAGGAAGACAGGGAGTTAAACTATCTCTGCTTGTAGACAATGTGATTCTATACCTAGAAAACTTCATAGTCTGTGCCCAAAAGCTCCTTATCTGTTAAACAATCTTAACACAGTTCAGGATACAAGATTGATGAACAAAAATTAGTAGCATTTTTATACACTAACAACATCCAAGCTGAGAGCAAAATTAAGAATGCAATCAAATACACAACTGCCACAAAAAGAATAAAATACATAGAAATACAGCTAACAAGGCAGGTGAAAGATCTCTAAAATCAGAATTACAAAGCATTGCTCAAAGAATCCAGAGATGACACAAAGAACTGAAAAAATATTCCAGGCTCATGTATAGAATGAATCAGTATTGACAAAATAGCCATATTCTCCAAAGCCATTTATAGATTCAATGCTATTCCTATCAAACTACAAATAATATTCTTCACAGATTTTTTTTTTAAGAAAACACTATTTAAAAATTTATACTTGGTGGGTCACAGTGACTCATGCCTGTAATCCCAGCACTTTGGAATGCCAAGGCAGGCAGATCACTTGGAGCCAGGAGTTCAACACCAGCCTGGCCAACATGGCGAAACCTCATCTCTACTAAAAATGCAAAAATATATATAAATAAATGAACAACTGGGTGTGTTAACACATGCCTATAATCCCAGCTACTTGGGAGGCTGAGACCTGAGAATTACTTGAGCCTGGGTGGTAGAAGTTACAGTGAGCCGAGATCACCCCACTGCACTCCATCCTGGACATTTAACAAAAGGAATGAAACAGGAGACTTCACATTACCCAACTTCAAACTATTCTGTTCCATTGGTCAGTGGAACATAGTACTGGGGCAAAACAGACACACTGACCAATGGAACAGAATAGAAAGCCTAAATATAGCCACACACCTACACTCACCTGATGTTCAACAAAGTTTACAAAACAAGCAATGCAGTAAGGACTCCCTGTTCAATAAATAGTGCTGGGATAAATGACAGGCATATGCAGAAGATTGAAGCTGGATCCTTTCCTTATATCATATACAAAAATCAACTCACGAGGAATTAAAGATTAAAATGTAAACGCTAACCCTATTTAAAACCCTTGAAATAAACGTAGGAAACATAATTCTAGACATAGGCCCTGCCAAGATTTTATGAAGAAGATGCCAACAACAGAAATTGACAAATGGAAATTAAACAAAAGAACTTCTACACAGCACAAAGGAACTATCAATAAACAACCTACAAAATGGGAGAAAATATTTGCAAACTATGCACTTCATAAAGGTCTAATACCCAGGTTCTTTAAAGAACTTAAACAAATGAACAAGCAAAAACCAAAGAACCCCACTAAAAAGTGTTGCAAAGTACATGAACAGAGACTTTTCAATGGAAGACATATACACAGCCAACAAGAATATAAAAAGCAGCTGAGAAGAATATAAAAACCTGCTCAATATTACTAATCACTACAGAAAAGCGAATCAAAACCACAATCATATACCATCTCACACCATTCAGAAAGGCTACTATTCAAAAAGCAAAAAATAGATGCTGGTGAGGTTTCAGAAAAGGGGAACACATACAATGTTGGTGGGAGTATGAATTACTTCAGCCATTGTGGAAAGCAGTGTGGCAATTTCTCAAAGAACTTAAAACAGAAATATCATTAGAGCCAGGTAAAGTGGCTCAGGCCTGTGATCCCAGCACTTCAGGAGGCTGAGGAAGGCAGATGACTTGAGATCAGGAGTTTGAGCCGGCCTGGCCAACATGGTGAAACCATGTCTCTACTAAACATACAAAAATGATCTGGGCATGGTGGCACACACTGGTAATCCCAAGCTACTTGGGAGGCCTAGGAGGGAGGACCAGTTGAACCCAGGAGGTGGAGGTTGCAGGGAGCCAAGATCACACCACAACATTTCAGCCTGGGTGACAGAGGGAGACTCAGTCTCAAAAGAAAAAAAGAAGAAGAAAAGAAAAAAAGAAATACCATTCAACCTAGTAACCTCATTATTTGGTATATACCCAAAGGAATATAAATCTTTCTATCATAGAAACACATGCATGCATATGTTCATTGCAGCACTATTTGCAATAGCGAAGAAATGGAATCAACCTAAATGTCTATCAATGGTAGACTGGATAAAGAAAATGTGTCACATAAACATCATGGAATTCTATGCAGCCATAGAATTGTTTACAACAACATGATCATATCCTTTGCAGCAACATAGATGAAGCTGGAGGCCATAATCCTAAGCAAACTGTCACAGGAGCAGAAAACCAAATAGCACATACTCTGGATTATGACTGGAGATAAACATTGAGTACCCATGGACACAAAAAAAGGAAGCAACACATACTAGGTTCTGCTTGAGGGTGAAGAATAGGAGGAGTGAGAGGGTTGAAAAACTACTTATAATTTACTATGCTTATTAACTGGGTGATGAAATTATCTGTATTCCAAACTCCTGTGACACACAATTTACCTATATAATAAACCTGCCATGTACCCCGAATCAAAAAAAATAAAATATGTTTGGAGGTTTATAACACATGCAAAGAAATGAGCTTGCAAAGATTTGCCCCACATTAGCTAAAATGAAGAACTTTGAAATTAAATCAATCAGAGTTGGAATCGAAGTTCTGCAAGTAACACACTCTGTGAACTTAGGCATTTTTATTTCAATAGCTGTAGGGGTACAAGTGATTTTTGGTTACATAGATAAATTGTATAACGGCAAGGACTGAGCGTTTAGTATACCAATTATCCGAATAGTATAAATTTTGCCCAAAAGGTGATTTTCTAATTCCTCACACCCCTCCTAACTTCCCCTTTTCTGAGTTTCCGATGTCCATTATACCACTCTGTATGCCTTTCTTACCCATAGCTTACCTCTCACTTATAAATGAGAATGTGTGTTACTCAGTTTTCTGTTCCTTAGTTACTTCCCCTAGGATAGTAGATAATAGCCTCCAGTTCCATCCAAGTCACTTCAAAAGGCATGAATTCATTCTTTTTTATGGCTGAGTAGTATTTAACAATGTGTGTATGTGTAATATATACAAACACACATAAATATGTACATAAATATAAATGTATGTGTGTATATATACACAAATGTGGTATACATACACACATATTCCATGATATGTGTATGAGTATATATACATAACAATAAATGTATATGTAATGTGTGTGTATATATATACATAACCGCATTTTTTAATCCACTCATTGGTTTATGGGTACTTAGGTTAATTCTGTTGCTTTGCAATCATCAGTTGTGCTGTAATAAACATAGAAGTGCAGGGTTCTTTTTTTAATATAATGACTTATTTTCTTTTGAGTAGATACCCAGTACTAGGATTGTGGGTCAAATAATATATCCACTTTTAGTTCCTTTGGGAAAATCCATATTTTTTAATAGAGGTTGTACTAATTTACATTCCTTACAACAGTGTATAAACATTCCCTTTACACCACATCTGCACCAACATTTATGACATATATTTTTTTTTACTTTTAATAATGATAATTCTGACTAGGGTAAAGTGATATCTCCTGGTGGTTTTAATTTGTATTTCCCTGATAATTCCTGATGTTGAGTATTTTTTTTTTCATATGTTTGTTTGGCCATTTGTATATCTTCTTTTGAGAAATATCTATCCATATCATTTGCCCACTTTTTAATATTATTCATTTTGTTCTTGCTGATTTGTGTTATTGTAGAAATATTAGTTATTTTTTGGACGTATAGTTTGTGAATATTTTCTTTGATTCTATAGACTGTCTACTTATTCTGCTGATAAGTTCTTTAGCTATGCAGAAATATTTCAGTTTAATTAAGTCCCATATCTTTATTTTTGGTTGAATTTTTATTTGAGGACTTATTCACAAATTATTTGATAGTGCCAGCAACCAGAAGAGGTTTTTTTTAGATTTGCTTCTAGAATTCCTATGGTTTCTGGTCTTATATTTAAGCTTTTAATCCATCTTGAGATAAATTCTTATATGGCAAGAGGTACAGATCTAATTTCATTCTTCTGTATACACCTATACAATTTTCCCAGCACCATTTATTGAATAGGGTGTCTGTCTCAAGTGTATGTTTTGGATGACTTTTACAAGATCGGTTGGTTGTAAGTATTTGGCTTTATTTCTAGGTTCTCTATTCTGTTCCATTGATGTGTCTATTTTAATAGCAGTACCATACTATTTTGGTTTTATAGCCTTGTAGTATAATTTGAAATCATGTAATGTAATGCCTCCAAATTTGTTATTTTTGCTTAGGGTTGTTTTGGCTCTTTGGGCTCTTTTTTTTGGTTCCTTACAAATTTCAGAATAGTTTTTCCTAATTTTGTGAAAACTGGCATTGGTATTTGTATAGGAATTGCATTTATTGAGTAGATGGCTATTGCTTTGGGCAGCATGGTCATTTTTATATTATTAATTCTTCTAATCCATGAACTGAGTATATTTTTTCATTTGTGTCATTTATTATTTCTTTCATCAGTATTTTGTAGTTATACTTGTAGATATCTTTCGCCTCCTTGATTAAGTATATTTGTAAGTATTTTATGTCTTTTGCCATTGTTTTAAATGGGATTGAGCTCTTTATTTAATTTGCAACTTGCTCATTGTTGTATAGTAGGGCTAGTGATTCCTGTTCATTGACTTTGTAACCCAAAACTTTACAGAATTCATTTATCAAATCTAGGAGTCTCTTTGGGGAATCTTTTGGGTTTTCAAGATATGGGATCATATTATTGGAAAACACAGTTTGACTTCTTTTTTTTTTTTTTTTCAATCTGGTTGCCCTTTATTTTGTTGTGTTGTTTTGTTTGTTTGTTTTTATTTTTATTTATTTGTTTATTTTTGCTTGATTGCTGTAGCTAGGACTTCCAGTAGTATGTTGAATAGAATTGGTGAAAGTAGACATTCTTATCATGTTCAGTTCTTAAGGTGAATGCTTTCATCTTTTCCCCATTCAGTATGACATTGGCTTTGAGTTTCTCATATATGGCTTTTATTATTTTGAGGTTTGCTTCCTCTGTGTCTAGTTGTTGAGGGTTTTTATCGTGAAAACACACAGAATGATATTGAATGCCTTTTCTGCATCTATTTAGATGGTAATGCAATTTTTGTTTTTAATTCTGATTATGTGATAAACTACATTTATTAACTTGTGTGTATTGAATCGTCATTTTATCCTTGAGAAGAAATCCACTTGGTTGTGGTTAATTATCTTTTTAATATGCTGTTGCATTCTGTCTGCAAGTATTTTGTTGAGGATTTTTGCATCTATGTTCATCGGATATATTGGTTTGTACTTTCTTTTTGGTTGTGTTTTTGTTGTTGTTGTTGTTTTCCTGGTTTTGGTATTAGGGTGATACTGGCTTCATAGAATCAGTTAGGGAGAATTATCCCTTTCTTGATCTTTTGGAATAGTTTCAGTAGGGTTGGCCCCAGTTCTTCTTTAAATGTCTAATAGAATTTGATTGATAATCTGTGGTCCTGAGTTTTTTCTTGTTGGAAACTTTATTACTGAATGAATTTCACTAATTTTTATTTCTGTGTTTAGGATTTGTATTTCTTTCTGATTTATGCTTAGGCGGCTGTATGTTACCAAGAATTTAATCATTCCTTCTATATTTTCTAGTTTGTGCTCATAAAGATGTTTATAGCTGGTTTGGAAAATCTTTTTACTTCTTTGGTATCAGCTCTAATGTTTACATTGTCATTTCTGTTTGAGCTTACTTGAATCTTCTCTCTTCTTTTCTTGGGTGATTTAGCTAGTTGTCCATCAATTTGATTCATCTTTTCAATGAATGATTTTTTTTATTTCATTGATCCCTTGTATTACTTATTTGTTTCATTTTTTAGTTCTACTCTGATCTTTATTATTTATTTTATTCTGCATCCATTGTGTTTATTTTTATTTTTGTTTTTCTAGTTCCTTAAGGGGTAATGCTAGGTTGTCCAGTTGAGATATTTCTGTCATTTTGATGCACGCATTTCGTGTTATAAATGTTCCTCTTACTACTGCTTTTGCTCTATCCAGGGATTTTGAAGATGTGTCAGTCTTGTTATTCATTTACAAAATAATAATTTCCATCTTGATTTCTTCATTTACCTAAAGATCACTCAAGAGCTGATTGTTTAATTTGCACAGTTTTGGTAGTTGCTCTTGAAATTAATTTCTAGTTTTATTCCACTGTCGTATCATAAGATACTTAATTTTAGTTTAATATTTTTAAATGTATTACAACTTTCTTGTGACTCATCCTATGGTCTATCTTGGAACAGGTTCCGTGTGCTGATGAATAAAAATGTATATTCTGCAGTTTTTCATAGAATGTTCTGCAAATGTCTGTTAAGTTCATTTATTCTAGTGTCCAGTTTAAGTCCAGTTTTCTTTGTTGACTTCCTGCCTCACTGATTTGTCTAATGCTGTATCACTAGAAAGATATCAACCTATTATTGTATTGCTGTCTTTCTATTTTTGTCGATCTAATAGTACTTGTTTAATGAATCTGAGAGCTCCAGTGTTAGGTGCATATATATTTAGGATTGTTATATTTTCTTGTTGAATTTATTCCTTTATCATAATATAATGGCATTCTTTGTCTTTTTTTCATTGTTGTTGGTTTACAGTCTGTTTTATCTGATATAAAAAATAGCCAGTCCTGCTTGTTTTGGCCTTCCATTTGTGTGGAATATTTTTTCTTTTTCTTCACCTTAAGGGTCTAAAAATTTTTACAAGTTAAGTGAGTTTCTTGAAGACAGCAGATATTTACGTTGTGACATTTAATCTATTCTGCCAATATTTATCTCTAAGTGGGGGCATTTAGACTACTTACATTCAAAGTTTTTATTGATATGTGATGTACTATTCCAATCATCATGTTATTATCTAGTTGTCTAGTTTTTCTATTGTGTTATTGTTTTATAAGCCATGTAAGTTTTATACTTTCACGTACTTTTATGCTGGTGAATATTGACCTATCATTTAATGTTTATAACTCCTTTGACCATTACTTGTATGGCTGGTCTAGTGGTAAAAAATTCCCTCAGAATTTGCTTATCTGGAAAATTCTTTTTACCTTCTTCATTTGTGAAACTTAGTTTTCCATGACAAAAAATTCTTGGGTGACAGTTATTCTGTTTGAGGAGACTAAAGATAGTATGCCAATCCCTTCTGGCTTCTAAGATTCTGCTAATTCTACTGCTAGTCTGATAGGTTTTCCTTTATAAATGACTTAATGCTTTTGTCTTACTACCTTTAGAATTATCTTATCACATTGACATTAGATTGCTTGATGAATATAGACCTTGGTGATGTCTTTTGGCAATGAGTCTACCAGGAATTCCTTGAGATTTTGTATCCAGATGTTTAAATTTCTAGCAAGACTAGGGAAGTTTTTAACAATTGTTTCCTCAAACAGGTTTTTCAAACTGTTTTCTTTCTTTTATTTCTTCCTCAGGAACACCTGTGATTCTTAGGGTTGAATATTTTACATAATTCCATCTTTGTGCAATACTTTATTTCATAATTCTTTATTCTTTATCTTATTTGATTTTATTACTTTGGAAGCTTTGTCCTCAAGCTCTAAAATTGTTTTCTTCTGCTTTGTCTGTTGTGTTTTTAAAACCTTACTCTGCGTGTTTTAATTCCCTATATGAATCTTTAATTTCTAGAAGTTTTGTCTCTTTGTTTTTTAAAATCTATCTTTTTGGGACCTTTTTATTACTCTGCTGAATTTTTTTTTAATTTCTTTATGCTGGTGTTCAACTTTCTTTGGAATCCTATTGAATAACTTTCTAATTAACCTTTTGAATTCTTTAACTGGTATTTCAAAAATTTCATTTTTGGTGTGGATTTACTGCTGGACAATTAGTGTAATCTTTTTGGGGTACTGTAAAACTGTTTTTTCATGTGGTCAGAATTAGTTTTCTGGTTCCTTCTCATCTGGGTAGAGCATTTCTTATTATTTTTCAATTTATTTATTTTTTACCTCCTTGAAGATCTGACTTTAATATGTATTGGTTATAGTCATCTAGCTTTGACTCTGGGTGCTTTCAGTGGCAAAAACTCTGTATGAGTTCCTTGGTTATAATTTTTGTGTGATAGCTTTGTCAAATGTTGCTAGTAGTAGTGATATATCTGGTGTGTGAGAAGGTTCACTATCTCCTGTAGGGCCAGGATGTCAGAGGTCTCATGAAGCTTATCTTCTCTCCTAGTGGTATGAATATTTTCCAGTATTGGTTTTCTCACTAGGTTGGTCAATTCAGCTTTCAGGCCAGTAGGAAATATCCGTGGGTAAGAAATGATTGTGGCTGAAACAGTTGTGTACATGCAATACTACAATGGGGGATGAAATTCCTAGACTTGACAGATGTAGCTGGGGGAACTCCCAGTGAAATGCACTGAGGTCTTCACAGGGGGAATAGAGAACCATCTCAACCTTTACTACCAGGCCTGCAGGAAAATTATTCTTCTTCCCATCATACACCTGTCCTGTCCTTCTGTTTTTGAATATTCAGATCGGACAGGCATCTCTGTTTATCTGCAGGAACACTGACATTTTGTGTGTAAAGAATGGAGATTTAATACCCACATAAGTCTGAGCCCAGAGGCAACACCTATCATAGGGATGCACTCATTCCAAAGTTCTCCAGAAATGCCGCTTATAGGTGTACCCATGCTGATCTACAGAAATAGTCCCAGATGTGTCTACAGTGGGTGGGTAATAGGGAGAAATTATCTTATCCAAGTCCGTTCACAAGCATCAGAGCTGCTTGATTGCTGGGGTAGAACTGCAGTCTTCCACTGAGCCCAGCACTGTGCCCAGGCATTTGCTGAAGGAAAATTCAAACAAGTGGGAAGTTTTGGGACAGAGAAAACCCTACACTCTGATTCCTTTTATCCCACTATATGCCCTCTTGGTATGTTTCACTCTCCCTTCCTCTAGGAGTGGCAGATTCTGAAGGCTAGACCACTGTGAATCCTGCTGTTCCTATGGGCCTAGTCACCATGAGGGGCTGCCACAGTCTACCCTCGTGCTGAGGAATATCTGTAAGGAACCTGGTGATGTGAAGACAAAAGAGTCGAAGGTCTCTGAGAAGAATACAATCCTCACAATGTATGGAGGTAAGCTCCAGTATGGAGCTTACTACTATGGTTGGTGTCCAGGGGAAAATTGCACAAGCTGGTAAGCCAGTGTAATTAACTTGAGAAGTCCCCAAATCTCAGCTCACTTCAATGCAAAGAAGCTCTCCTTGAGTTCAAATACCAGCGGTATTCTACAGGGGCTAGAGAAGCTAGAAGCTCTTCTACCTACCCTTTTTATGGAATACTAAGAATCTTAGTGTTTGATCTCTGCCATCTTTTTTTTTCTTTTTATGTGTGTGTCATAGATTCTTCCAGTGAACTCTGATGATAGGCTTCAGCATTCTCCCCTTAACACTCCATTTGCTGTGATTATTCACTTGTAATTTGGGTTCTTCCTTATGAGAAGAATTGGTCACCAACATCTCTAGTCAGCCCTCTGGAGAAGCTATCTGATGCCTCAAGTTTTGAACTTGTCTGCGAAATGTTCAGTGGCTTGGGCTCCACTCTCAGCTCTAGAACGGACAATTTCAGATGAAGCTGGCCCAAACCAACCTGCCCTGTGGTCTCCCAACAGCTGATGCAAGCAGTAGTTCTGATGGTGGTGGCAAGGGGTTGACAGAGGCTCTAAGATTTTCTTGGTTGTAAATGCCCTTAGTGTGGCGGCATTCTCAATTGACAGCTGTAATAGCAATGTATTCAGCATATGAACAGGCTCAATACCTCCTAAGTAACCACTGTGGTGTGGGCAATGGTGTACCCTGAGATTGCACAAGTTTTTTTGTTTGATTGTTTGTTTTTCCTGAGTGCTGTGTTATTGCACCAGCATATATTGTAATAGGCTTTGCCATCTGACCTCTGGGCAGAAAGTGGTGCTTGCAGGAGAGAGCCAGCTATGGTGATGGCTGTGGGATTTATCTTTGTCTTATATTACCCAGGGGAAGTGGTCATGTCCCAGGTGATGGTTAGGGCTATGGAACTCCCAAAAGTCCCTTCCTGTGTTTTACTACCAAGGTAGGTGGAGGGGCAGAGCCGCATGGGACCCAACAAGTCTACATTCTGGCTCCCTGTATGTGGATGCAAGAGGCGGCTACAATGGGGGTGAGATGGCAGCTCCCTGGTCACTGGGCTAATGTCGCAGGGACACTTTTGTACAACAGAGGCAGCTCCTTTCCTCCCAGTCTTTTCTTTGCTATTCTTATGATAGTGAATATGCCTCACAAAAACTGATAGGTACATCAGGGGTTTCCATTTTTGCCTTTTTCTCATTTTTCTCTTGCTGCTGCCATGTAAGAAGTGCCTTTCACCTCCCACCATGATTCTGAGGCCTCCCCAGTCATGTGGAACTGTAAGCCCAATTAAATCTGTTTTTCTTCCCAGTCTCAGGTATACCTTTATCAGCAGCGTGAAAATGGACTAATACAGTAAATTGATACCAGTAGAGTGGGGCATTGCTGAAAATATACCCATAAATGTGGAAGAGACTTTGCAACTGGGTAACGGGCAGAAGTTGGAACAGTTTGGAGGGCTCAGAAGAAGACAGGAAAATGTGGGAAAGTCTGGAACCTCCTAGAGACTTGTTGAATGGCTGCAACAAAAATGCTGATATCGATATGAACAATATTGTCTAGGCTGAGGTGTTCTCAGGTGGAAACGAGGAACTTGTTGAGAGCTGGAGCAAAGGTGACACTTGTTATGTTTTAGCAAAGAGACTGGTGGCATTTTGCCTCTGCCCTGGAGATTTGTGGAACTTTGAACTTGAGAGAGATGATTTAGGGTATCTGGCAGAAGAAATTTCTAAGGAGCAAAGGACTCAAAAGGTGCCTTGGGTGCTGATAAAAGCATTCTGTTTTAAAAGGGAAACAGAGCATAAAAATTCAGAAAATTTGCAGCCTGACAGTGCAGCAGAAAAAAAAACAACATTTTTTGAGGAGAAATTCAAGCTGGCTGTAGAAATTTGTTTAAGTAGCAAAGAGCCTAATGGTAATCCCCAAGACCATGGGGAAAGTATTTCTAGGCCATGTCAGAGACCTTCATGGAAACCCCTCCCATCACAGGCCCAGAGGCCCAGGAGGGAAAAGTGGTTTTGTGGGCTGGACCCAAGGTCTCTGTACTGTGTGCAACCTAAGGACTTGGTGCCCAGTGTCCCAGACACTCCAGATGTGGCTGAAAGGGGCTAATATAGAGCCCAACCAATATAGAGTCCTAGCTATGGCTTCAGAGGGTAGACATCCCAAGTCTTGGCAGCTTCCATGTGGTGTCGAGCCTACTGGTACAGAGAAATAAAGAACTGAGGTTTTGGAACCTCTGCCTAGATTTCAGAAGTTGTATGGAAATGCCTGGATTCCCGGGCAAAGTAAATGAGGAGAGCCCAATATATAGTTAATGTTTAATACAAGTTTTGATAATGATGATGATGATATTAAACATTCATAAAATTTTCAAACAAAAAGCTTTGTAATATATGCTATAGGGAAAAACTGTTATATTTCTGCTACAAAAAAAATAAGGCAAATATTCAGAGATAAAATGTAATGGCTTATAAGATTCGGAGACTGGCAGAATAATTCAAAATGAAAGTGCACTACATGTTTTATAGTAAATGGTTTCAACAATTTTTCTTCTCTTATACAGAAGAAAGAGGTCATGTACATAATTTTACACTCCTGTAGGGCTTACTCCAACATATACTCAATTCCATCTCTACTCTCCAAACTTTACCTTTTTTTTACTTCAGTCAAAATGTTACATTGTGAGTGTGAATGGCATAATTTTATAATAATCTTGAACTAACCCGATTTTGTTTGAAGCAGTGTGGTCTGCCTCTTGGAATGCTAAGCTGAGTGTTGTGGGCCAACATCCTTATTAAGAACTAAAATGGATAAAAATTAATTTAAAAATCAATCTGAAATAACTAGTGCTTGACATTTCAGTGAATTGCTGTTCAACCACGATACATGTTTTAGTGAGTTGTTGTTGATGATACAGATGAAAGAGAAGGAAAGCCCACAGATATGAACTTAGAATTTCGAGTAATATTTTCCCGGAGGCATTTGCAGATTCTGAAAGTTAAGCTTAATGGTTAAGTTGAGCAATGGTTTCAATTAACCCACTGACATGTCATCAATGTTAAAGACTAGGGCTTTTCAAGGAGGACTCACCTTAGTCGAACCATCCTCACTTGACTGGAGACTCTGAGGGAGTATAATTCAAGGGAAAAGAGAAGTAGAACTAGACCAGACTTCATAGAGACTAAACTTTATCTTTGAATGACAACAATCCTGATGGGGTTATTGGTAAGGGATTACTACTTTCTGCAGCTAGTCCCTGTCAAAATATACTTCTGAATCTAATGTGTAATATTCCTAGGGACAGAGATAATATCATTCAACATCTTTAAATAACACTATAATTTTTGAAACATAATTTATGATACACAATGAAAATTACCAGGCATATAAGTAGTTACAGCATGTCATCAAAAGCTAAAGAATATTACAGACATTAGAAAAAACCCATAAGTTATTTAAATAATAGAGGATTTTTTCACTTGGAATTTTTAAAATTATGAATAATGGAATAAACAATTAGAAGACAAGATTCCTTTTTTGGCATAAAACTGAAAACTACAAATATAAACTAAATAAAATTTTATGATTTAAAAACAAAATACATTAAATAAATGATACAATAAGTAGATTTAGTAGCATATTAATCTCTCAGAAGGAGTGAACTAATAAAATAAAAAATAGATCCAAAAAAATTAGCTAGATTTATATAGGGAAAACAAAAAGGCAGAAAATAGAGAATAGATCTACTTTTTGTATGTTGATTGAAGTCCTAGAAGGAAAGAAAGGGAAGCGTGAGGCAGAAATATTCTGTCACAGACAAAAGAAGCCTGCAGTTGTTTGGGTCTGTGTCTCCACCCAAACCTCATGTCAATTTGTAATTCCCAATTTTGGA
This sequence comes from Colobus angolensis palliatus, assembly GCF_000951035.1. Classification (NCBI taxonomy): domain Eukaryota; kingdom Metazoa; phylum Chordata; class Mammalia; order Primates; family Cercopithecidae; genus Colobus; species Colobus angolensis. Next base: position 3,754,227 of record NW_012114699.1, on the reverse strand, counting down.
AGTGTGAACTGGTGAGAGGTGATTGACTCATGGGGGAAGATTTCCCCTTTATTGCTGTTCTCATGATAGTGAGTGAGTTATTTCAAGATCTGGTTGTTTAAAGGTGTTTAGCACCCCCAACCTTGTTCTCTTCCTCTTCTCCAGCCATGAAAGATGTACCTGTTTCCCCTTTGCTTTCCACCATGATTGATGGCTCCATAGTCATGCTTCCTGTTCCTGTACAGCCTGCAAAACAACGAGCCAATTAAATCTCTTACTTATAAATTACCCAGTCTCAGGTATTTCTTTATAGCAATGTGAGAACAGACTAATACAGAAAACTGGTACTTAAGAGTGGGGTATTGCTATAAAGGTATCTGAAAATGTGGAAACAACTTTGGAAGTCAGTAATGAGCAGATGTTGGAAGAGTTTTGAAGGCTCAGAAAAAAACAGGAAGATGAAAGAACATTTGGAACTTCCTAGAGACCTGTTAAATTGTTGTGTCCAAAATGCTGGTAGAGATATGTGCAATGACGTCTAGGATGAGGAGATCTCAGGTGGAGATAAGGAGGTTACTGGGAACCTGAGTAAAGGTCATTTTTGTTATATGTTAGCAAATAGCTTGTTTATATTGGTTCCCTGTCCTAGGAATCTTTAGAACTTGAGAGTGATGATTTAGGGTATATGGTAGAAGTCATTTCTATGCAGCAATTAGTTCAAGATTTGGCCTGGCTGCCTTTAGCAGCCTAATCTCATATTCATGAGCAAAGAAATGATGTAAAACTGGAACTTACATTTAAAAAGGAAGCAGATCATAAGAGTTTGAAAAATTTGCAGCCTCGCCATGCAGTAGAAAAGAAAAACCCATTTTCAAGGGAAGAATTCCAGCCTACTGCAGAAATTTGCATAAGTAAAGACGAGTCAACTGTTAATAGCTAAGACAATGGGAACAAGGACTCAAAGGCATTTCAGAGACCTGTGCAGCAGCCCATCCCATCACAGGCCCAGAAGGTCAGGAGGGAAGAATTATTTCATGAGCCTATCCCAGGGTTCCCACTGCTCTGTCTAGCCTAGGGATATGCTGTCCAGAATCCCAGCCATTTCAGGTCTAGCAGTGGCTAAAAGGGGTCAAGGTACAGCTTAGCCCATGACTTCAGAGGGTGTAAGCCCCAAGACATGGCAGTTCCATGAGGTCTTGAGCCTGTGAGTGCACAGACATCAAGAATTGAGGCTTCGGAGCCTCTGTCTAGATTTCAGAGGATATATGGAAAACCCTAGATGTCCAGGCAGAAGCTTGCTGCAGTGGTGGAGCCCTCATGGAGAACCTCTACTAGGGCAGCACAGAGGAAAAGTGTGGGGTTGGAGCCCCCACACAGAGTTCCCACTGGGGCACTGCCCAGTGGAGGTGTGAGAAAAAAGACACTGTCATTGAGTCCCCAAAATGGTAGCTACACTGGCAACCTGCACAGTGCACCTGAAAAAGCCAAAGGCACTCAATGCCAACCTTTGAGATGAGGGCAGAGCCCTGCAGAGCCACAGGGGCAGAGCTGCTCAAGGCCTTGGGAGCCTACCTCTTGCATCATGTACCTTGGATATGAGGCATGAAGTCAAAAGTGATTATTCTGGAGCTTTAAGATTTAATAACTGCCTTGCCACAACAGGAAAGTCACTGGAAAAAGAATACTTACTCAATGTCTATACTCCCATTGTATCTTGGAAGCAGCTCACTTGTTTTTGATTTTGCAAGCTCACAGGTTGAAGGGACTATGCTTGTCTCAGATGAGACTTTGGACTTTGAACTTTTGAGTTAATGCTAAAATGAGTTAAGATTGTGGGAGAGTGTTGGAAAGTCATGGTTGTATTTTGTAATTTGAGAAGAACATGAGATTTTGGAGGGGCCAAAGGCAGAATTATATGGTTTATGTCTGCATCTCCACTCATACCACATGTCAAATTGTAATCCCCAATGTTGGAAGTGGGGCCTGATGCGTGGAGGAGTGGTTTTCTTCTTAGGTCCTGTTCTCATGATATCGAGTGATTTATCACAAGATCTGGTTGTTTAAAAGTGTATAGCACCTCCATCTTCTCTCTTTTCCTGTTGCTTTAGCAATTTAAAATGTTCCTGCTTCCCCCTTTGCTTTCCATTATGATTATAAGTCTTTTGAGGCCTCCCCAGCCACACGTCCTGTACAGCCTGCAGAACCATGAGCCAATGAAATCTGTTTTATTTATAAATTACCCAGTCTCAGGTATTTTTTATGGCAATGTAAGAATGGAATAATAGAGAGTCCAAGAGACATGTTGAATATATGTAATGTGCTACCCTGGACAAAATTCTACAACAGAAAAAATGTGATAAAAATAAGGCAAATATGAATAAGCTGTGGACTTTAGTTAGATATATCAATACTGATTTACTAATTATAACAAATATGTCATACTAATTTAAGATATGTTTAATAGAGAAAAGTGGGTACAAAATATATGGGGACTCTTTGATATCACCATAATTTGGGGGAAATTTAAAGTGTATAGAATAAAAAAGTTCACTTTTTAAAGATCAACGAAGATAATATTTAAGCATCATGAATAACAATATTAACTATATATATTTATTTATGTAAATAACATTAATATAGAACTCACAGTAAAGGTAGTATCCACTACATAAATTCCCACACATAAATAAGAAAAAAACCAAGACAACTTAGAGTTACATAACCAAGATTATGAAGTAGGAGATCCAAGTTTTTATACTCACACAAAATAACAGCTATAGATATCTACTCACAAACTAAAATAATCCCAGAAATACTCAAACACTCGTTTAAGAATCTGTAGTAGTATAGTGTAGTAAAACAATGAAGATTATCAGCACAGAAAATGTCACTGATGAGATTACTGTACCTGAGCCCACTGGAGATGACTACAAACAGAGAAGAAAGTTGGATCTTGCCAATCACTTGGCAAGAACATTTGTTGTCCCCAGCAGCCTGCTCAGCAGAGGACATGAAAATCTTTTGTCACTGTAGTAACCAAGTAGCATTCCTTTTAGAGAACTTTTCAGAGAGAAAAGTGACTCATATTCTTCTCTACAAGCATACTGCTGTGACATCCAGGGACTTTAGTAGCCACTTCTCCCAACCCTACGTGGGTGTCTCTGACCCATGAGTTGTAGCCACACAGTGAGTGTTCAAACCCCAAATTTTGGCCCTGTGATGTGTGGCACTCTCTCATGTCTCAGACACTGGAGCCACTGCCATAGGTGGCACCGTTGGCCCAAGAGCCATAATCTCTTTGTGAAACCAAGCTGCAGGCACAAGATTACTCACAGAGACCTCACTCATGCCCCAGCCTTCTGTATCTAAGAGCACACTCAAGTTCTCGACCTTGTCTCTGTAGCTATGCTGTATGCACCTATGCCTTAGGTGCCAGACTCATGCTCATAGTGAGTGAGTGCATACTGCTGGAACCTAAGCCAAGTTGCCTCTGCATACACCTGTGTTCCAGAAACCAATTCAGTCACCATGGAAAGCCAGACCATGCCATGGACACTGGAGCCATTATAGCTCTGTGTGTATCTGTCCTCTAGGCTCTATGGCTGCACTGAGAGTTCTCATGCCTCAGTCACTATACCCACTGGCAAAGCAAGCCAGAATCCAAGTTACATTGTTAATCACTTAAAAGATCTTGTTATAACTATAAGATGTTTTATGTAAGCCACAAGTTAACCATGAAGCCAAAAAAAAAAAAAGAAACTGTAGTAGATACACAAGAAATTGAAAAGTGAAGAATCAAAGAATACTACCACAGAAAATAATCTAATCACAGGGACAGCAAGAGAGGAAGAAAGAAACAAAGAATCTACAAATTTACCAGAAAGTGATTAATGAGATAGCAGGAGTAAGTTCTTATCTATCAATAATGATTAGAATTTAAGTGGATTGAATACTTTAATCAAAATAAATAGAGTGGCTGAATGGGAAGAAAGAAAGAGAGAGAGAGATAAGAAGGAAAGAAAGAGAGA
>NW_012114699.1:3694247-3750170 GCF_000951035.1 Colobus angolensis palliatus | reverse complement strand
AAGAAAGAAAGAAAGAAAGAAAGAAAGAAAGAAAGAAAGAAAGAAAGAAAGAAAGAAAGGAAGGAAGGAAGGAAGGAATGAAGGAAGGAAGGAAGGAAGAATACAGCTGTAAGTTGCCTGCAAGAGACCCATTTCACAATTAAGGACATATGTAGATTGAAAGTGAAGGAATGAAAACTGATATTTCATGCAAATAGAAACCAAAAGAGAGTGGGGTTACCTATAGTTATATCAGATAAAATAGACTTTGAGTAAAAAATTGGAAAAAGAGCCAAAGACTATCAATGCATTATGATAAAGGTGTCAATTCATCTTAAGGACATATGTAGATTGAAAGTGAAGGAATGAAAACTGATATTTCATGCAAATAGAAACCAAAAGAGAGCGGGGTTACCTATAGTTACATCAGATAAAATAGACTTTGAGTAAAAAATTGGAAAAAGAGCCAAAGACTATCAATGCATTATGATAAAGGTGTCAATTCATCAAAAGGATATAATAGTTGTAAATATATTTGCACCAAACTCCAGAGTCTCTGAATATATATAGCAAGTATAAATATATCTGAAAACAGAGACAGACTGCAATAAAATAACAGTAGGGGAATTTAAAACCCCACTTTCAACACTGGAAAGATTATTCAGACAGAAAATCAATAAGGAAACATTGGGCTTAAACAATACTTTAGACCAAATTAACCTAACAGACACACATAACATTCCACCCAACAGAGGAAGAACACATATTATTTTCAGACACACTCAGATTATTCTTCTGGATAGGTCATATGTTAGGTGAGAAAACAAGTCTCATAAATTTTTGTCAACTTAAAAAAATTGGCCGGGCACAGTGGCTCATGCCTGTAATCCCAGCACTTAGGGAGGTCGAGGCAGGTGGATCATGTGAGGCCAGGAGTTCAAGACAAGCCTGGTCAACATGGCGAAACTCCATCTTGACTAAAAATACAAAAATTTGCCGGGTGTGGTGGCAGGTGCTTGTAATCCCAGCTACTCGCGAAGCTGAAGTAGGAGAATCACTTGAACCTGGGAGGCAGAGGTTGCAGTGAGCCAAGACTGCACCACTATACTCCAGCCTGGGTGACAAGAGTGAAACTCCATCTCAAAAAAAGAAAAAAAAAATTGAATAAAAGTTGTAAAAACAGGAAAAGACAATCCAATAAAAATATTATCAAAGATACATGAAAAGACATTTTACAAAATATGATACTCCAAAGGAAACAAATACTTGAACATAAATTTATTAGTAATAAAATAAATTATAGTTGAAACCACAATATACCACTACATACACACGAAAATGGTGCAAATAAAATTTAATTAGACCAATAATGCCAAGTTTCAGAGAGGACATAGAAAAAATAAAAGGTGTCATACGCTGATGATATCCATTTCACTTTTTATTATTATTATTATTATTTTTTATTATACTTTAAGTTCTAGGGTACATGTGCATAACGTGCAGGTTTGTTACATATGTATACTTGTGCAATGTTGGTGTGCTGCACCCATCAACTCGTCAGCACCCATCAATTCATCATTTATATCAGGTATAACTCCCCAATGCAATCCCTCCCCCCTCCCCCCTCCCCATGATAAGCCCAGTGTGTGATGTTCCCCTTCCCGAGTCCAAGTGATCTCATTGTTCAGTTCCCACCTATGAGTGAGAACATGCGGTGTTTGGTTTTCTCTTCTTGTGATAGTTTGCTAAGAATGATGGTTTCCAGCTGCATCCATGTCCCTACAAAGGACGCAAACTCATCCTTTTTTATGGCTGCATAGTATTCCATGGTGTATATGTGCCACATTTTCTTAATCCAGTCTGTCACAGATGGACATTTGGGTTGATTCCAAGTCTTTGCTATTGTGAATAGTGCCGCAATGAACATACGTGTGCATGTGTCTTTGTAGTAGAATAATTTATAATCCTTTGGGTATATACCCAGTAGTGGGATGGCTGGGTCATACGGTACATCTAGTTCTAGATCCTTGAGGAATCGCCATACTGTTTTCCATAATGGTTGAACTAGTTTACAATCCCACCAACAGTGTAAAAGTGTTCCTATTTCTCCACATCCTCTCCAACACTTGTTGTTTCCTGATTTTTTAATGATGGCCATTCTAACTGGTGTGAGATGGTATCTCATTGTGGTTTTGATTTCCATTTAACTTTTTACAGTTTGGAAGTCTTTAGTATTAACTGCTAAAACAGTAGATATGCCTATCCGAGATTAAATAATTCTACTTTTACATATGTCCCTGACAAATTGAGCACACGTTTTCACCAAAAATGGGTCAAGAAAGTCAAAATAAGCATAAAGTAAACCATTCAAAAAATGGAAAAAAGAAAAACAAATGTGTGTCAACAGTACAGTAGGTATTGATATATTCATTGAATAAAATGTTAGTTAATAAAATTGTATGAACTACTTCTAGGTAGGGAGACCCCCTAAAACTATTGCTACAGAATAAAAGATGAAATGCTCCTGATTATTGTAAATACAAAATTGCATGCAGGATTGTGTAAAGATAATGCCAGGTTGGGCTGCCAAAATGAGCCAACAGCGTGTGATGTGCTTCCCCCTGCAGAAAGCCTATGAACGGACGTGCAGTCAGGGAGGTTTCACATCACCAAGATTCCTGTCCCAGAAAAACAGATGTTCATAGCTCTGGGAATGGAATGTGACCCTTGTGGAGAGCCTACAAATGGACGCATGAGGGGCGCCTGTTCATATGGATAAGATAGGGCTATAAACACCCTCATCTTGCCACAGGCTCCTCTAGGCCTCTTTGGGGTTAAGGCATACTCCCTTCTGAGGATTTCTGGTCTAACCGGTTGTCTAGCTTCACATGCTGTTTCTATGGAATGTTTGTAGCCAGCTTTTGCTGCAACTGTTACTGTTGATTAATATCTTGCTAATCATAGGTTATGGAAAGACTGTGTTTCTGTTCTAAGGCTCTGTTAGAAATTACTGATGCACACACTATATTGTAAATTGTTATCTCTGTATACCGTACTTCTGCACATAGATGTTATGTTAAAGAATTGCTTCATCCCCATGTGACCATCTCAACTCATAATCAAATGACCCTAAATCCCTCACTAACCTACCCCCACCCTCACTAAACTTAATGATAAATGCTGGTATATCCAGTGCATTGGCAGCATCACAGGACCAGAAGGTGGTGACCCTCCTGGACCCAGCTTTTACTATCTTGTGTGTGTCTATTATTTCTTGACCCTGCCGATCTGCCTGGGAGCGAAGAGAGAGCCCCGTTGTACTGAGGGCTGCTGGCCAGATTCCACAATACTGCTACACATGATGACAACATAAATGAGTTTCAGTATTATATTGAGTGAAAGATTCCAGAAACAAAATTACATATTTGCATTAAATTCAAACTCAGCAAAATTCTCACTTTCCAGGGTTCAGGATAATGATTCCCATTGGAATATAAGGTGAAAAGAACATTTAGAAAGGCACATGAATATATCTTCCAGGATACTAAAAATATTAATTTTTAAACTGGATAATAGTCATCTGGTTTCACATCAAGATTACATAGAACTGTGTACGTGAGATTTTTGTACTTTTTGAATATATGCTTTTCTGAAATAAAACTTTTTGTTGAAGTCAAAGCATCGATTTTTTTTTTTTTTTTTTTACAAAATGTACATTACCTGCAACAAAGCATGTAGACAAATTGTCTCCAAACTAACATTCTTCTGACTCATAGACCACTTGAATGATCATTCCTTGTTCTAAGTCTTTCAGGTTTGAGTGAGTGGACATATGTATAGATGAACCAAGTTTGAATTTCTGTATTTACTGGTGAGAATTCACTTTCAAATCAACTATGAGATAGCATCACTATTCGAATAGCTGTGTTGATACTTTTGACAGCATTTGTATGTAAAGTAAATTACCCACAATAAGAAGTTTTACTGGATTTGACATAGGATTTTTTTTTTTTTCTCCTTAGCTCAGTTAGATCTGGGTTCTTGTCTCAAGACCAGGAAGAAATAGGCAGATGGACATTGAAGAGTGAGAGGAGTAGAATATATTAAGCAAAAAGAAAAGTTCTCAGCAAAAAAGAGGTCCTGAAAGCAGGTTGCTGGTTGCCTTGTTCACATTTGAATACAAGAGCTTCTATATAACCAAGCTGATGGGGCTGGGTTCCCTATTTGTGTAAGATGAAAATTCCCAGTGTCTCCACCCCATCCTTCCAGTGTGCAAGCAGGCCCTGAGTCTGAGCTGCTCCACGTTGATTCTTTTTTTCTTACTGAGCATGTGTTAAGGAACAAAATTTTTCACTCGGAGAATGTTTAGGCAAGCCCCATGTGGACGTTCCCTTATCAGCACAAAACATCTGGTGTAAACACTTGTGGGCCAGGTCAGAGGTTCTCTGGGAAAACTTTCCCTTACTGTCTGCCTGAAGCAAGCTGGCTGACTCTTTTTATTACCTTCTTCAGGAGTGGAGACCCCAGCTGCTGTTGGGGAAAGTAGATGAGGACCATTCTTAACTGCTTCCTGCATATAGGGATCTCTGTTTTGGGAAAGTGGCAGTTAGGGCTTCTCCTGAGGTCAGTTTAAGGTTCCCCAGAAAAATGGCATGTCCACGCATGGTTTCATTTGCATCACCATTTGAAGTTTAATGGCCTCTATGTGAGAAGAAACAATTCAGGTTATTAGAAGACATATATCAAAATGAAACAAGGGAGTAAAGATAGCTAAAAAATCCCAAGGCTGCTGACATGCCCGGATAACTGGTGATTATGGTTATGCCTGCTAAGATTTGGGTGCATGGGGCTTGGTTTTGTTTAGCTCCCTTGGTCTTATTTTCCCAAATAAAGAAATCTCTGGGTAATGGGAACCTTATTTACTCCTATCATCTGACAAAATTTGCAAGACAATTGCTCAGAATTAAAACATTAATCCAGATTTTTTATGTTACGCATCCCTTGTTTCCTCTGAGCTGCAGCCAGAGATCACTGGTTGGTTCACAGGAATAAGCAGAGTTAGTCTAAAATGTAGAGAAAAACTTAAAAAACAACTAATAAGATAAGAATTTAGTGACAAATGTATGATAAACTTTGAAACATAATTTTTGTCTCTCCGGTCTTCATTTTGTGAAAAACAAATCATAGCAGGACTGAATTATTTGCAAAATAAAATTTACTCTTATACTTGGCCGGATTATTTGCATAAAGTGCAGCAAGAATAATTATTTTTACATAGACTTTTTTAAATGGCTTTGATGGAACTCTGTTCCACAAGGAACCTCAGATAAGACCTTTTAAAGCCTAGCCAAACCAATGAGTTTGAACCCTTGAATACCTATGAGTTGGGTAAATTCCTCTCTTCGTGAGGTACCAAGGACATGGGGATCCTTGGCCTGTTAGAAAGCAACATTCTTTACTCACCACAGGTTAGGAACCCTGTATAGGGACTGTGTAAACAAGGTATGAGACTGGTTTACTCAAGGGGGCTTTTATTAGCTCTACATATCAACCTTGATTCCGTAAAGGAAAACATATCTGGCTGGGCATGGTGGCTCACATTTGTAATCCTAGGACTTTGGGAAACCAAGTCAGGTGGATCACCTGAGGTCAGGAGATTGAGACCAGCCTGGCCAACATGGCAAAACCCCATCTCTACTAAAAATACAAAAAAAAAAAATTATAGCTGGGTGTGGTGGCAGGCACCTGTAATCCCAGCTACTCAGGAGGCTGAGTCAGGAGAATTGCTTGAACCTTGGAGGTGGAGGTTGCAGTGAGCCAAAATCATGCCACTGCACTCCAGCCTTGGTGACAGAGTAAGACTCTGTCTCAGAGAAAAGAAAAAAAAAAAGGAAAACATATTCTCCCAGTCAAAGCCTTGGTAAAACAACCAGTTTCTCCAACTGTGCCCCATTGCAAAAGACAATGAATTTTTATTGCACCAATACAAATAACTGTATTGCTATAAGTTAAGAACACTCACAAATAATTTCCAAAGTTTGGAGAAGCCAGGCAGTGAGAAACACATATATTACAAATATTGTTCATAGGAGTAAAACTTAATTATTAAAGACCTTAAATGGCTCAAAAAATATCTTCCTTTACTCTGAAAACCAAAACAAGGATAAGCAACGTTTTGCTCAAAAAGCTTTAAAAGATTACTTCAGTTCTCTGTTAGTTCAGTCCACTCTGTTAACTCTTGTTATGCTTGATAATCGCAAACATTTCACCTCTTCATAAATCCCGTATGTTTTTCCTTTATTCCAAGGACATAATATCCAAAGTTATCAGGAACCTGCATTTTGAGAGCACCTGTCAGAGTCCTATAGCTGATTATAAAACATCTTTTGAAAAGGATAAAGGTAATTTGTCTGTGAATGACAAAATATCCAGGGTGATTACAGTCAAGAATATGATTGACAAGAGAATTTATATTATTTCTGTGGTTTATAGTAACTTAACATAATAACCTTAATTATGATTGATAGCATTTAGGCAGACATTAGAATTTTAGAAATCCCATACAATTTTGAAATATATATTAATATTATTCACTAAAATATAACCTAAAGAAGATTGAACATCATTTTGGCCATCCCATGTAACTAAACATGTCAAATAATCCTGTTTACCTCTCTTTTGGATGCTCCAGGTGCCCTCCATAGCATCCAAAAGCTAAGAGTCGGGAATGACAATTTTTGAAGCTGAAGTTTGATTTTTGGAACCCTGTTAAATATGTTAGAGGTTCAAAACACTTGATATTATTAAATAGAATTCCAGATTACCATAAGTCATTTATTTTAGCCAAAATGATTACTCAAAAATTTTAAAACAAGGCAAAATCTTTTACTCATTAAGAGGTAAGACTTACTTTTCCAAAAAAAATCTGTCTTTAGTATCACATAGTAATCCAGTATAAGAGAAAGAAAGCCAAATTTCACCCCTGCATTAGTCTACTATAAATGTCAACTCCATTTTTTAAAATAAAACCTTTTAGGTAATTCTATCTAATATTAACAAGCTTGACCATGAGGTGAGATTCTTGTAAACCTTTTATAACCCTTTACAAATTTTTGTTAAAAAGCAGATCACTACCTTAAGAAAACCTTACTGTGCATTTATTTCAATTCTCAATTTACCTAAAAACTATATACCTTTTCGAAATTAGTCAATATATTACTAATTTATCAGGGATCTATCACACAGAATTTCTTTTGCAAGATTAATTTTTATATACCTTCTGCCACATGTTTAAACCTTCAGCTTTATCTTATCCAATTCAAAACAATCATTTAACCCTAGGAAAAATTTACATTTCCATGCCTCCTTATAATTATTTATTAAAAACACATTTTATTTTCCTTATACAACTTACATGTAAATCTATTTTCAATCGTTTCAATTACATGTTGTAATTGTAACTCTTAGCAATTTTTAACTTTAATGTAAAACCTGGTAAGTTATTTTAATTATGTTCTAGGCATTGATAAAATCTGACATTTTTCCAGCATAGTTAAGGGCAAAATTAATTCCAGATGTAACCAGGCCTTACCAACTGTGAAGTAGGCAGGTCAAAGAGGTTTTAAAAGTCAAAGAAGTTTATAAACTTGAAACATTTAGCAAACCTAGTATCTGACCTACATGATTCAGCCCACATATTTACAGTTTGAAGACATTTGTATTTGACCAATTATCTTTAAAACTGTCTTTATTTCTTAAAAATTAAATAACCTAAACTAAAAGTCATTACTGCTTTTATTTTTTCTTTAAAGATATCTGACATCTTATCTAAGAACTTACTTTTCTTTAAGCCAATTAATTATAACTCTCTTTTTTATATAAACATCACACCCATAAGACATATTTAATTACACAGACAGACATGAGAAGATCCGGTAATTACAAGATTTCTCATTTGCCAGTCTCCTAATTGGATTATTGTCCTCAGGGTGGAGCCTTTCAAGAAACAGGGCTAAGAAAGCATGTGGTTTAACAGAGCCTAATAAGCAGATATAGCTGGAAGACAAAAACAGATTTTGAGAGGGATCTATCAGCTTTTAATTCCTGGGGCCCTATGATAAAGACAGAGGGTTTTTTTTCCCCCAAAATGAGGTTTATGGTGCCTTCTCTGTATTTACCCAGGAGTCCCAGGCTATCAGAATTTTTCTTAGAACCTGTCATGCATGCATAAATATTGGTGAGATACAACGGAAAAAAGTAATTCAGTTGATTGAGAGAAAAACCTTCTCCAGAAAAACAGGATCCAAGAAGAGAAAAACATAAAGAATTTTCAAATATACCTATAGCTTTGATATTCACTTTAAATTAAGCTCAGTGCTCTTTAAGAAAAGCTTTTTAAATACCTTGTTACCTGACTTTAGCCATGCCAAGTGATCATTATTTCTGGCTTTTGAGCTTTAGCAAAAGTAACTTCATGAGTGAAACTAACAAGCCTCAACTAATGTTATTACTGAACCATGAGTGCATGAGATATTTTTAAAGATATGATAAGCAGTTTCTACAAAATCTAGAATCTTCAAAGGTAGCTCAAAGAGAGAAATATTCAAGTAAGAAAGCTAGAAGTTGTTCATGGAGTGGAAGGGAATCAGCAAATGGTAAAAGTCATGCAGATATTAACCCAAAAGTACTCATTCTGTAAGCTGTGATTGAACTTGGGCCACCATTGTAAAATGGCAAATGTCAAAATAAAGTACTACCACATGGTTACAAGGTCAAGCTCCAGAGGATGTAGAACAGTATGGCGGCCTGTAGCAAAGTTTGTTACTAACCTGTTTGCTGGGCTGGCTTGAACAGCAGGCTCGTGGTGTCCCAAGCCTGTGTTCTATCCTAAGGTATTCCTCCTTATGACACAACCATACAGAAAGACACACACAGCACTCCAGATTGGCTACAGCTTAAGACTAGCCTCATAAATCCTCTTTTCCATTCATCAAATCTTTGCAGAGCAAATAAACAGTGATTTTTACCATTCATTCAATCAGTTTACACAGGGAGAATGAGGCCAGAAGTCCAACTGGTAAGAACTTCTACCAATTTGCTAGCATGTCAGGTTTCTGGGTTCCCTTTCCCCAGCTCAATTTTAATCCAAGAAGTTTAAGGTTTGGGGAAATTAACTTTTCCCAGTTTGGAGAATGCATCTGAAGGAAGAGTCCTGTGGTACAGAAATACAATTTTCTATCCACAAAAAAGGACAGAGAACAGAGGAGGAAAAGGGAGAAGTAAGACATTTTTTCCAAAGGAGACTCAGTGATTAACAAGGCAGTCAAGAGAAATGCAGGCTGCAGATGATTAGCTACTCACCTAAAAAGAGGGAGACAAGGCATCCCCCATTCCTTCTTCCTAGTGGATAAGCAGCCTACATGAGGGAGGGAATGATAAAGCATGCTCTTTCTTTCTTCTGTCCTTATATCCTTGAGTCCCAGTGACTTTCGTGGGGTGCCAATGCAGCTTTCACCCTTGTGAACAGAGAGCCTTGGGGGTGGGAATTATTTACCCTTACCCACACACTGCTTGTCCTCCTGTTGTCAGGGGGTTCTCTATTTGTATAAGATGCAAATTCCTGGTGGTGCCATCCCACCCTTCCAGTGAACTTGCAGGCCCTTAATCTGAACTGCTCCATTTTGATTTACTTTCCTTACTGAGCATGTGTTAAGGAACAAAATTTTTCACTGTGGGAATGTTTAGGCAAGCCCCCTGTGCAAGTTCCATTATCTGCACAAAACATCTGGTATAATCACTTGTGAGGTGGCTTGGAGGTTCTCTGGGGGACCCTTTCATTACTGTCTACCTAAAGCAAGCTGGCTAACTCCTTTCAGCTTTGTGTATCACTTGGGAAGAAAGAAAGTAAAACAAAGCAAAATGTTGACTCAGTAAAATCAATTCATTAAAACACACACACTTATTTCATTTGTTAGTTCCCCAAAGTAAATGGCTAGTAATAAAATTTTTTTAAAATTGAAAATTTAGTATAAATTGAATTTCTTTATTATTTTCATTGCCTTTAGTTTCAGTGTTTACAGCTAGCCAGAGATGTTTCTGGATCAAAACCGAAGATAGTATTTTATATTTTTAATTATTAATTTTCATAAGTAAAATGGAGATATAGAGAATTTTAGCCACTACACTTTTTTTCTTTTTGCATGTGAAAATAAGAACTGGTTTCAATAAATTAGCAGCTTTAATTTGCATCTTCTTTAACAATTAGTCTTGGAAGTATGCTCAATAATTAATTTCTCATTAAGCCAAAGGGGCACAATAGGTTGTAGATACTAATGCAATTATTTGCACCTACTGCACTCTGAAGCAAGAAGTGCAGGTCAAATGCAATGTAGTCACTGTGGAGATTTACATCATAATTTATATCCTGTTATTCCTTTATAGCTAATAAACGTTCAATAAACTAAATACAATACTGTATGTTTTAATAATAGTCCTTATCTTTATTGAAGTCAAAATAAATGAATACAATTCACTAGAAATCCCAAGTTTGTACCTATTTCTGACCTTTTTGGTCCTTACCGAATTGATATTTGTAAAAAATGGAAGGTATATTTTAGTAGTAAGTTAGAAAAAAATCCTCAGAAACCCCATTATTTTGAATTCAACTAATTCAAATGCATTATCATTGTCTTGAGAATGTGCTTTATTTATGAAAAGGTATTTAAACTATAAATGAATAATCTCAACACATCGATCTCTTCACAATTAGTCATCTAACAACCATTCATTTTTCTCATTCATTACTTTAACAAATACTTCTCCAGAGCCTCTTACATGTTATAAACTCTACAACTACTTGAGTTATAGAGATTAATAAGATTTGGCCCACTAGTCTCAGCTATTCACAGTACAAAGAAATACATGAATATAATCAATCAGAATACTGTGAATAGAGAATAAAGAAGCACAGAGTACTTTATGAGAAGACATGGTATCTACTTTGCCTTAAAGTGGGGGTAAAGCTCATGAATGCCTTCCAAGAAAATGTATGGCTGAGTCTTAAAAAAAAAGTAGTTTGTTTTTTTTTCCTATGGAAAAAGAGACTAAAGACATTTTAATTTAAAGCACTGACTTGCATGACAGCATGATATGTTACTGAAATGGTGAGGCTTGGAGAAGAGTGTGTCTGAGCAGGCAGTAGATGATGAAATTGTGAAGCTAGGTAGTGTTCAGATTTTGAAGGGTTTATTTTTCACACTAACATTTTGAATTGTATAGGTGTTGAGGTAACATTGAAGAATTTTAGGCAGAAAAGTGTTACTTTCCACAATGAAGAATAGACTAGAGCTAAAAGAAATTAGAAATATCACATAGAGACCACTTAAAAGGCTGTTGCAATAGACCAGACAAAAAAAGGATCAAGGTCTAAACTCAGGACATAAGTGAACAATACTTGTGTGCAAAGTATCCCTGATATAGGGATATTGTTAGGCAACTTGTTCTCATATTCTGTGTAAACAAATTTTCCCCGAACTAAAGAATGTACAGAAGATGCACTTTATCAATCCTGACTCCATCATCTAGTAACCGTATAAGCTAGAACAGCTTAAATTCTGTGCCTTTTCCAAAGTTGCAATATGGGAGGTAAATAAAAAAAAAACATTTAATTATATATTTGTATAGCTATACATATGTTTATATATTTGTGTGATATTACATATTTATAAATTATGAGATGATTGTGAAAATTAAATGATATAATACATGCAACTCTGCATTAAGTGTGCATTAAAAATTAATTATTATTCATTAATACTTAATATTACAAAAGTGTGATCCCTGAGAGAGAAGTATGCCCTTGATATCTAAGCAAAAACTATAGTGTTAGCAAAATCAGTATTAAGCTCATTATTAAAACCCAAAGATAACACAGCATTATTGCTTCAAATGTTACTATTTTTGTTTAAACAAAATAGTTATGTTCTACCACTAATCACAAATATTTTTACTTACCTATGTTTTCCTTCAATCTGCCAACACAAAACATAGTTAAAGTTCAAAAATGTTTACTGAAAAATTCTATGTATATTTTTTTACTCCAGATGTTAGTTCTAATCATATTAGAAATAAAGTTTATATCATTTCTAGCTATTCTACTCCCTCATGGAAATATTTCATATTAAATATTTTCAAATTAAGAATTCAAGCTACGATTGCACTTTGTCCTTTGCATTTATATATCAGTCTAGTTTCTGTTTTCTTCCATTGCATTATATTCAGTTATTACCCTTACCTCTGGCTCCATCATTCATTATTTGTGTGACCTTTGATAAATTAATTATTCCATGTAAAATTTAGTTTTTTATTTTCTAAAGGTAGGAGACATTAATAGTACTCAACTCACAATTAAGTGATGAGGGGGCAAGATGGCAGAAAAGAAGGCTCCACTGATAGTGCCACCCATGAGGACACCAAGTTAACAACCATCTACACAAAAAAACCACCTTCATAAGACCCCAAAATTAGGTGAGCCTTCATAATACCCCAATCTTACTTAGTATCACAGAAAGAGGCACTTTAAAGGTAGAAAAAAAAGTCCTGAATCACAGACACCACCCTTCCCTCACCCCCAGTAGTGGCAGCATGGTTCAGAGGGCCTCTCTAAGTGCTAGGGGAGGGAGAGCACAGAAATCATGAAGTATTGAACACTCAGTGCTGTCCTGCTAGACAAAAAAACAAACAAGCAACAACAACAACAACAACAAAAAGCGACCAGATTCCCGTCCATGGAGGGAAGCATTTAAACTTTAAACGATCCCCAGCCAGAGTGGTACTGCTGATTCCAGACATCAGAACTCTAGTTCCCACTAACCGCCCCACAGTGGTCTAGAGTGTTCTAAGTCTCTAAGTAAACTTGACAGGCAGTCTAGGCCACAAGGACTTAAACTCTTAGGCAAGTCCCAGTGCTGAACTAGGCCCAGAGACAGTTGCCTAGGGCAGTACATAACCTAGTGAGACACCAGCTGGGATGCCAAAAGGAGTGCTGGCATCAATCCTCCCCTAACCCCAAGCTGCACAGCTCATGACTCTAAAAGAGACCCCTTCCTTCCACTTGAGGAAAGGAGAGGAAATAGTAGGAAGGGCTTTCTCTAGCATCTTGCATACCAGCTCAGATACAGCAGGGTAGGATGCTAGTCAGAGTTATGAGGCCCACATTCCAGGTCCTAGAGTCTGGGTGACATTGGTAGACATGTCTTGAGACAGAAGGGAACCCACTGCCTTGAAGAAAACAGGCCAGTTCTGGCAGCATTTCTAACTTGCTGACTGAAGAGTCTACGGGCACTGAGTAAGCAGTAGTGATACCCAGGTACTATGTTGAGGGCCTTAGGTAAATCTGTAAGACTTTGCTGGCTTCAGGTGAGATGCAGCAATTTACCAGATAAAAAACTAACAAAGAAACATTAGACTTATTGAGCTGTAGCATAGCTGCTTAGTTGCTTTTGATATTTTTTAGTCAATGCATAATGGAAGCTTCTTTCTTCTAAAAGTTGCCAGTACCACTTTGGGAGAAGTGAATTACTATATATTTAACGTAAAAGTTATTACACTAAACAGGATAAACTTTTGACTCCCCTTTTGTTCATTTGTGGATTAAGTGGTATAATACTTAATTTTGGCATTGAACGCTTAAGATTATGTAACCTGGCTACTTTGGGATGGTCTTAGAATATTTTTCTGGTAACTTCTTCCATTTCCTGACTCCTCTTTGCAAACAAAATGACACTTTATCCTGATTTTTTTCTTCTTTTTGGTTTATGTCTATTCTAATTAAATATGAATATATAAAGTTAAAAAGAGAAACATTGGACTTAATCTGCATCATATACTAAATGTACCTAATGGATGTTTACAAAATATTTCATCCAAGAGCTGCAGAATGCACATTCTTTTCATCAGCACATGAATTATTCTCAAGACCATATTTTAGGTTACAAAACAAGTCTTAAGACATTCGAATAAATGAATTCATATCAGGTATCTGCACTGACCACATGGAATAAAACTAGAAATCAATAACATGAAGAATTTTGGAAACTATGCAAATACACCCAAATTAAACAATATGTTCCTGAATAACCAGTGGGCCAATGACAAAATTTAGAAAGAAACTGAAAAATTTCTTGAAACAAATAATGATATACAAAAAACATACAAAACCTATGGGGAACAAAATAGCAAAAGCAGCACTGAAAGAGAAGTTTATAACTACATGCGCCTGCATCAAAAAAGAAAAAAAAAAAACCTCAATTGAACACTGTAATGATGCATCTTAAAGAATTAGAGAAGCAAGAAAAAGCCAAACTAAAAAATCATAGAAGACAAGTAATTAGTATGATCAGACCATAAATACATAAATCTGAAATGAAGAAAACAATAAAAATTATCACTGAAATAAAAAGGTTTTTTTAATTTAAACAAAATTGACAAAACCTTAGACTAAGAATAAAAGGGAGAAGATACAAGTAAATAAAATCAGAAATGACAAAAGATGCATCACAGCTGGTAATGCAGAAATTCACAGAATCATTAGTGACTACTATCAGCAACTTGTATGCCAATAAATTGGAAAATCTAGAAGAAAGAGACAAATTTTTAGACACATTCAACCTGCCTAGGTTGAACCGGGAATAAATTTAAAATCTGAAGAGACCAGTAACAAGTAACAAGATTGAAACTATAGTAAAAGTTCTCCCAGTGAAAACTAAAAAAGCAACAAACAAAAAACAACCCCAGGACTGGATGGCTTCATTGCTGAATTCTCCCAAACATTTAAAGAACTAATACCAATGCTACTCAAACTATTCAGAGGTGAGGGGAAAACTTCCAAACTCATTCTCAAGGCCAGTATTATTCTGATTCCAAGATCAGACAAAGACACATAAAACAAGAAAACTAAAGGCCAATATATATAATGAATATTATTGTTTTTTATTGTTTATTTTTATGGGTACATAATAGGTGTATATATTTATGGCGTACACGAGACGTTTTAATACAAGCATGCAATGTGAGACAAGGACATCAAGGAAAATGATGTATCCATTGCCTCAAGAATTTATCCTTTGTGTTGCAAACAACTAATTACACTCTTTGAGTTATTTTAAAATGTACAATTAATTTGTTATTGACTACGGTCACCCTTCTGTGCTATCCAATAGTAGAACTTATTCTTTCTCTTATTTTGTACACATTAATCATCCCCACCTACTCCGCCTACCCCCTGCCACCCTTCCTAGCCTCTGGTAACCATCCTTGTACTTGCTTTGTCCATGACCTTCAATGTTTTGATTTTTAGATCTCACAGATAAGTGAGAACACGTAATGTATGTCTTTCTATGCCTGGTTTATTCCACTGAACATAATGATCTCCAGGGTCATCCATGTTTTTGCATTCTTTTTATGGCTGAATAGTACTCCATTGTGTATATGTACCAAATTATCTTTATTTGTTCATCTGTTGACGGACACTTAGGTTTCTTCCAAATCTTAGCTACTCTAAACAGTGTTGCAACAAACATAGGTGTGTAGATATCCCTTCCATGTACTGATTTCCTTTCTTTAGAATACATACCCAGCAGTGGGATTGCTGAATCATATGGTAGTTCTATTTACAGTTTTTTAAGGAACCTCCAAACTGTTCTCCATGGTGGTTGTACTAATTTAATTCCCACCAATAGTGTACAAAGGGTCCCTTTTCTCCACATCCCTGCCAACGTTTTTTATTTCCTGTCTTTTGAATAAGCCATTTTTACTTGGATGAGATGCTATGTCACTATAGTTTTGATTTGCATTTCTGTGCTGTTAAGCAAATTTTATATGTCAGTTTGCCATTTGTATGTCTTCTTCTGAGTAATGCCTATTCAAATTGTTTTCCCATTTTTTTGGATCAGATTATTAGATTTTTTCCTATAGAGTTGTTTGAGCTCCTTTTATATTCTGGTTATCAATCTCTTGCCAGATGTGTAGTTCGCAAACATTTTCTCTTATTTGGTGGGTTGTCTCTTCAATTTTTTGATCGTATCCTTTGCTGTGTAGAAGATTTTTAACTGAGTGTGAACCCGTTTGTCCATTTTTGCTTTGGTTTTCTGTGCTTGGGGGTATTACTCAAATTCTTGTCCAGAACAATGCCCTGGAGATTTCCCCAAAGTTTTCTCGTAGTAATTTTATAGTTTCAGGTCTTAGATTTGAGTCATTTATACATTTTGTATATGGCAAAAGATAGGGATCTAGTTTCATTCTTCTGCATATAGCTATCTAATATTTCCAGCACCATTTATTGAACAGACTGCTTTGTTCCCAGTGAATGTTCTTGGCACCTTGTTAAAAGTGAGTTCACTCTAGGTGTATGGATTTGTTTCTGAATTCTCTATTCTGTTCCATTGTTCTATGTGTCTGATTTTATGCCAGTACAGTGCTCTTTTGTTCATTAGAGTTCTGTAGTGTAATTTGAAGTCAGGTGATGCAATTCTTCTTGTTTTGTTCATTTTGCTAAGTACAGGATTCTTTCTTCTGTTTCTGTGAAGAATGCCATTGGTAGTTTGAAAGAGATTGCATTAAATCTGTAAATTGCTTTGGGTAGTGTGGACACTTTAGCAATATTAGTCCTTCCAATCCATAAACATGGAATTATTTTTTTCCATCTTTTGGTGGTTCTCTTTGATTTATAGTTTATATTATAGAGATCTTTCTTTAGTTAATTCCTAGGTATTTAATTTTGTGTGTCTATTATAAATGGAATTAATTTTCACTTACTTTTCAATTTGTTCACTGTTGGCATATGGAAATTATACTGATTTTTGTATGTTAATTTTGTATCCTTCAATTTTACACAATTTATGAGTTCAAATAGTTTTTTCTGTAGTCTTTAAGGTTTTTCCAAATAGAACATCACATCATCTAAAAACAAGAAAAATTTGACATTTCCTTCCCAATTTGGATTCCCTTTATATCCTTCTGTTTTCTGATTATTTCAGCTAGGTCGTCTATGACTATGTTGAATAGCAGTAGTAAAGGAGGACATGGTTGTCATGTTCCAGACCTCAGACTAAAGGCTTTCTGTTTTGCTCCATTCAGTATGATACTAGCTGTGGGTGTGTTCTATATTGCTTTTATTATTTTGAGGTATGTTCCTTCTATCCTCAGTTTTTCAGGGTTTTTATCTTGAAGGTAAGTTGAATTTTATCAAATGTTTTTTCAGCATCAATTGAAATAATCATATGGTTTTTATTCTTCATTCTGTGGATACAATGTTTTATATGATTGATTTGCATATATTGAACCATCCTTGCAACACAACAGTAAATCCCACTTGGTTATCATGAATGGTCATTCTAACTGCATGGTTTAATGTGGTTTGCTAGTATTTTGTTGAAAATTTTTGCATAATTATTCATCAGAAATATTGGCCTGTAGGGGTAGGGGTGTGTGTGTGTGTGTGTGTGTGTGTGTGTGTGTCATTGTCTGGTTTTGGTATTAGGGTAATAATGGCCTCATACAATGAGTTTGAAGGTATTTTCTCCTCTATTTTTTGAAATAGCTTAGGTAGGATTAGTATTAGTTTCCATTTAAATGTTTGGTAGAATTCAGCAGTAAAGCCATCAGGTCTCTGGCTTTTTTATTTTCTTTATTATGGATTTGATCAAATTACTTGTTATTGGATCTCTCAGATTTTGAATTTTACCTGTTTCAATCTTGGTAGCTTTTATGTAGGTAGGAATTTGTCAATTTATTCAAGATTTACCAAGTTATTAGCATATAGTTACTCATAGTAGCTACTAATAATCTTTTAAATTTCTGCAGTACCCATTGCAATGTCTCCTTTTTCATTTCTGATTTTGTTTATTTGGATTCTCTCTCTTATTTTCTTAGGCTAATTAATGTTCGTCAATTTTGTATAACTTTTCAAGAAAATCAACTTTTTTTCATTGATCTATTGTGTATATTTTTTCATTTTAATTTTATTTATTTCTGCTTTATTTTTATTACTCTTCCTAAGAATTTTGGATTTGGTTTGCTCCTGTTTTCCTTGTTCTTTAAGATGCATTGTTAGATTGCTTATTTGAAATTTTTTCCTGTTTTGTGAGGTAGAAAATTATAACTCTAAATTGCACTCTTATTACAGCTTTTGCTGTATTCATAGGTTTTGTTACATTGTATTTCCACTTCCAAAATTTCCAGATATTTTTGGATTTCCTTTTAAATTTTTTTATTGACCCACTGGTCATTTAGGAGCATATTGTTTAATTTGTACATATTGATTTAGTTTCCACAATCTCTGATTTTATTCTATTGTGATCAGAGAAGATGCTTGGTAATATTTCAAAATTTTAAATGTTTTAAGGGTTGTTATAATAAATAGACTGCTAGCTAGAGTAACAAAA
Source organism: Colobus angolensis palliatus (assembly GCF_000951035.1). Classification (NCBI taxonomy): domain Eukaryota; kingdom Metazoa; phylum Chordata; class Mammalia; order Primates; family Cercopithecidae; genus Colobus; species Colobus angolensis. The sequence goes on along the minus strand of NW_012114699.1, from coordinate 3,731,751 downwards.
AATAAAGATGAAAGATTCAAATAAACATAATTAGAAATTACATTGAGGATATTCCCACTGACCCCACAGAAATACAATCAACCATCAGAAAAAATTATGAACACCTCTATGCACATAAACTAGAAAATGTAGAAGAAATGGATCAATTTATGGACACATACACCTGCCCAAAACTGAACCAGGAAGAAATTGAATCTTTGAACAGGCTAATACAAATTTCTGAGATGTAAGCAGTAATAAATAGCCTGCCAACCAGACATATTTACAGCTGAATTGTAAATATGTACAAAAAATTTACAAAGAAAAGTTGGAAATATTCCAACTAAAGCTATTCCAAAAAAGTTGAAGAGGAGGGACTCCTCTCGCACTCATTCTATGAGGCCAGTATCATTCTCATACCAAAACCTGGCAGAGATTAAAAAAAAAAAAAAAAAAAACAGAAAAACTTCAGGCTAACATCCTAGATAAACGTCGATGCAAAAACCCTCAACATAATACTGGCAAACCAAATTCAGTACCACATCATAAAGCTTATCCAACACAATCAAGTAGACTTTATCCTTGGGATGCATGGTTGGTTCAGCATACACAAATCAATAAATGTGATTCATCACATAAACAGAAATAAAGACAAGAAAACACATATATATCTCAATAGATGCAGAAAAGTCATTTGGTAATATTTAATACCCATTTATGTTAAAATTCTCAATAAAATAGGTATTGAAGAAACATACCTCAAATAACAAGAGCCGTCATACCCACATACCCACATACCCACATACCCACAGCCAACATCATACTGAATGGGCAAAAGCTGGACGCACTCCCCTTGCAAACCGGCACAAGACAAGGATGCCTTCTCTTACCACTCCTATTAAACATAGTACTGGAAGCTCTGGTCAGGGAAATCAGGCAAGATAAAGAAATAATGAGCATCCAAATAGAAAGAGAGGAAGTCAAACTATCCGTTTTTGCAGATGACATGATTGTATACCTAAAAAAACTCCATGTCTCAGCCAAACTATTTTCAGTAGTCTAAGGATACAAAATCAATGTGCAAAAATTACTATTGTTCTTTTTTTTTGGAGACAAAATATTGCTCTGTCGCCCAGGCTGGAGTGCAGTGGCGCTATCTCGGCTCACTGTAAGCTCCGCCTCCCGGGTTCACGCCATTCTCCTGCCTCAACCGCTCTAGTAGCTGGGACTACAGGTGTGTGCCACCACTCCCTGCTATTTTTTTTTTTTTTTTTGGTATTTTTAGTAGAGACGGGGTTTCACCATGTTAGCCAGGATGGTCTCGATCTCCTGACCTCGATCCACCCCCCTCAGCCTCCCGAAGTGCTGGAATTACAGGCGTGAGTCACTGTGCCCGGCCAAAAATCACTAGCATTTTTATACCTCCAAAACAGTCAAACCAAGATCCCAATCAGCAACAAACTCCCATTCCCAACTGCTGCAAAAAGAACAAAATACTTGGAATACGGCTAACTAGGAGGTAAAACATTTCTACAAGAGGACCTACAAACTACTTCTCAAAGAAATCAGAGGTGACACACAAAAAAATAATATTCCATGATCATGGATAGAAAGACTCAATATTGTTAAAATGGCCATACTGCCCAAAGCAGTTGATATAGTAAATGTGATTTTTATTAAACTACCATCACCTTTTTGTCTAGAACTAGAGAAAACGATTTTAAAATTAATATGGAACCCCAAAAAAGCCCCAAAGGTGAAGGGAATTCTCAGCAAAAAGATTAAAGCTGGAGGCATCATGCTGCCTGATTTCACAGTATACTAAAAGGCTACAGTAACAACCAAGCTACAGCATGGTTGTTTTACAAAAACAGACACATATACAAATGAAACAAAATAGAGAGCCCAGAAATAAGACCACACACTTAAAAATATCTGATCTTTGTCAAACTGGATAAAAACAAGCAATGGGGAAATGATTCCCTTTCTAATAAATGGTGCTGGGAAAACTGGCTAGCCATATGCAGAAAACAGAAACTGGACCCCTTTCTTACACCATATAGAAAAATTAACTCAAGATGGATAAAGACTTAACTGTAAAACCCAAAACTATAAAACTCCTAGAAGACAACCTAAATACTACCATTTAGGATATAGAAATGGGCAAATGTTACATGACAAAGACACCAAAAGCAATTGCAACGAAAACAGAAATTGACAAATGGGATCAAACTAAAGAGCATGTGTACAGCAAAAGAAACTATCAACAGAATAAATAGACAACTTACAGAATGGGAGAAAATTTTAGCAAACTATGCATCTAACAGAGGTCTAATATTCAGAATCTGTAATAAACTTAAATAAGTTTACAAAAAAAAAAACATAAAAAGTAGGCAAAAGACATGAACAGACACTTTCCAAAAGAAGACAAACATGTGGCCAGCAATCATATAAAAAACCTCAACATCATTGATCAGTAGAGAAATGCAAATCAAAATCAATATGAGGCACCATCTCACACTAGTTAGAATGGCTATTTATTTATTGAATAAATTTATTATTTATTGAAAAGTCAAAAAATAAAAGATGTTGATGAGGCTGTGGAGAAATAGGAATGCTTATACACCGTGGTAGTGTAAATTAGTTCAGCCATTGTGGAAGACAGTGTGGTGATTCCTCAAAGACCTAAAGACAGAAATACTATTCAACTCACAAATCCCATTATAGGTTATACATCCAAAGGAATATAAATAATTTTATTATAAAGACACATGCATATGTATATTCGTTGCAGCACTACTCACAATAGTAAATACGTGGAATCAACCTAAATATCCATCAATAGTAGACTGGATAAACAAAATAAGGTAAATACACATAATAGAGTACTATGCAGCCATAGAAAAAATGAGGTCATGTCATTTGCAGGTACATGGATGTAGATGTAGACCATTATCCTTAGCAAACTAACACAGAAACAGAAAACCAAATATTGCATATTCTCACTTATAAGTAGGGGCCAAATGGTGTGAACACATGGACATATACAAGGGAATAAAACACATTGGGGCCTTTTGTAGAGTAGAGGTTGAGAGGAGAGAGAGGATTGGGAAAAATAACTAATGGGTACTAGGTTTGATATCTGTATGATTACACAGTATGTAAAAGAAGCCCCCATGACACAAGTTTACTTACGTAACAAGCCTGCACTTGTACCCCTGAACTTTAAATAATAATTAAAAAATAAAAAATAAAGTATATATTAATATCACCAATGTACATAAATTTTTGTCAGCAAAAAAGTTTTGTGATGACCTTAAGAATAATCCATGTGTTGAGGAAAATCATGTTTATTCTGCAGCTCTTGGATAAAATGTTCTGTAAATGTCTATTAGATTTATTTGTTCTACGGTGCATATTAAGTCTGACCTTTCTTAGTTAATTTCCTATCTGGAAGATCTGTCCAATGCTGAAAGTGGGGCATTAAAATTTCTAGCTATTATTTTATTGAGGCTTACCTCTCTCTTTAGCTTTTATGTATTTGCTTTTTATGTCTGAGTGTTCCAGTGTTGGGTGCACATATATTTGAAATTGTCATATCCTATAACTGAATTGACACCTTTGTCAGGCCTCTGAGCCCAAGCCAAGCCATCGCATCCCCTGTGACTTGCACATATAAGCCCAGATGGCCTGAAGTAACTGAAGATTCACAAATGAAGTGCAAACACCCTGCCTCGCCTTAACCAAGGACATTCCACCACAAAAGAAGTGAAAATGGCCAGTCCTTGCCTTAAGCAATGATATTATCTTGTGAAATTCCTTTTCCTCGCTCAAAAAGCTCCCCCACTGAGCACCTTGTGACCCCCACTCCTGCCCGCCAGAGAACAATCCCCTTTGACTGTAATTTTCCTTTACCTACCCAAATCCTATAAAACGACCCCACCCTTATCTCCCTTCCCTTCGCTGACTCTCTTTTCGGACTCAGCCCGCCTGCACCCAGGTGAAATAAACAGCCATGTTGCTCACACAAAGCCTGTTTGGTGGTCTCTTCACACGGACTTGCATGACAACCTTTATCATTATATAGTGACGCTCTTTGTCTCTTTATAGTTTTTGTCTTGAAATCAATGATTTTTGATATAAGAATAGCAACTCCTACTCTTATATTTTGGTTTCTATTGACATGGAATATCTTTTTTCATTCCTTTATTTTCAGACTATATGTGCTTTTGTAGGTGAAATGTGTGTGTGTGTGTGTTTTCGAAGTAACAGATCGTTGGACTTGCTTTTCATCCATTCAGCCAGTCTATGCATTTTGTGCATTTCGATTGGAGAATTTAGTCCACTTATATCCATTGCTATTATTGCTAAGTAAGGACTCATTCCTACCATTTTGTTATTTATTTTTTTCCTGTTTTATTTATTTATTTTTTCTTCTCTTTGTTATTTCTTTCCTTCTTTTCTTCCTCTAGGGAAGATGATTTTCTGTGGTGATATGATTTAGTTTCTTTCTTTTTAATTTTGTGTATTCATTGTATGTTTTTTGATTTGAAGTTACCATGAGGGTTGCAAATGCTATCGTATAACCCATTATTTTAAGCTTAGAACACTATTTATATAAACACTTAACTTACATAAACACTTAGCACTATTTACATAAACAAAGAAACAAAAAGAAATTATGCCTTTACTTTTTACCCTCCACTTCTTAACTTTTTGTTGTTTCTCTTTATATCTCATTGTACTATTTCTTGAAACATAGCTTTAATTATTTTTTATTGGTTCACTGTTTATTTTTTTCTGCTTAGACTAAAGGAGTTGACACTCCACGGCTATAATGTTATAATATTCTGGTTTTTTTCGTTGTACTTACTATTACCAGTCACTTTTACATCTGCAGGTGATTACTTATTGCTTATTAACGTCCTTTTCTTTCTAATTGAAGTACTCACTTCATTTTTGTAGGACTCATCTGGTATTGATGAAATCTGTCAGCTTTTGTTTGTCTGGGAAAGTCTGGCTGATTCTAGAAAACAATATAATTTATAATTATCTAATGCCAATAAATTTTGCATTATACACCATCAAAATTCAGTGTAGAATTTATTATATTACCACATTAAATTTTGTTATAATACTTTGAAATTTTTCCACAGGGGAACAAAACAAACAAACAAATACAAAAAAAAAAAAAACCGTAGAAAAATTTTTTAAACAGTTTGGGAGACAAAGGTATAACCCTAACAGTTTATAGGCAAATTATTATCTCTGCTGCAAAGACAATAGAACTTTTATTTACTCTCTTTCCATTCAAGTGTTTTTCAAGATATCACACTAACTTCTTTTGTTTATACTGTCCAACAAGAAATTCATCTCATTAAAACTGAACCACTCTCCTGTTTTTGTGAGGTTATAATTCAAAAAGCCTCTGTGTGAGAATAACATCAGCAAGATGGCAGATTGGGAGTTTCCAGCACTGAGCATCTTCACAGAAACGTGCATTCGAACAAACATTCACTCAAAAAAGTAACTTCACAAGAGCAAAGTAATTCAGGTAAGCAATTGCCACAAATGGTTGAAACCCTTAAATAAGAAAGGATTCATTAAAGAGGTATACAAAAAAAGTTTAACATTACTCATGTCACCCTTCCCTCTATGTGGAGGAAGGAGAATGAAGTGAGAAACAGTGCCACTGACCTTAACACCAAACCCGTCCCAGACTTGCCTCTGTGGCCTCAGGCTCCAGGCTGGATCCTACAGACTCAAATTTCAAGATAACCCTAGAGCCAGGTCAGGCACAGCATCCCTAGGATTCACAGGCTGGAACCCACAGACTAAGGTTCCAGGTTGCCCCTAAAGACCTAGGTTTTAGGCTCACCATAGTGCCAGGGAAGCCCCAGGCTTAGGAGGGCTTAGACTCCAAGCAGGCCGTTGTGGATCCAGGCTCCAGGCTGGTCCTAGTTGCCTCAGGCCTCCAGGTCTGCCCCAGTGCTAAACTAGCCCCAGTAGGTCCAGGCATGAGGCCTGCCACCACGGACCAAGGTGCCAGGCCCTCTTCAGCACGAGGTGGATCCTCATGAACTCAGGCCTAAAAGCCACCCCAGGCTCAAGGCCATCTTCTGCAATCCCAGGCTCCAGGATAGTACCTGTGGACCAGGCTTTAGGCAAGCCTCAGTACCATGTCAACTCCCATTTCCCAACTCCAGGCCAGCCCTTACAGGGGCAGGCTTCGGGAAAGCCCTAGTGCTAGGTCAGCTCCCATCCCCTGAGACTCCAGGCCAGCTCCTAGGGACCCAGACTCAAGCATGTCACTGGATACCCAGGTCCTAGGACCAGCTCTATGGTCTGAGGAACCGGGATCACTCCAGTAGATCCTGACATTAGAACAGTCTCTATGGACTCAGGGCAGGTCCATCCCAGTGGATCAAAGCACCAAGCACACCCCAGCCCCAGACAAGCCCTCAGTGACTCAGGATTTTAAGGCCTATCCCAGGATCCAGTCTGGCATCTGCAACCTTTACACCAGTCCAGCACCCATGGATCTATGCACCAAGACCACCTCAGGGCCAGTATGACCCCTGTAGACTCAGGTTCAAGGATCCAAGACGGTAGCTGAAGCCCCAAATTTCAAGCATCTCCTGCCACCTCAGGCTCCACACTCACCCTGTGGCCCCAGGTACCGGCTTATACCTCAAAAACTAAGTTCTAAGACTGTCCCAGTGTCGGGTCTGACCCCATTGTCCTAGAGTCCAGGCTAGACATCACAATCCAGGCACATGGTTTTCTACCACAGACTGAAGCCCAAGGCCCACTTCCATGTGCCTACATTTCAGGCTCACCACAGTGGGCCTTGGTAACGTCAGTGCATGCAGACTAAGAACCACACCCATTCTGCATGACCCAGGTGCCAAACTCACACCAGCAGTAGGCTAGCTAAGATGGACTGTGGTTCAAGGCCTGCCACAGGGTTCAGAGTGGAAACTGTGGCCCCAGGAACCAGGACATGATCCACAGTCCCAAGTTCCTAGCCTGTCTTTGTGGACTCAGGCTCTAGGCTTGCCGTTAAACTAGGCCTGTCCCTACAACATGAGACTCTAGGCTGAACTCTGTGGAGCGAGGCTGTAAGCCTGTCCCATGCCCAGAGCATCCCCAGTGGCCCCAGGATCCATAGGAGCTGACAGTTCCATGTGCATTATTGCCCCTAAAGAATTTCCTGTGAGACAAAATACACAGGTGGAATATAGTGATATTGATAATCCTAATCCTGTGCAGGCCTAGGCTAGCATGTGTGTTTGTGTCTTCATTTTTAACAAAAAGAAGTAAAAATTATAAAATGATAAAAATAGGAAAAAATGCTAGTAAAGATACAAAGGAAAAATATTTTTGTATAGCTGTACAGTGTGGTTATGTTTTAAGCTAAGTAGTATTACAAAAGAGTCAAAAAGTTAAAAGATAAAATGTTTACAAAGTAAAAATATTTATCATAAGCTAAGTTTATTATTGTTGAAAGAAAATATATTTTTATAAATGTAGTGTAACTTTAGTGTATTATTTATGAAGTCTATAGCAGTGTATGGTAAGTTCCTAGGCCTTTACATTACCTCAAGACTCACCCACTGACTCACTTAGGAGTGCAAGCTTTATTCATGGTAAGTACCCTATATAGGTGTAGCATGTTTTATCTTTTATAATTTACTTTTGTTGTACCTTTTCAATGTTTAGATACATTTAGATGCACAAATATTTACAATTCCATTACAATTGTCTATAGTATTCAGTACAGAAACATTTACGGGCGGGTGGCCTAGGAGCAATAGCCTATACTATTATAGCCTAAGTATCTTGTAGGCTATAATGTCTAGGTTTGTGTAGGTACACTCTTTGATGTTTACTCAGTGACAAAATTGCTTAATGACACATTTATCAGAATTTATCATTATTGTGCAATTCATGATGATACTTGAAATGAGAATAAGGATATATGAACAAAGATTAACCATTAAAAAGAACCGAACAAACATTCTGGAACTGGGAGAACAAAATTACAAACATTAAAAATTGTATGAAGTTTCAACAGTAGACATGATCAAACAGTAGAAAGAATCAGTGAACATAAAAGCAGGTCATTTGAAATTTTCTGGTCAGAAAAACAAAAAGAAAAAGAGAATAAAGCCTACAAGACTTACGAGACAACGTAATATGAGCCAAATAGGCATTATGAAAGTTCCAAAAGGAACAAAGAAAAAGGCAAAAAGCATATTTTGAAGAAAAAAATAAAATGATGACTCTCTAAATGTGGAGAGAAAAATGAACATCCTGATCCATGGAATGTAAAAAGCCTCAAATAGAACAAGACAGGAACAAGACACGGATATTCACTGTCACCACTTTTATTCACCCTGACACTGGGAGTTCTAACTAGAGTAATTAGGCAAGAGAAAGAAATAAAAGTAATCCAAATTAGCTTTAAAAAATTAAATTATCTCTATTTGAAGTTAACATGATGATATATATATAAAAACCCACAAATTTCTACCTCCTGCTCTCAAAAAAAAAAAAAAATATGATGGAACTAAAACAAATACAGTAAATTTACAGGACGCAAAATCAAAATGAAAAAATCAATGTGTTATATCAAAATAAAAATCAGTTATGCCTCTATACACTAACAAAGAATTATCAAAATGAAATTAAGAATTCAATCCTATTTATAATATGATCAGAATGTTAAATATTTAAGAATAAGTTTAACCAAGGAAGACTTGAATAATCTGTACACTAAAAAATTTGAAACTTTGATGAAACAATGGAGTAAGACTTGTTATTTAGAGGTATATTATTTCAATGCCTAATTTATTGAGGGTTTTTAACATGAAGGTATGTTGGATTTTATCAAAAGACTTTTCTGTGTCTATTGAAATAATCATGTCGTTTTATTGTTAATTATGGTTCTGTGGAGAATCTCATTTATTGATTTGTGCATGTTAAACCAAACTAGCATCCCAGGAATAAAACCTGCTTCATCACGGTGAATTAGGTTTTTGATATGCTTCTGGATTCAGTTTGCTAGAATTTTGTTGAGGACATTCATGTCTATGTTAATAAAGGATATTTGCCTGAAGTTGTTATTTTTTATTTTGTCTCTGCCAGGCTTTCATATCAGAATGATGCTGGCTACATAGAATGAGTTAGGGATAAGTCCCTCTTCCTCAATTTTTTGGAATAATTTCAGTAGGATTGATACTAGCTCTTCTGCTCTTCTTTGTACATCTGGTAGAATTTGGCTGTGAATCCATCTGGCCCAGGGTTTTTATTGGTTGGTAGACTTTTTATTACTAATTCACTTTCAGAACTCATTATTGGTCTTTTCAGGATTTTAATTTCTTCTTGGTTCAATCTTTTGAGACTGTGTGTTTCCAGAAATTTGTCCATTTCCCACTAGGTCTTCTACTTTATGTGCAGAGAGGTGTTCATAGCAGTCCCAGGATTTTTTATATTTCTTTGGGATCAGTTGTAATGTAACCTTTGTCATTTCAGATTGTGTTAATTTGGATCTTTTCTCTGTTTTTCTTTATTAAACTTGCTAGTGCTTTATCTATCTTGTTTAATCTTTTGAAGAACCAACTTTTGGGTTCTTTCATCTTAAGTATGGATATTCACATCTCAATTTTATTCAGTTCAGCTCTGATTTTAGTTATTTTTGGTCTTTTGCTAGCTTTGGGTTGATTTGTTCTTGCTTCTTCTAGTGCCTCTAGATATGATGTTAGGTTGTATATTTGAGATCCTTCTAACTTTTTTTTTAACTTTTAAGTTCAAGGGCACATGTGCAGGTTTGTTACACAGGTAAACTTGTGTCATGGAGGTTTGTTGTACAGATTATTTCATCACCCAGGTATTAAGCCTAGTACTCACTGGTTATTTTTCCTGATCCTTTCCCTCATCCCACCCTTCACCCTCCTTATAAGCCCCATTGTGTGTTGTTTCCCTCTTAGTTTCCATGTGTTCTCCTCATTTAGCTCCCACTTGTAAGTGATGTCATGTGATATTTTGTATTCTGTCTCTACATTAGTTTGCTAAGGATAATGATCTTCAGCTCCAGCCATGTCCCTACAAAGAAAACGATTCTGTTATTTTTTTATGGCATCATGTGATTTTATGGTGTATATTTAGTGTTATAAACGTCTATATTAACTGCTTTAGTTGCTTTAGCTTTAGCTGCATCTTAAAGATTCTACTGTGTTGTATATCTGTTTTTATTAATTTCAAATATTTTTTATTTCTGCCTTAATTTTATTTTATTTTACCCAAAAGTCATTCAGAAGCAGGTTGTTTAACTTCCATGTAATTGTATAGTTTTCATAGCATGGATTTCATAGGTCTTCATGGCATTGATTTCCATTTTTGTTTCTCTGTGGTCTGAGAGTGTGGTTTGTATAATTTTGATTTTTTTTGAATTTATTGAGGCTTACATTATGGCTGAGCATGTGGGCAACCTTAGAGTATGCACTGTATGAAGATGAGAAGAATGTATATTCTATTGTTAGTTGGAGTGTTCTGTGGATATAGACTAGGTCCAATTGGTCAAGTGTTGAGCTTGTCAAATCCAGAATATTCTTGTTAGTTTTCTGCCTCATTGATCCATTTAACATTGTCAGCAGAATATCAGAAGTTGTTTAAATCTCATCCCATATCTCCAAGAAAGTGTTTTATAAGTCTGGGTGTTCCAATGTTGTGTGTGTGTGCTCCAATGCAAGTCTTCTCCTTGTATTGAGATCTTTATCATTATGTAATGCCCTTCTTTGTCCTTTATGATCACCGTTGGTTTACAGTTTGCTTTATCTGGTATAAGAATAACAACACTTGCTCTTTTTTGTTTTCTATTTTCCTGATAGATCTTTCTTCATCTCTTTATTTTGAGCTTATGGTGTCATTACTTGTGAGATAGATCTCTTAAAGACAGTAAACAGTTGAGACTTGCTTCTTTATCCTGCTTGATACTCTATGACTTTTAAGTGGGACATTTAGCCTAGAGAACCCCATAAACCCATCCAGAAGGCTTCTAGAACTGATAAGTGTCTTCAGTAAAGTTACACAATATGAAATCACCATACAAAATAGGAGCATTTCTCAACACCAATAATGTCTAAGCTCAGAGGCAAATCAAAAATGTAATTCCATTTACAATATCCGCAAAAAATACATAGAAATACAGCTTACCAAAGAGGTGAAAGATTTCTACAACAAGAATTACAAAACACTGCTGAAAGAAATTAGAAATGACATAAACAAATAGAAACACATTTCATGTTCTTGGATAGAAAGAATCAATGTTTTTAAAATGGTCATATAGCCCAAAGCAATTTACAGATTCAGTACAATTCCCACCAAACAACAAACATCATTTTTAACAGAATTAGAATAAACTATTACAAAATTCATAGTGAAACAGAAATGAGTCCAAATTGCCAAAACAATCCTAAGCAAAATAAGCAAAACTGGAGACATCACATTATTCAACTTCAAACTATACTACAAGGCTGCTGTAACCAAAACAATATCATACTAGTACAAAAGAGAGACATACACTAGTGGAACAAGACAGATAACCAAGAAATAAAGGCACGCACCTGCAACCACCTGATTTTCAACAAAGTTGACAACAACAAACAATAGGGAAAGGACTCCCTATTTAACAAGTGGTGCTGGGATAACAGGGTGACCACGTGCAGAAAATTGAAACTGAATATCTTCTTTTGACTATATACAAAAACTAACTCAAGATGAATCAAATACTTAAATATAAGACTTAAAGCAATTAAAAACCCTACAAGAAAACCTAGAAAATACCATTCTGGTCATTGGACTGGGCAAAGAATTTATGACTAAATCATCAAAAGCAATAGCAACAGAAATGGACAAGGGGAACCTAATTAAATTAAAGAGATTATGCACTGCAAAAGGAACTATCAACAGAGTCAACAGACATCATACAGAATGGGAGAAAATATTCAGAAACTATGCATCCAAGAAATGTGTGATATCCAGAATCTATAAACAACTTAAAACAAATCAGCAAGCAAAAAAACAAAACAAAAGCCCCATTAAAAAATGGGCAAAGAACATTAACGAAGATTTTTCCAAAGAGACATATATTTGGTCAACAAATATATGAAAACATATTTATCGTCACTAATCATTAGAGATGTGAAAATCAAAATCACAATGAGATACCATCTCACACCAGTCAGAACGGCTATTATTAAAAAGTGAAGAAACAACAGATACTGATGAGGTTGTAGAGAAAAACCACTCGTGGTAGAAATGTAAAGTAGTTCAGTCACTGTGAAGAGTAGTGTGAAGATTTCTCAAATAACTTAAAACGTAACTACCATTTGACCCATTAATCCTACCACTTGGTATATACCCAAAGGAAAATAAATCATTCTACCAAAAAGACACAAGCATACATACATTTTCACCACAGTCACAAGAGCGAAGACATAGAATCAACCCAAATGTACATAGGTGGCTGATTGGATATAGAATGCGTGGTATATATACATCAATGAAACAGAACAGAGAACCCAGAAATAAACCTACACATATAAGGTCAAGTGATCTTTGATAAGGTTGCCAAGAATACAAAATGTGGAAAAGATAGTCTCTTCAATAAATAGTGTTGGGACAACTGGATGTGCAAATGTAAAATAATGAAATTTGACCCTCATCTCACACCATATACAAAAATCAACTAAAAATGAACTAAAAAATTAAAATAAGATCTAAAAGTGTAAATCTAGTGGTAGAAAATGTGTGAAACATGAAAACAAAAACATACGGAGGAAGCTTTTTGGCATTGGTTTATGCAATTATCTTTTTTGATGTGACTCTAAAAACACAGGCAAGACATCAAAAATAGAAATTGAATTTTATTAAAATAAAAGCTTCCGCACAGGAAAGTAAATATTCAAGAGTGTCAAGATTAAGATTAAATCTACAGAATGGGAGAAAATATTTTCAAACCATGCAGCCGATAAGGTAGAAAATATTTAACAAACTTTATCAACTCATAACAATAAAGCAATCCAATTAAAAATGGAAAAAGGATCATAGTAGACATTTCTGAAAATCAAAAATATATATTTCCAACACATATATGACAAAATACTCAACATCTGTAATTATCAGGAAAATGCAAATGAATACCACAATGAGACATCATGTCACACCTGTTGGATGGTCTCTGTGGTTCCTTGGTTAATTTTGTGTTGCTAAAAGGAATACCTGAGACTGGGTAATTAATTTAAAAAAATAGGTTGATTTGATCATGATTCTCATGAATGGAAAGTTCAAGATAAGGCATCTGCACCTATGCAGGACCTCAGGCTGCTTCCACTCATGATAGAAGGTAAAAGGAAGCTGGTGTTTGCTGAAATCACATGGTGAAAAAAGGAAGCAAGAAAGAGAAGTGGTAGATGTTGGGCTATTATTAACAACAAACATTCATGGGAGCTACTAATGTGAGAACTCATTCACCCCCAATGGGGGGCATTAGTCTATTAATCAGGGATCTGTCTCTGTGACCTAAACATCTCCCATTAGGGCCCGCTACCAACATTGAGGATCAAATTTCAACATGAAGTTTGGAAGGGACAAGCATCCAAACCATAACATATGGCCATTATCAAAAAGACAAAAGAGAAGAGTTATGAGGAGAAAAGGAATTCTTTTTATACTCTTTTTGGGAATGTAATTTTGTATGGCCATTATGGAAAACAGTGTAAAGATTCTCATAAAAATTAAAAAATAGAGCAAACATATGATTCAGTAATCCACTACTGAATACATACTCAAAGGAAATGAATTCAGTATGTCAGTGAGATAGCCACACTCTCATGTTCATTGCAGCACTATTCACAATAGTCAACATATGTAAGCAGACTGAGTTCCTGTCAAAGTATGAGTGGATCAAGAAAAAGTGGAATATATACACCTTAAAGAAGAAGAAGATCCTATCATTTGCAACAACATGATGAACCTGGAGGACATTATACTTACTGAGATAAGCCAGGCACAGAAACACAAATATTACATGAACTCACTAGTTTGTGCAATCTAAAAAGCAGACCTCATAGAAACAGAGAGTAGAATGCTGACAGCCAGCGGCTGGGATTTGGGGAAAGTAAAAAAAATGGTAGTGAAAAAATACAAAATTTCAGTTGTGCAGAATGAATACATTTTACATCTATACACATGAATACATTAGGATCTAATTTACAGCATGGTGACTATAGTTAACAATACTGTATTATATACTTGAAATTTGTTTAAATGTTCTCAACAACAAAAAACAAATACTAACTATATGAGGTGAAGGATATGTTAATTAACTTGATTGCAGTTATCATTTCACAATGTATAGATATAGCAAAACATCACCTTGTATACCTTAAATATATACAAATTTCATTTGTCAATTTTATCTCAATAAATCTTTCAAAAAATCAGAGTTGAAATTGTGTGTTAGTCTTTTTTCAGTTTCTGTAGCTGAATTTTTGATACTGAGTAACTTATTTTTTAAACAAGGAAATTTATTCCTCAGAGTTCTGGAGGCAGGGAAGTCCAAGCTTTAAGTGCTGCCTCTGGTGAGGGCCCTCTTATTTGCATAATAACATGGTGGAAAGCATCATATGATAAGAGAGCAAGAATGTGACAGATCAGGTTTCTCTTCCTGTTTTTATAAAGCCATAAGTCCCACAATGGATGTCCCATCCTGATGACCTTATCTAATCTTAATTACCTCTCAAAGAGCCTTCGTCTTATACTATTACAATGGGTATTAAATTTCAGCATGAGTTTTGGTGAGGACATTCATAACATAGCAAACTGCTACTAAAGCAAAAAAAAAAAAAAAAAGTGGGGGGTAATTACTAACCTAGATTCTGTTGCCGATGAAAGGTTATGTGGCAGCTGCGCATTCTGGTTCAGAGATGTAAAAGCCCTGCCATTGTTTGACTGGTGGTGAGCATTTCGGAGGATGAAGGTAGAATACGACGAAACAGCCTTGTCATTCAGATAGAAATATGCCAGATAGTAATTGGCATGTTATTTTGTGTAACTTCCGGGATCCTCTGAGAGCACAAAGCCTGGCCAGTCTCGTGGTCATTGGCCCTGTGAACTGCTATAGCAAACAATCACAAATTTTGAAAGTAGTATAAAATCAGGTCATTTGACTGATAATGGGAGTAAGAAGGGGATTGAAAAATTGAATGTTTTTTGCTCCACAGACCTGTTGCTTGGCTTTTGAATTGAGCAGGGAGGAATACACACATATGGGTAATTATAACCATAGTAAACAAACATTCACCTTTTATGTCACTATCAAGCAATAAAGTAGAGGCTAGGTGTGGTGGCTCAGGCCTGTAATCCCAGCACTTTGGGAGGCCAAGGCGGGTGATTCATTTGAGGTCAGGAGTTTGAGACCAGACTGGCCAACATGGTGAAACTCTGTCTCTACTAAAAATAGAAACAAACAAACAAACAAAAAATGAGCTTGGCATGGTGGCACATGCCTGTAATTCCAGCTACTCAGGAGGCTGAGGCACGAGAATTGCTTGAACCCAGGAGGCGGAGGTTGTAGCAGTGAGCCAAAATTGTGCCACTGCACTCCAGCCTGGGTGACAGAGTGAGACCCTGTCTCAAAAAAAAAAAAAAAAAAAAAAGAGTAAAGTAGAATATTTACTATCACAGTATCACAAGAGTTTCCACATAAAATGTGGAATTTTATGTGACTTTTCACTTTGATCATATATTCATAATGTTTTAGGGCTTTTTCTCTTAAAACAATGCTCATAAAAATGCTCTTATATTTATGTCCTGGTAGAGAAGATTAAGACTTTTTCTAGTATATAAACCAAGCAGTGTAATTGCTGAATCCTATGCTACACATAGTCAATATTATTATATAATACTATGTTGCTTTCCAAAGAACTGTCCCAATTTACATTCCTACCAGCAGTGTATAATTCTGCCAGTTATTTAATATATTCACCAACCCTTGATAATATTAGGTTTGACATGTTTGCCAAATTAATATGGAATGAAGTGACATTTCTCTTTGGTTTTAATTTGCATTTTCTACTTACTATTGAGATAGAGCATCATTTTAATTATACATTCACCATTCAATTTTGCTCTCTTGTGAAATGCCTTTTCATGAAGTTTTTATTTTTACTATTGATACATTGATGTTCTTCATACATTCTGGATACATATCCATTTTTGGTGATATGTGTTACAAACATTAACTCCCAGTTGATTTTTTTTTTCTAATTCTCTGGTTGGTAGCTTTTTTAGATTCATGGATTTTTAATTTAATTCAAACATCTTTCTCTTTATCATTAGCCTTTCTTATGTTCTTTATGAAAGTGGATGTTCCTATACAAGATTGTGCAGATATAGCTCTGTACTATCTTCCAAAACCCATATTTTGTTTTGCCTTTCACATTTTATCTACACATTATCTGAAATAAATTATTGTGCATGGTATAGATAAGGAAATAATTTCTTTTATTTTCCATACTAATGTATAACTAACTCACAATTATTTATTAAAAATGTCATCATTCCCAGCTACAGTGATACATTTATCAATATATCTAACTCTGTCTATATATGTATGTATGTATGTTATGTATGTATCTATCTATTATCTATCAATTTATGTAGTCTGTTTCTGACATCTTTATTCTATTCCAAAGATCTCTTTTGTCTATAACTGAACCAATTCCCCACAGCTTAAATAACTGTAACAATGTGTATTCATATCTAGTGAAGGAAGTTCTTTGATCATTTTCTTCTTCCAGAATGTTTTAGATATTCTATGCACTTCTCATTTGCACATAAATGTTGGTATCAGCTACTCAATGTCTAAAACACTTTTTCTTATTTACTGTTCGACATTCTTATACAGTATGAACACAAGTTCTTTCTCAGTCGCGTGTATTATAAATGTACTATCTAATATAAGGCTTGTCTTTAATCTCTCTTTAGGGTGTCTTTTGATGAACAGATATTGTTGATTTTAATATGGTAAAGTCAATCAATTTTTAAATCTTTTAATGCATATTTTTAAATATTTGTGGGTAGGTAGTAGGTGTATATATTTATGGGGAACATAAGATGATATGATACAGGTATGTAATGCATAATAATCATATCATAAAATGAAGTATCCATCCCCTCAAGCATTTATTCTTTGTGTTACAAATAATGCAATTATACTCTTTTAGTTATTTTAAAAAACACAATTAAATTATTATTGACTATAGTCACCATGCTATTCTATCAAATACTAGGTCTTTTTCATTCATTCTAACATTTTTTTTAAATTTATTGATCATGTCCACTTCCACTCTACTCACTTACTACCCTTCCCATCCTCTTGTAACTATTTTCTACTCTCTTTTAATGTTGGTTTAATTGTTGTAATTTTTAGTTCCCACAAATAAGTGAGAACACATGATATTTGTCTTTCTATGCCTGGTTTATTTCACTTAACACACAATGACCTCTAGTTCTATCAGTGTTGTTGCAAATGACTGAACATCATTGCTTTTTATGGCTGTATAGTATTCTATTGTGTATAATACCACATTTTCTTTAGTAATCCATCTATTGATCAATATCTAGGTTGTATCTGTACCTTGACTATGGTGAAAGGAACTGCAAGAAACACGAGAATGCATATGCCAATTTGATACCAATTTGACTTTTTTTTTCCTTTTGGGTATATATTCAGCAGTGAGATTGCTGGATCATAGAGTAGCTCTATTTTTAGTTTTATGAGGAACCTCTAAATTGTTTTCCATAGTGATTGTACTAACTTATATTCCCAACAATAGTGTATGAGGGTTCACTGTTCTCCACATGATCACCTGGATTTGTCATTGCCTGTCTTTTGGATATAAGCCATTTTAACTGGAATGAGATGACATCTCATTGTAGTTTTTATATAGCTTCTCATACGTCTGTGTTCCACTTGTATGTCTACTTTTGAGAAATTTCTATTCAAATCTTTTGCCCATTTTTGATCATATTATCAGATTTTTTAACCATAGGATTGTTGGAGCTTCTAATATATTCTGGTTATTAATCCCACGTCAGATGGGGAGTTTGCAAATATTTTCTCCCATTCTGTGGATTGTCTCTTCATTTTTTGATTGTTTCATTTGCTTGCAAAAATGTTTTAACTTGATTTGATCTCATTTGTCCATTTTTGCTTTTGTAGCCTGTGCTTATGGGGTATTACTCAAGAAATTTTTGCTCAGACCAATGTCCTGGATAGTTTCACAAAGTTTTATTGTAGTAATTGCATAGTTTAAGATCATAGATATAATTCCTCAAACAATTTTCATTTGATTTTTGTATATGGAAGTGACAAGTTTTTGGGGTTTTTTTCTGTTTTTTTTTTTTTTTCTTTTTTGACGGTAGATAGAAGGCAGTGTTAGCATGCTTCTTCCACTTGGAAGGAGAGAATAGTGGGTAGAGATTCACACTGTTAATTTTTTTTCCAAGAACCATCAGAGACAATTGCCAGGAAAACCAAAAGGATCCACAGATCCTTTAAAAGAAGTGGAAGGCTCACTGTGTGAGACAGGCAAAACCTGTAAGTTTACAGATTATGAGACAGGGAAAGCCGGCCTCTGAGCACACATCCCCACCAGGAAATCTGAAAATTCAAACCATAGGAGAAGGCCTTAACCCTGCCTCGAGCAGAAATGGATTTATGGATGGCATGAAATATAAAAGCAGAAGAAGCAGTGGGATGTGCCTTGTAGTCATTTCCATTATCCAGCATGAGCCCAGGAAAGCCATTCCTGACTACACCTCACAGGGTCCCTTGGGGGAAGTCAGCCAATAAACTCAAGGGAGGGATCACAGGGTAGAAGAAGCTCCCAAATACGTTTTGTGATTTTATTTTGAGTAGGGACGATCTCCTTTAAACAGAACCTGGGAGCAAGTGGGAAGTGTGCTGCAGACATGAGCATAGGAGATGGGTGCCCAGCCTCACAGGCAGACGAGGAGGGTGGTGACCTGAAAGCTGTGATTGTTGTCTCTGCGAAGAAGCGTACCACCTGAGGAAGGTGTAGGTTCTGTGCACAGGCTGCCTGGATCTAAATCTGGTGCTATTAGTAGGGCACTGCGGGAG
This sequence comes from Colobus angolensis palliatus, assembly GCF_000951035.1. Lineage (NCBI taxonomy): Eukaryota > Metazoa > Chordata > Mammalia > Primates > Cercopithecidae > Colobus > Colobus angolensis. The sequence continues at coordinate 3,712,562 of NW_012114699.1, read as the reverse complement.
TGAGATCAACCTTGCCTAACAGGTGGGAACTGGGTGAGGCTTATTGCTGCCTGTTACGCCCCACTCCTTTTGCAAAGTCTTGTGCACAGCAGAGCCAGTTAGAGTCCCCTCTGGAACATTACGCCAGTGGCCTGAGAACCACCCTTTGTCTCCCATAGCTGCCACAAAAGACCCCATCCAAAGAAAGTCTTAGCTCAGACCCACCTAAATGTGCCCCTACCTCTTGGTATTTCCCCACTGGCACTGGTAGCTTTACACACAGGACATAAACTTGTGGGAGCTTTATAGCTCTGTCCATTGCCTGGGAAACCAGAATCCTTCCCCTGGACAACTTAGGGCAAACTCAAATCTCACTGCTATTACCACAGCTGGTGCTCTGTGAGTTATTTATGCACCAGAGTTACAGTGTTAAAGTATCCTGTGTTTTTCTGTGTGATTACTCTTACCAGTGAATTTTGTGCCTTTGATTGATTTCTTATTTCTCACTAACATCCTTTAATTTCTGATTAACATAATCTCTTTCACATTTCTTTTAGTACAAGTCTGATGTTGATTAAATCCTTCAGCTTTTGTTTGTCTGGAAAGGTCTTTATTTCTCCTTCATGACTGAAGAATAATTTTGCTAGATATAATATTCTAGGGTAAGAGTTTTGATCCTTCAACACTTCAAGTATGTCATGCCACTCTCTCCTGCCATGTAAAATTTCCACTGAAAAGTACGCTGCCAGTAGTATTTGAACTCCATTGTATTTTATTTGTTTATTTTCTCTTGTGGTTTATAGGATCCTTTTTTAAAAAAAATCCTTAAATTTTGCAAGCTTGATTGCTAAATTCCTTGAGGTAGTGTTCTTTGGGTGAAATCTGCTTTGTGTTGTATATCTTTCTTGTACTTACATATTGATATCTTTGTCTAGGTTTGGGATGGTCTCTGTTGTCATTATCCCTTTAAATATATTTTCTTCCTCAATCTCTTTGCCTTCTCATTAAGCCAATAACTCTTAGATGTGTCCTTTGGAAGGTATTGTCTAAATGCTTTAGATGTGCTTCATTGTTTTTTATTATTTTTTCTTTTATCTCCTCTGTCTGTTTTCAAATAGGCTGTCTTCAAACTCACTAATTATTTCTTATACTTAATCAGTTCTGCTATTTAAAAACTCTGATGCATTCTTCATTATGGTAATTCCTTTTTTTAGCTCCAGAATTTCTGTGTACTTAATAAAAATTATTTCAATTTATTTGTCAATCTTATCTGATAGAATTATGACTTTCTTCTCTGTGTCCTCTTTACTTTCTTTGGGTTTCCTCAAAATAGCTATTTTGAATTCTCTGAAATTTCACTTATCTCTCTTTCTCCAGGATTGGTCCCTATTTCTTTATTTAGTTCATTTGCTGAGGTCTTGTTTTCCTGGATCACCTTGATCCTTGTAGATATCCATCTGTGTGTCAGCATTGAAGAGTTCGGTATTTATTGTAGTCTTCAAAGTCTTGGCTTGTTTGTACCCATTCTTCATGGGAAGGCTTTACAGATAATAAATAAGACGTATGTATTGTGATCCATGCTACATCTGCTTTATGGAGCACCCCAAGCCCAGTAATGCAGTGCTTCTTGAAACTCATAGGTGTTCTGCATTGATGGTCCTGGACAAGATTTAAAAAAAATATATGTGGATTACCAGACAGAGATCCTTGTTATTTTCTTTTACTTTCTCCCAAACAAATGGAGTTTCTCTCTGTATTTTGAACCACCTGGTGCTGAGAGTGGAGTGACACTAGCACCCTCATGGTCAGCACCCCTAGGACTGCATTAGATCAGACCTGAAGCCAGCACAGCACTGGATCTCACCCAAGGCCTGCTGTAACCACTCCCTGGTTAAGGCCTAAGACCACTCAAAGCCCAGAGGCTGTACAATCAGCAGATGGCAAAGCCAGTCAGGCCTAGGTCCTTCCGTTCATGGTGGCAAGTTCTTTCAAGCTTTGAGCAAGACAGAGTTTCCTTCTGGGAGCCAGGGACTAGGGTCAAAAACGTTAGAAGTCTATCTGAGTATCTATTGTGCTGCATTTGAGCTGACACTCAAACCAAAAGACACAGTCCTTCCCACACTTTCCTCACCTTTTCAAAGGCAGAGGATCTTAACCCCATTGCCACCACCACCTTGGGCCCACAGCAAGTACTTTCAGACTATCACCAGTGTTCCCTTAATGCCAAAGATCTCTTTGGTCAACTTGTTGTGAATACTGCCTGGCCCCGGAATCATTTCCACTGAAAAGTACGCTGCCAGTAGTATTTGAACTCCATTGTATTTTATTTGTTTATTTTCTCTTGTGGCTTATAGGATCCTTTTTTAAAAAAATCCTTAAACTTTGTAAGTTTGATTGCTAAATTCTTTGAGGTAGTGTCCTCGTCTTTCAGAGGAATGGGCCCCCATGTGGTTCAGGGTTGGTCCATAAAGGGTGTCTAAGAGCCAAGTCCTGGAATCGGGGATCTCAGTTTCCCACTTGGTGCTCTACCACCCTGTGGCGAAGGTGCAAGACAAAGTACACTTTACTTTTTCCTGCGCTTTTCTCAAGCAGAAGGAGTCTCACCCCGTAGTCACTCCAGCTGGGAATATGCTCAGTCTCACTAGAAACTAGCAAATCTCAGAGGCCCTTGACGTACTACCTGGGTATTGTTCCTGGTTATTCCGAGTCCAAGGTTTCTATTGGTAGCAGGTGTTGAATCCTGACAGGTCTGAGTCTTTCCCTTTAAGGGAGCAAGTCCCCTTCTTAACAGGAGTGTGTCTAGAAATGTTGTGTGAGAGCTAGGTCCTGGGAAAGGGGCCTCAGGACTCTGATCAATGTCCTATCTTGCTGTGGCTGAGGTGTGATCCAAGATGCTAGACAAAGTATTCCCAAATCTTCCTTCTCTTCTCCTCAACTGGAAGGAAGAGATCTTTTTTTTTGAGCCGAGAGCTCTGAAGCCTCTCCCTGTGGTGTCCCAGTTGGTATCACAGGAGGTCAGGTGGACCCCCAGTCCACTGGCTCTGGGTCCAGCTCAGCACTAGGACTCAATTAGGAGTTGCATTCCCTGTGGCCTAGACTGCCTTTCAAATTTCTTACGGGTCCAGAGTACTTTAACCCCTGGTGGTGATGTTTGCAGAAACTCAAATTTTGACTGCTGGGATTGATGCTTCCCCTCTGGCTAGGGCTGGTTTAAGTGCTCCCTCCGTGGATGGGCATTAGCTGAGTTTGATCTTGTTTTGTTTTTTTCTATAACAAGGGCAGGACTGAGTTCAGTGTCTCACAATTGCTAGCTCCTCCTCTCTCCAGGGCACAAAAATGCTCTCCACATTCTGCTGGTGCTGCCTGGGGATGGGAGAAGGGTAGTGCCAGCAATACAATACTGTTTTTCCTGCTTCTTCTGTGTCTCTTTTACTGATATGAAGTTGAAATCTGGTAATGTGAGTGAGTGCTCACCTTATTTTTGGTTCTTACGAAGGTGGTTGTGTGTGTGTGTGTGTGTGTGTAGATGTAAATTGGTGTCCTTGAAGGGGGGGATGTTTGGTGGATGTTCCCATTCCACCATCTTGCCCCCTGAAGGCTTGATCAGTTTTTATTAAGATTTATGAATGTTTTATCTTCTATGTTTTCTCTTCCCTGAGTTCATGAAATTATTTGTCTATGTGGTTTTCTAAAAGTTTTTCGTTTTACTTTTTATCTTAAATCTTTAACTTACTTAAAAATCAATTTTTAAAGTTGGGTTAGAGGTGGAAAAAGATGGCTGAATAGAAGCCCTCAGAGATCATCTCTCCTGCAGAAATATCAAATTAAACAATCAGCCACCCAAAACACACCTTCATTAAAAAAAAAATAGGCTTCGGTACCAGCTCAGCCACCAATGAGATAGAGCACCAAGTGGGGTCCTGGCATACCAGATTCCAGGCTTTGCTCCTGAATGGCATTTCTTGACCCACTGCTGTGAAGGGTGAGAATCAGACCTGGCAGCATTTACAACAAGCTGACTGAAGAGCCTTTGGGCTTTGAGTGAACATTGGCAGTATCCGTGCAATACTTTCCATGAGTTTTGTGTGGTGGTGGCCATGAGGAGAATGTTTGCTGCTTGAGGAAAGGGGAGAGAAGAGTGGGAAGGGATTTGTCTTGTGCCTTGGACATCAGATCAGTCATAGTAGAATGGAATATCAGACTGATTTCTAAGTTCAGGTCCAGGTTTCCAGTTGGCATCTCTGGACTGGCTTGGAGTTTGGAGGAACTTGCTTCCATGAATAAAAAGATGCAGGGCTGGCTGGATTCATCACCTGTTGATTGTAATGTCCTTGTGCATTAAGAAAGTGTAGGCAGTAGTAGGCAGACCATAGTCATCACAGGCCTTGGGAAAGATACCATGCTATGCTGGCTTCAGGCTTGATTAATCACATTTTCAGTCCTGATGGCTGCTGTACTGCTTCTGCAACCCCTGTCTCAGCTCCAGTCAGACTAGCATGGACAGAAATCTTTACTTCATTTGTTTGGGGGAAGGTAGGGAAGGGAACAACACACTCTGGCTAGTCCAAATCTTACCCAAGACCACCAATGCCATGCCTCCATGAGTCTGCAAGAGGTAGAGTGTTACTGGGCTTGGGGTATCCCCTAATGTAGATATGGCTGCAGTGACCAAATATTTACATCACAACACCCAGGTCCCTTGGGATACTTGGAAAGCCTCTCTAAGAAGGATGGCAACAAATAAACCTGGACTGGGAAGACTACAGTAAATTCCTATCTCTTAAATGCCCAGACACCATTGAATATCCACAAGCATCAAGCTTATTCAAGAAAATATGACCTTAACAAATGAACTAAATAAGACATCAGTGACCAATCCCAGAGAGACAGAGTAGTGTGTCTCCTCAGACAGAAGTTTCAAAATAATTGTTTTGAGGAAGTTCAATAAAATTCAAGTTAACACAGAGAAGGAATTCAGAATTTTATCAGATAAACTTAGCAAATAGACTAATAAAAAAGCATCAAGCAGAAATTCTGGAAGTGAAAAATGCAACTAACATACTGAAGAATGTATCAGAGTCCTTTAATAGCAGAATTGAATAAGCAGAAGAAAGAACTAGTGAAGCTATTTGAAAATACATAGTTAGAGGAGATGAAAGACAAATTAAAAAGAATGAAGCATGCCTACAACAACATTTACAAAATATCCTCTAAAGGGCAAATCTAAGCATTATTGGACTTGAAAATGAGGTAGAGAGAGAGAGAGATCAGTGTAGAAACTTATTCATGTGTATAATAAAAGAAAAAAATCCCAAACCTAAAGAAACACGCCAATATTCTAATACAAAAAGGTAATAGACTATCAAGTAGATTTAACCCAAAGAAGACTATGTAAAGGCATTCAATAACAAAACTCCAAAAGGTCAAGGATAAAGAAAGGATCCTAGAAGTAACAAGAGAAAAGACACAAATAACATACAATGCAGCTCAAATACATCAGCAGCAGACTTCTCAGAGGAAACATTACTGGCAAGAAAACAATGGGATCACCTAACTAAAGTTCTGGAGGAGGAAAACTTTCATTCTGGAGTAGCATATCCAGGGGAAATATCCTTCAAACATGAAGAAGAAATAAAGACATTCCCAGAAAACAAAAGCTGAAGGATATCATCAACATCAGACCTGCCTGACAAGAAATGATAAAGGGAATTCTTCAATCTTAAGGAAAAGGACATTAACAATAGAGCAATAAGAAATCATCTGAAGGTCCAAAACTCACTGGTAACAGTTGGTACACAGCAAAACACAGATTATTATAACACTGTAATTAAGTTCTGTAACTTACTCGTATTGTGAGTAGAAAGGCTAAAAGATGAACCAATGAAAAGTGATAGCTATGACAACTTTTCAAGACATAGGCAATACAATAAAATACAAATAGAAACAACAACATGTTAAAAAGCAGGGAGATGAAGTTAAGGGTAGAGCCTTGATTAGTTTTATCTTTGCTTGTTTGTTAGACTGGTTGTTCCTATGCAATCAGTGTTAGGTGACCATCAGTTTAAAATAATGGTTTATGAGATGTTCTTTGCAAGCCTCATTCTAACATCATTTTTTTTTTAAATGTTTAACATGCACACACACAAAATAAAAAGCAAGAAATTTAAACATAAGACCTGAGAAAACCACCTTCACTAAAAGGCAGACACAAAAGAAGGAAAGAAGGAAGAGAAGACAACAAATAAAAAATAAGAGTAAGTTTTTACTTATCAATAATAACATTAAACATAAATGGACTAAACTCTCCAATCAAAAGACATAGAGTGATGAATGGATTTCAAAAATCCCAGCAATCTATTGCCCACATGAAAAACATTTCACCTGTGAATACACACAGAGACTGAAAATAAGGGATAGAAAAATATATTCCATCTCAATGAACACAAAGCAAAACAAAACAAAAAGCAGGAGTAGCTATACTTACATCAGATAAAATGGATCTCAAGACAAAAAGTTTAAAAAATAACAAAGAAAGTCATTATATAGCAATAAATGGAACAATTCAGCAAAAAAATATGTAGCAATTGTCAATATATAGGCACCCACACTGGAGCACCCAGATATATGAAGCAAATATTATTAGAACTAAAGGAAGAGATATACCCCAATACAATAATACCTGGAGACTTCAACATCCTATATTCAGCATTGGACAGATCATCCAGACAGAAAATTTAAAAAGAAACATCAAATTCAATCTGCACAATAGAACAAATTGACCTAATATTTATTTATAGAATATTTCATCCAACGGCTGTGAAATCCACATTCTTCTCTTCAACACCTGGATTATCCTCAAGTATATCTCATGTATTAGGACACAAAACTTGTCTTAAAAAATTCAAAAAAATAAAGCAATATTATCTTATCTGACTACAGTGAAATAAAACTAGATATCATTAACAAGATTAATTTAGAAAACTATACAAATGCATGAAAAGTAAACAATATGCTAATGAATTACCAGTGATCAAATGAATAAATTTAGAAGATTTTTTTTTTAATATGGAAAGAAGTTAAAATGAAAACACAATCTACCAAAACCCATGGGATACAGTGAAATTGTTACTAAGAGAAAAGACTATAGCAAAAAGGGCCTATATCATATAAGTAGACAAACTTTAAATAATGAACCTAATAATGCATCTTAAAGAACTAGAAAAGCAAGAGCAAGTGAAATTCAAAATTAGTAGAAGAAATAAAGCAATAAAGATCAGAACAGAAATAGATGAAATTAAAAATATACAAAAGATCAATGAAGTAAAAACTTGAAATATTTCAAAAGATAAACAAAACAGACAAACCTTTAACCAGACTAATAACAAAAGAGAGACGACTCAAATAAATAGAATCAGAGATGAAAAAGGTAACATCACAATCAATACCACAGAAATTAAAGGACCATTAAAGGATCAAAGGATCATATAAACAACTATGATGTGCCAATAAATTGGAAAACCTAACAGCAACGGACAAATTCCTAGACACACAGAACCTAAGAAGGCTGAACCATAAAAAAACCCAAAACCTGAACACGCCAATATAAAGTGATGAGATTGAAGCCATAATAAATATCTCTCAGCAAAGAAAAGCCCAAGATTCAATGGTTTCACTGCTGAATTTTACCAAACATTTAAAGAATTCATACTAACGTTGCTGAAACTATTCCAAAAAACAGAGAAGTAGGGAGTTCTTTCAGACTTATTCTGTGAATTTTGTATTACCATAATATCAAAACTAGACAAAGACACATCAAAAAAGAAAACTACAGACCACTATTCCTGATGAACACTGAAGCAAAAGTTCTCAAGAATATGCTAGCAAATCAAATTCTACAACAGTTGAAAACGATCATTCATCATGACCAAGTGGGATTTATTCCAGAGATGAAAGAATGCTTTCATAGACGCAAATCAATCAATATGATACATTATGTCAGCAGAATGAAGGACAAAAACCATATGATCATTGCAATTGAGGCTGAAAAACCATTAGATAAAACTAAAATCTCTTCATGATAGAAGCCCTCAAAAAACTTGGTATAAAAGGAACACACCTCAACACAGGTAGACCCAAAGCCAGTCTCATGCTGAATGGTGAAAACATGAAAGCCTTTACATTGAGAAGTGGAAGAAGGAAAGGAAGTCCACGTTCACTACTGTCATTCAACATAGTAACAGAAGTCCTGTCTACAGAAATCAGAACAAAGAATAAAGAAAAAGAGAGAGAGAGAGAGAGAGAAAGAAAGAAAGAGAAAGGAAGGAAGGAAGGAAGAAAGAAAGAAAGAAAGAAAGAAAGAAAGAAAGAAAGAAAGAAAGAAAGAAAGAGCATCCAAAGAAGGGCAAAGAAGAAGTCAAATGATCTTGTTTGTATGTGATGTGATCATATATTTGGAAAACCTGAAGATTCCACCAAAAAACAATTAGAAGTCATGGAATTACTGTAACACTATTCACAATAGTTAAGATTTGGAAACAATCTAACTGTCCATCAACAGATGAATTAATAAAGAAAATTTGATACATATACACAATGTACTACTATTCAGCCATAAAAATGAATGAGATCCTATCATTTGCAACAACATGGATGGAGTTGAAGGTCGTAATGCTAAGTAAAATAAGTCAAGCACAGAAAGACAAACTTCATATATTCTAACTCATTTGTGGGAACTAAACTTTAAAGCAATAGAGTTCAAAGATATTGAAAGTAAAATGATAATTATCAGAGGCTGGAAAGTGTAGTAGGGCTTTGGGAAGGAAGTCGGGGTGGCTAATGTGTACAAAAAAAAATGGAAGGAATGAATGAGATCCAATGTTTGATAGCACGGTAGGGTGACTATAGTCAATAACAATTTAATCATACATTTTTTAAATAACTAAAAGTATAATTGGATTTTTTCTCACACAAAGGATAAATGCTTCAGGTGATGGATACCCCATTTCTTCTGATCCTGATGTGATTATTATACATTGTATGCCTGATTTTAAAAATTAAAACAAAATTAGTATATAAAAAGGAAAATAGAAGATACGTTCTTGAGGTGGTGGATATTCTATTTATCCTGATGTGATTATGACATATTGTGTGCCGGTATCAAAATATCTCATGTACCCAATACATATACACAGCTTGGGTGTACCCACAGAAAAACTAAAAATTTAAAAAAATGCAAACTAAAATTAGGAAAAAAATACATGTGGTGAATTATAGGTCCAATTTCACTTTTTTAGTCATATGGTCAACCAACTGTCCTAACAACACATTGAAAAGTCTTTCTAATCTTGCCGATTCATCAGGCATCAAATTTCCATTTATACATCATTTCTAGTTTGGGATTCCTTGTTCTGTTCAATTTATACGTTTGTCTATTCATCTATTCTGACTTAATATAGTTTTATAATAATGTTTACACCTTGCTGGTCAAATCATCCTGCCGTGTTTTTCTTCTTCACGTGTCTTTGCTATTTTTGGACATTTTCACTTGAATATATATGTTAAAATTAGGTAAAATTGCACCAAAAATCCTTGGAATTTTTTTTTACTGGCAATGTATTCAACTGAAAATTTTTCAAATTCTAGATTTTGTATTCTTAAGCAATTGACTCTAAACTTCAGAAACCAATATATAAACTTCTCAGGAGAGTAATTATTATATTTTTTGCTCAAACTTGTATCCCATAGGCCTAATATAATGCTTACTGTATAATAGGGACCCAATAAATATTTGTTGAATGTTGAAGAAAAGAATAATTATATAGATTATTTTAAGGAGATAAGTTTTTTTAGTGATTTGCAGTCTTCTAATCCATAAACCTAATATATTTCACTTGTTATTTGTTGCTAGGGCTGCCATAGCAAAACACAAGAGAGTGGGTGGCTTAAATAGCAGAAATTTATTTTGTCAGTTTTCATGGCCACAATTCCAAGATCAAGGTTTCATTAGGGTTGCTTTCTGGTGAAGTCTCCTTCCTGGTTTACCTTGTCACTGTGTCCTCAGATGGCCTTTCCTTTGTGTACATGCAGAGAGATCTCCGGTGTCTCTTCTTCTAATAAGAACATCAGTTCTATGGGATTAGGGCACCAACCTTATGACCTCATTAATTTGAATGATTTCCCTAAAGGCTCTATCTCCAAATACAGTCACATTGAAGATTCGATTATTAATATGAATTTTTGGGTGACATAATTCAGTCCATAGGATTACCATTTATTTCATAATTATTTAATATCTTTCATAAAGTTTTTAAATATCTCCCTATCTAATAAGTATAATTATATATTGGTGTTATTATAAGTATGTTTTCTAAATTAAATTTTCTTCCTGTTAGTTTCTGGTATCTACAAATGCAATTTGATTTTCTATAGTGATTTTTGTAAACAACTACCTTGCTGAAATTTTACCTTAATTCTATGATTTCTTTATAAATTATTTTGAGTTGTCGGTCTACAGAATCATAAAATCCTTTTCAATCCCTGTAGGTTTGTTCTTTTCCCTTACATTACTGAGTAGGATCTTCAGTTCAGTGTTGAAAATAAATGGTAATAACGAGCACCCTTGTCTAGGTACTGAAGTCAGTAAACTATGGAATATCTTCAGTGTTCAACAACTATTAACGCAGATCTAGACAAGTAAATTACTTTTACCATTTTAACATTATTATGTTTGCCCTTAATTTTATAAGTATTTTCCTAATTAAAAATATACCTTGTTTGCTAAGTATTTTTTCTTCCTATGAATGAGGGGGACAAACATTTTGTTGAATTTTAACAAATGATTTTTGTTTATTTAGAGAGGTCAATGATTTTTCTCACAAATGTGCTGATGTGGTGAATTATATTAATTGATTTTTTAAAGTTATTACAACCTCTCTATATTACCACTGTTCTAATTTACCACTAGAGTGTCTTTGCCTTTACTATCAACAGCACTATAGACTTATTTACCCTTGACAGCTCATAATTTAAATATCCCATTTATTCTTTTAGAACTAAGACATGCCATGGCCCAGGCTATACCATAATCAGTCTGAGTTTTAGTTTCCCTTCATTTTGTGTTCAGCTTGTTTGTGATAAACATCTCTCTACCTTTTACCTCATGAGCAAATAAGGTTTTGTAATTCACTCTCTATATGCACATTTTTTCATTACACAAAAATTTTACTTTTCCCTCAGGAGAGAAAAATCCAGATATGGCCAACAAAATTTTTCCCTCACATGAAAGTTTACAGAAAACAGTTCTGTTCTCAAAATGACTCTCTAGGTCAAAAGTCCCAAGGGAAGGGTACAAGTAAAGGTGAGAAAAAATTGACTGGAATCAGGGAATATATTGAAGTATCATTGTGGAGAGTTCTCTTTCTTTTCAGTTGTTAGCTAAGTGCATTAGAACAAAAAAAAAGAAAAAAAAATGATGACCTTCATAGATAAGGTTGAAATCAAGAAAAAAGCTTTCACTTCCTTTTTCATCCTGAAGGTTGATTTTTATCAGCACACTTAAATGCATTTGAAAAGAATGTTTATGGGTAGGGGTGAACTTTTAATTCACTTTCTTCATTTTCCATTCTTATTGATCGATTACATTTCTTAGGATTGTCACCCAGCCATTTGTTTATTAGTTTTAGTATTAAATTAAGTAATTTTATGTAAGTAGAAGACTAATGGTTTTCTTTTAATATGACATATATATTTTGGTGTTTATGCAGTGTATATGACTGTAAAATGTGTACATGCTATTGGAGTATGCTAATGCTTGCTATTTATGTATTGTACTTCTTGTTCAATTAATTTTAAGTATTCAAAGATTTTTTAGTTTGAAATATACTTTTGTCACAGATACTACTGATGCATAGTCGAACATCACAGTTATTTTTCTACCAACATAATTTAGCTGTATAGAACTTTTGAAATATAGGACCAGTTTTTTGTGTGCTTGCCATGACCAGACACTGTATGAGGCACCTTCCTCACACTATGTCATTTAATCTGAACAAAAGTCCTATAAAGAAGATAATATTTTTCTCATTTTATATATGAGAAAAACTGAAACTCAAAAAAGTTGGGTAGCTTACCTATGGTCACATAGTCAGCTAGTAAGTGCTAGAGTGAGATTAAAACCGAGTCAATGCAATCAGTTGTCAAAATCTGGTTGGAAATAGAGCTGGAGGAAGAGAAGAGATAACTGCTTAATATGCATTTATTGATCCATCAAATATTTATTGAGCACTTAACTCTAGGGTAGTCCTGTGTGTGCAATAGTTATGTAAGTAAAACCATGATTACACAGTGATTCGTAGCTCAGGCTTCATAAGCTCTAGGCAGATAACAAAACTCTATTTTTTTAATGCTTCTTCTGAGACAAGCTCTGTACTGGATGTTTAACATGCACACTGTAACTGGAACCTCACAAAACCCTTTGAGGTAGCTGTTTTTATTCCCCTTTTATAACCAGTGAAACTTTAAATCAAAGTAATTAAGAAACTTATTTAAGGCTATGTAGTGGACACAGGTTGAGCATCCCAAAACAAAAAAAAAAAATTGAGATCCAAAGTGCTCCAAATTCTGAAACATTTTAACCTCCAACATGATACCGCATGAGAAAATTTCCACATCTGACCTCATGTGATTGGTCATAGTCCAAACTTTGTTTCACGTACAAAATTATTATAAATACTGTATGAAATTGCCTTTAAGCAATGTGTAAAAGGTTAATATGAAACATAAATAAATTTCATGTTTAAACATTGTTCAGTGCCCAGGATATTTTATTATGTATATGCAAATATTCTGAATCCAAAAAATGTCCCAAATCTAAAACACTGCTGGCCCCAACCTGTATATGGAACTTGACTTACTCCTAACCAATTATTATAAGCCATGCAGAAGTTTTAAGTGTATTTGATGCTATTGACACTTTATGATGTAATTACCACAATCATGTATTGTGAAAGCATCTTAATAATAATCAAATACAACTTTTTCATATCGAAGCCAGGACTCAAGTCTTGTCATGCTCATATCAGTGGTAGGTACTTGGGACACTACTTTTTCTCTAGACTAGGTCCTTATGGACCTTATCTATTGCTATAAAAAATTGTTGAATGAAGTTCTTCCTAGCAACTTAGTTTGTTTATAATCCACTTTTAATCTTCTTGTCTCCTTCAAAGAAATACATAGACATGCCATGTTAGGTGTCAGGGATATGTTTTATTGAAAGATTTTATGGACATCTAGTTCAGCCAGGAGTGGTATTTAATTACACCAATGTGGTCAGAGTAGTATTTACACATTTTGTTATAATCACTGTCACTTGATTTTTGTGTTCTAGATCACAAGGTCCTTGAAAGCAGGCATAGTGTGGTATTTGGGTTTGGACTGACTCAAATATCTCAACTGAAAGATCTTAAACAACTCATTTAATCTTTGTGCAAGAGTTTATTGTTTATAAAATGAAAATAATTAGTTTGTAGAAATCATTTAGCAGAGTGCTAGTCATGTAATACAAACAGTACATATTAATTTTACTTCTCTATTTGTCTTACATATGAAAGGTGATAGGCGAATATTTAGTGAATGAGTAGATCAATGTTTGAATGATAGAAAGCAGTGTAACCTGGATTTATAGTTTGCTCTAGAAGAACCTAGCAAAATTGAATACGAAAAAAACCCACAAAGTTATCCAATAGCTCTTATCTTACATATATGTTCATTAAACCATCTCTTCACAGATAGTGGTAATATTATCAGCGTTTAAAAACATAGGTGGACATTGATCATTTAATGCACTATCTTAGTTACCACTTGCATTATATTAGATGAGTGTTCTAAATTATTGATTCCCTCCCCATCCCATCTCCCATCTCCATAAACAGAGTATAGCTTTCCACCTCTTGAGTTTAGGTTTAGCCAATTACTTTCTTTGACACATGATGCATTTGTTACATTTATAACTATCAACGTTCCCCAAAGGTAAAATAATGGTCAGGTGATATCTCCCCTCTATAAAGAGAATAGACTAAAAGTGAGCAATAAAAATACCAATATGTCAAAACCATTAATCAAAAATGTACTTCAATAGGCTAATGGAAAGAAGCAATATACTAGATTCTGTGCCTAAGGTCTCTACATCTGTGTGCTATTTTAAATACTTCAAAAAGTTTAAAAGAAATATAGCACATATCAAATGTAATGATGCACAGCCTAAGCAAGATGATAAATTTGTTTGGTTTTGGCTGAGAGTTTATCAACTCGGTTGTAAAAATCTTGTAGAGAAACCACATATGTTGCATATAAATGATAAACTTCCCATGTGGCTTTTAGGGGAAGGCTCCAAAACTTCGTGTAATTTCAAAATGAAGGAACTGCCTCAAAGATCTCTTTGACAGCTGAAACAATGTTACTGCAAAATGATCATAATGATGGATTTCCTTAATTTAGTAGCACAGGAAAACCTGGTCTGTAAGAATTTTACTAATCTTTAGGTTCCTGTAGGTTTCTTAAGGTTAATATGCCCTTTGAAGAATAATAGTATGCTTTAGAGATGTTTTTCCTGGAGTCAGTTAACCAAATTGCAGTTTTCATTAGGCTTGGTTCTACAGAGCATATGTGTAGAGGCATATTTACAACGGTTGATGATCCTATTTTTACAGAGTAGTACATCACTACCCAACAGACTAAGGATGAAAGATAGCTGAAAAATGCTTCTTTATAAAATGGATATAAATTTGGACATTAGAACAAGCTATACAGAGTGATAGAATCTATATACAGACTCTGATTGGGACAAAATGTAGATTTCTACACATTTTTGATGGCTGGAGCAACTCTATTTCGTAACTCTTTCTGGCTCTCCTACATTATAAAGGAATATGGGAGAAACTCAATTTTCTGAAGTTAGTCATTACACTTTAACTTACTGCCTCTTCTTTTCCACTTCAGAAACCTACATTGGATTTTACAGATCAGCTAACCAAGTGCTGTGATACGTAATGCCCAGTTACTTCAGTCACATTGTGTTCACTGTAGACACAACTTAATGCTATGTGACTGACATAATCAGACAATGTAGTGCACAATGAGGTGTCACCCTGAGATATTTAAAGAGACAGCTTTTTTTAAAAAATGACATTTTAAAGTTGTGATACTAGAAACCAAACAAGTAACTCAATTTGGGAGTGATATGCTATGAAAATTATGATATGGAAAACAGAAAAAAAAGTAAAACCATTTTACTTTTCACAGATCAGAAAGATTTGTAAAATGTGCATGTGTGCGTTTGTGTGTATATATTAATATGTTAAAAGTAGTGAGCTGGAGTGAGTCATAGTAATTTGGCTTTAACTTTTCAAACTATCTTTAAGAGAGAAAAAAATCTGCCATTATAAAAATCTCTTTGCACAGTTTTAATACAGGACACATAAATTTGATGCTTAAAAATGTTTTTGTGGCTAAGAAATTAAAAAATACTATGTAGAGTATTTACTGATGATATTTCCAGTATTACCATTATATCATAGAATTATGCCAAGCCACGTATAACTGGTTAAAAAAGGACTTGGGATTAAAGTCTGAAAGACAGGGAGCAGCTACTAGCTCACTGATAGTTTGGCCATGTCCTCACTCAACTGTCATCTTGGATTGTAGCTTCCATAATTTCCGTGTGTCATGGTAGGGACCCAGTGGGAGGTAATTAAATCATGAAGGCAGAATTTTCCCATGCTGTTCTCATGACAGTGAATAAGTCTCATGAGATCTGATGGTTCATAAAGGGCACTTCCCCTGCACACACTCCCCCTTGCCTTCCACCATGAAAGACATGCCTTTGCTCCTCCTTCACCTGCCACCATGACTGTGGGGCCTCCCCAGCCATATGGAACTTGTGAGTCCATTAAACCTCTTTTTCTTTATGAATTACCCAGTCTCTGGTATGTCTTTATAAGCAGCGTGAGAACTGATTAATACACACATCTATTATTTAATGTTCCGTTTTAAGTTCTATTATGAACAAATAATCATTAGTTAGCTTAACTAACTCTCTGAACCTAGTTGAAACCTGTCATTCTGGGAATATATTGCATGAAATGGGCCTGTGTGTATAAAATCCCATTAAGACACTGTTGTCTGCACAATTACTACTCTATGTTTACATACTGTTTTCAAGAAGAAGACTTTAATTTCACAGAATGTAAATGAAAAATATCATGCAGAAGCTCATATTGATTATGTGGGGGCAACAGATAATGAAGGCCTAAAATAAGACCAGGGAAATGAGGTAGTGGAACTCAGGGAGGTTTTCAAATGATTAAAGAAATACAAATATTCTTACTAATGAATTGGATAACATACACTATATTCTTATTGACCAAGTTCACTGTGGGAAACTAGAAAGACATTTATTTTGTTAATGAAATGACTACTGCTTTAAAAAATGAAACAAAAACAAAAGCAAAAGCCACACAAAGTGGCAGCAAAAAAGTGACTTACAATCACTCAGAAAATGAACGCCCAAAGTAGCTTTCAGAAAAATTGTGCAATTTGTAGATTTGCTGTGAACTTAATTTTATTTTAATCAAAATCAAATATGCACAGAGTTTAAAAAGTGAAATTATTCCACATGTTAATAAAGGAAAAAAATTTGTTCGTTCTCTGCCCTGTTTCTCTTAATGACTTATTCTTTTTCTCTGAAACAGGCTTTCAACTCTTAGAGGTTATTTCCACAGTCCTAAATAGTGTGATTATACTAGTAATATTCATTTTTTTCTACTTTCATATTACCTGTTAACTTCCTACTATAGAATGTGAGGCTTTAGTTTTATGTTCTCAACCTCCAATGAAGAAAAAAGTTATCTTTCTTCTCTGCTTCCATTATACTTGTATAACAGTATTTTAAAATAAGGAAGCATTAATTATTCATATATTTATGATGTTTTCCTTTCCTTGGAATTAAAAATAGCCTTTTTGATTTTTTTATTACCTTGATTTTCACTGAACTTATAAGTAGTCCATAACTACACTCTCTTTAAACCATGTAAATCTCATTTCAATACATTCCACCATAGCAAGTAGGCTGGGTTTTTTTTTTTTTTCCTTTTTTTTTTCCTTTTTTATTTGCGAATAACTCCTCCTGAAACTCTCTGTTCTCATTACAATGTGGACCACAACATAGCTTTTATGGAGTTTCTTTTGCTGTCATCCTGAAATTTCACTTCATTACTGTTTTGAATCCACGTCCTTGAATTTCTATATTTTCGTTTACATCCTCATTTTCTCGAGCATATTCTCAAGTTGTTTCCTGGAAAAGATGAGTGAGAAGTTGCTTTTTAAATTGTTTTCATGTCACAAAATGTCTTTTTTAAATCACTTCCAAATTATAATCTGGTTTACATTATAAATGTAAGTTTACATTATAAATCATCTTCCCTCATAATCTCGAAATCTATGCTATTTTTGTCTTCTAGTTTTCAGCATACTCTTTTGTCTTCTAGTTTTCAGTACTGCCATTGAGAAGTCTGATACCCTACTGATTTGTGATCTTTTGAATGTTATTAGATTGTGTTTCTCTTCCAAGAAGCTTTAAAGATAATCTCTTTAAATTTAGGATTAAAATTTAATAACATAATATTTGTGCAGCTATGTTTTCCTTCATTGTGATGAGTATTCTTTGAGCCACTTTATCCTAGAATCTCATATTCTTAAGATCTGCTAAATGTCCTTAAATCAGTTCTTTGATTATTTTCTCTTCTATGTCCTTTGTCATTGTTCTAATCTTTCCTTCTTTTTACCTTTCTTCTTTTTTTCCTTCCTCCCTCCCTCCTTTCCTTCCTCTATCCTTCCTTCCCTCTCCTTTCTACATTGTGAAGGAGTACTTCAACTATATTTTTTTCCTTTTTTCCCCTCTCTCTCTCTTTCTATATATATGTATATATACACACACATATATAAATATATACACATATGTTATATACACAAACATACACACCCATATAAACAGGTAAAACCTGTTATATATATGTGTATATAACATATGTGTATATATTTATATAGGTTATAGGTTTATAAACCTGTTTTATATAAACAGGTTATATATATACCTATATATTATTATAAACCTATAGATGTATATATAGGTATATATATAATATATATATAAAAAATTCTGCTCAGGTATCACCTTAACAGATATCACCTTAACAGATACCACCAGAACAGATATACAGATGGCAAATAAGCATATGAAAAGATGTTCCACATCATTTGTCATCAGGAAAATGCAAATTAGAA
>NW_012114699.1:3674352-3694197 GCF_000951035.1 Colobus angolensis palliatus | reverse complement strand
ATATATTATATATATAACCTGTTTATATAAGACCTGTTTCTATGTATATATAACCTGTTTGTGTGTGTGTTTGTGTGTGTGTGTGTCTGTGTGTCTGTGTGTAGAGAGAGAGAGATACAGGGGTGTCCTTTTTGTATCTCATATTAAATAACTTATCTTTTCTTCATGTCATTGACAGTGTTCATGGTTGCTTGTTTCTTTTGCCTTTTGCTCACGTTAGACCCTTTCCACAACAATTTGTTAGTCCTTGACTGTATTCCATAGCTAAGAAAATGTCCTAAGAAGTTGTTTGGAAGTGTTATGTACATTCTTGGAGCTTGTTGATTTTGTTCTTCACTGTACAGTGATTCTGCTGGAAAGGTTTCACTGAGGAACCTCCAACAGTCAGATTCTTCACACTCATTTCCCTGACAAATTAGTCTATATTATTGTGATAATAGCTCAAACGTTTCCCTGACAAGAATGATATATGTATTTTAGTAGGACTTTTATTTTCTTAATTCTAAAAATAATTGTAATAATAATTCGTGTTACATATAATGAAAAACTTTTGATTATCTTTTATTCCCTTTCCAATCTACATTTATATTTAGTTAAATTTTTTGGAAGTATTCACAGTATTATTATTGTTATATAATTATTATGACTCAATTATTAAATTCACTTGGCTAAAACTAGTCTCATCACCTTCTCTGGATTATTCTCCTAAACTTTTTATTTTGAGATACTTATACATTCACAGGAATTTGCAATAATAGTACAGAGAAATTTCATGTACTCTTGACCTGGTTATCAATGGCTACATATTTCTTTGTAGGAGTGGGTATTTTATATACAGACCCATAACTAATAATTGATCTCTTAACAATATAATGCTGCTGGTATGCTACAGTGGTTGCAAGTCATCACTTTCATAGTGAGAAAATGTAAATCTGTATATATTAGCATAAATCAGGCAAATTATAGGAACCACTGTGGAGCAGAATTCACTCTTACAGACAGTGGTGACAGAAAGCATGTCTGGGTTTCAGTGCTTTTCTGGAAGAGTTGATATATTGGTTTCAACAAAATCCTGTGCTGTCTTTCAAATGTTCTATTAAAATCGATATTAGTAAAATCATGGAACACTGTAATATAGGGAATTATATTTCAGTCTTCAAGTTTTGATAGAGATTGAGAACAATATGGAATTTAAAGAAAGGAATAGATTTCATCCCTGAATAACCGATTAGGCAGTATTTAAATAGCTACTTATATATGTGTTTCTGTGTTCCTATTGATATGAAGTCATCCGTATTATTGAGATAAGCCCATTTACAACTAGAAGAAACTTCAGAAAGAATGTAATCCTTTCATTGTACATAGAATTAAACCAAGGCCAAGAGTGATGCAATTACTTTCTCAAGTCACATCCAGATTATATAGGTTCTAATTCAGTGCTTAATCAGGCATAATTAATTAATTTACTCGCCATATATTATCACAAGATTGAGTACACAAAATGAATAGAAAAATATAAAATGTGAGTAAGGCTACTTTACATAAGTCACAATCTCAAACTAAAAATTTACCTTCCATTTTAGTTTACTCATTCAGCAGCATTCGATCAGAAACAGACGAGCATACTCATCTGAAAATACGGAAATAGAAATGAGAATCTGCTTGATCTCTGAGAAGTTTTTTTCTAGACCACATAATGTTAGCTTAGGACAGAGATGAATGGGGCTGGGATGAGTTCTAAAACAAGTCTACACCTCACACTTTAGTAAGATAAATTAGCTTAAGTAGGATCTAAAGGGTTTGTATTTTTATTTTATTTCTATTTGTTTTCTTATTAGAGCCTCAATTCCCCCTGTTAATGGTCTGTCCCTAAAAAATAGATACCAATTTTTAAAAGTTGGGGGAAGTCTGTGTCAGCTTACATCCATACAGACCTCACATCTAGATGAGTAAGATGTTAAAATATAATTATTTAAGAGGTTTTCTCACCAATGTCTGCTGACATTTACCTTTTATACACATGTAGGTCACAAGATTAACTTGTTTTTACTACATAGGTTTTTCTGCTCTTTTAGTTTTTTTCTAAATACACAGCTTGACGTGAGACAGTGATCCCAATTTAGTAGCTCTTGGATGGGCCCATGGTCACTATGACACAGCAGATCATAGCGATCAGAGTAAAGCCAAGTAGATATTTTAGACCATATTCAATGCTAGCTTTTCCTATTCTTCTCTTGGCACTCTGCGTTGTCCATATACTTCTCAAGTTTATTTATTTAAAAACAACTTCTGAATTCCTATTACTTTCAGTGTTGCTTGATTGACTTATTTCACTGACTTTTCCGTGGCAAATAATGTAGGCTTACAAGAGGTGAATGTCAAGAAAAAGAAAAATGGTTCAATTCTCTTAATGTGTGCCAGAATCAGCACACACAATAGTAATCTGCCACTTAGGCCCTTGATAACTAGAAAGTACAGAAACAGACCTTTTCTTCTTGGTGCATACACACAAAGACAAACAAGTAGATCAGTGTTTAGTTATGAGGATAATTGGGCAAAAGACTGGGAATGACTGTTTTATATCATACATGTTTTAATAGAAGCTTAGTCTTGGCATCCCATATAGAAATAAAGTCATAAGGGTCAGTGAGCAAATTCAATTTTGTAAGTATGTATTGTAGAATATCTGATATGAACAAGAATACGAAACGGGTATTGCACTCAAGTGGTTCATATTCTAGAAGAGGAGACAAAAATATAAGCAACATTTGACCCATAATTACTTGAAAACACTATGTAAACAGTAACATCATAGACATCCAGACAAAGTATAGTGTGAGACAAGAAAATAATGCAGTTGAAAGTAGGATTTAATTTTGGCATTGGTATTTTAAAAATAGGTATGACCTTAACAGTCAGAGATAGAGCTGATGTCATTCCAAGGAGAGAAAACATCATGAACAAAAGTAAAGAACCACACAAATGCAGCCCGAAGTACTTGCAGCAGAGGAAAGAGTGATAAGAATCCAGGCTAAAGAGGTAGGTTTAGAGAGATGATGGTACTTTTGAATACCATGAGGAATTTAGATATTATTCAAAAGACAAAGGACAGTTTTAGAGAAAGTAAGTGGCATAATCAATTTTGAAATTTAGTAAGATCAATGTGGTAGGAGTGTAGTGGTTTAAAATCAGTACAAATCAGAGGGAAAAGAGCATATTGCAATAGACCCCAAGCATGAAAAAAGGGACTAAATTGGGGAAGAGGTGATGAACGGATAAGGGATATGTGAAAAATATCTTGCAGTGTAAATCAATACACAATGTAATCAGAGAGCAACACCAACACTTCTACCGTAGAGTATGGTAATACACAGAATACATGACAAGGAATATGACCAGATGTGAAACTATCATGGATGAATTGAATGTCATGGAATTAAATCAATTATGAGAAGGCTCAGTTGGGAGCAACGGATCTTTAAATATCAATCCATGTGATTCTAAGAGAAACTCCAACTCAAGGATTGGCAAATCAGTGGTATTCCCTCACAGATAAGATGGTTAATAACATTAGTCCAACATTACTTGGACTCACATCTTTACACCTTTGGGGCACTTTTATTTGAAAACAACCTTTAAAAAGATCAGCATCATTCACAATAGCAAAGTCATGGAATCAATCTTACAGTACATCAATGGTGGATTGAATTAAGCAAATGTGGTACATATACACCATGGAATAATATGCAGCCGTAAAAATAAGGGAATCATGTACTTTGCAGCAATATGGATGAAACTATAGGTCATTATCCTGAGTACATTAACACAGAAACAGAAAAACAAATACCACATGTTATCACTTAGGAGAGCTAAATAATGGGAACATGTGGACATAAAGATGCAAAAAAAAAAAAAGTAGACACTGGGGACTTAAAAGAGGGGTAGGGACAGGGCGTGGTGTCTCCAAACTGTAAATCCAGCACTTTAGGAGGCCGAAACGAGCAGATCATTTGAGGCCAGAAGTTTGAGACCAGCTTGGTCAACGTGGAGAAACCATGTCTCTAACAAACATATAAGTTAGCTAGCATGGTGGCACACACATGCAGTACCACTTACACAGGAGGCTGAGGCATGAGAATGGCTGGAAACCAGGAGGCAGAAGTTGCAGTGTGCTGATATTGTGCTACTGCACTCCAGCCTGGGAGACAGATGGAGACTCTGTCTCACAAAAAGGAGAGGCATAGGTAGGGAGGGGAGAAAGGGTTAAAAACTTACCTGTTGGGTACTATATTCACTGTTTGGATGACGAGTTCACTGGAAGTCCAAACCCCAGCATTAAGTAATATACACATGTAACAAATATGCACCCCCTGAATCTAAAATGTAAAGAAGAGAGACCAGTGAATTATAAAGTATATGGAAAATGCCTTCATATAAAGTTAAGCACTTAGAGTTTACTTAAATAATTGAAGTGCAAATCACCCTTGGCTCTGTAGGTGCAAAATCTTGGTGGGCATGGCTGGGAAACTTTACTAGAAAATCAGAAATGGTTTTGTTGTTTTATTTCATTTTTCTTTTCAAGTGTGAGTCATCTCGTGTAAACTCAAAACGCAAGGGTTTTTTAGAAGTCAAAACCATCATTATTTCTACACGCCAAGTAATGGAAAAGTTTTAGGGTAAATGTGCGTATTTCCAGGGATGGCTACTTTCAAACAAAATACTGCAAATCATGTGGGAGACTTCCCAAAAGACTTAAGGATTAGGGCCCTTTAGACACTGGTTATAGCATGTGCAAATGCAGTGGGTTTTTATAATTACATTGCACACACATTGTTAGCTGCTGGGGCTCTTCTATGGCTAATTCCATGGTTATTAAAATGCTGTAATTAGAATTAACTCTTGCAGACTTTAGTGTCAAGACAAGAGTAACTGTGGCAACAGCACCTACACCTGCACAGATTTATATTTCTAACTGGAATGAAAACATGTTTTTTTGATAAAATACTTTCAGTGTGATTTGAAGGCAACAAGTAAAGGACAATGTGCATAGCTTAATATTCACACTACTACAGTCACTATCTGATCACAATTGGTATTGGAAAGGATGACATTTCTCTTATAGACAAGAGTATTTTCCAACAGCCAGTGACTACTGAATGTATGTCTCTAATGCATGTATCCTCAATCATAGAGACTGGCACAAAAATGCCTGCATTATATAGGTAATTAATGCTTGCTGTAGAAATAATACATGCCAAAATGTCAGTTGCTTATAAAAAAAGCAGATGTTCCTGCGTGAACATTGATTTGGCACAGGTTTACCCCAAGCAGTGATTCAGAGTTCCAGGCTCCTTCCATTTAGCGGCTCTGCCAATGCCAAGGGCTTCCTTAGAATACTGCACTATATAATGCACATTTAGCCATCTGTTGAAAATGGTCAAATATACACAACACACGCACATACACACAAACACACACACACACACACAGAGAGAGAGGAGAGAGAGAAATGACCATGCAGATTTTTAGCAGCCCAGTATGGATTTCATATCCATCACTGTCTACATTCTACATTCTACAATTAGTCACTTGCCAATACCCAGATGCAAAAGGACTGGTACATATAGTCTTTTTGTATGTATAGGTGGATAGGAAAATGGTGTGGAAACTGAATTTTTAGCACATTACATTAAGACACGGATTACATGAAATTTAATTATGTCCATGAGGGAAGGCACAAAACATTCCTGATTAAAGAGAAAGATTCCCATAAAACAATTGAGGATCTAGGATTGCACTATTTTTGCATAAAAAGGGTCATCAATTGATTCCTGTCAGATATTTCAGCCTGTGTGATTGTGGCATGGTTCAATGAAAACACAGCTAGGAGTTTAAATACTTATGGTCTTGACTTCATTACTAGTTACGTGACCTTTGACACAGTCCATAACTATTTCAGTCTTATCTTTGGTGTTCAGAAACTGATAACCCAGATTATGGCATTTCTCTGAACTGAAGGAGAAGCCACAAGGTCTCTCTGACCTTCCCTCCACGACTCCCCCACCACTGCCTCCCATCTCTCAATCCAATGTGTCTCCTAAAACAGAGAATAAAGTTGTTCTCTGAAATTCCTTATCTGCCTAAAGTCCAGACTTGTCAACAGAAAAACAACAAAAACTGAGTGCTCATTCACTAAACTCATACTGTAGGAAGAAAGACTGAAATCTTTCAATCTGTCAATAAACCTGGACAGTCTTTTGTCATGAACCTTGTCAGCTCTGGGGGTCCGATAGACTTTGTCCCAGGCCCATTGTATTCTTCAAGTCCACTGAATTCCTCTAAAAATAATGTATCCCTTTGCATGCTAATAAATTTGTATGCCATTTTGTAAGTTGATTTTTCAGCAAAACTTCAGAGGGCAAAGGGGAAGTTTTCCCTAGACCCCTATGTCATCTGCCTGTAAAGAGAAACTACTAATTCTAGCCTTTATATTTCACAATTTATACGAGATAGCTATGATAGACCTAAAGTGAAAGTAGCACAATGCACATCATATAGTAACCCGATCTGCCAACTGGGAATAACTCCTATGCTTTTCGTTTATTCCTGCCAACTCTAATTTCTCCTGGTTTCCTTCTTATCACACAAGAATTGTTGTTACATAGAATATGATGGGTTAACAGATAAGACTTTAATTATAATCTTCATCTCTGTGCTTTTCTTTGGTTATTCCAGCATGGAACAGTGAGTACTCTACAGAAGAATATGTATTTCACGGGACAGGTCTACTGAGAAGTGCTGAGCATGATACATAAAATAACTAAAATAACAGGCAGAAATGACAAATTTTATTTTAACAATTTCTAACTGAATTTTTAGTTCTTTTTAAATAAAAATAGCCAGGTGAAGTGGCTCATGCCTATAATCCCAGCACTTTGGGAGGACATAGTGGGCGGGTCACTTGAGCTCAGGAGTTTAAGACCAGCCTGGGCAACGTAGTGAAACCTCATCTCTTCAAAAAATACAAAAATTAGTGGGGCATGATGTTGCGAGCCTGTGGTTCCAAAATACTCCTGATACAGAGTTGGGAGGATCGCTTGATCTGGGGCGGCAGAGGCTGCAGTGAGCCAAAAGCACACCACTGTCCTCCAGCCTGAGTGGCAGAGCAAGATCCTGTCTCAAATAAACTAAAAATTTAAATAAAAATAAACCTTTTAATACTGTAAACAAAGACAATTGGATCTCAATGTAGAACAAAGAGGGGCCTTTTCCTCTCACTTTCCTCCTTCTTCCAGTTTATTTTTAGTACCACTTTTATGCAAATATTTGTATGAAGCAGGGTAGCACAGTTTCATATTAGCTTATTCCAAATGCAAAATAGCTGAAGAGTTACTAAATAAGGAAAATTGAGGTCACATATTTATAGGTATTGATAAGAGAATTCAAATTAATCATTGGCCTTTTAAGGTGAGGTGTTTTTTTTTCCCCCCGATAATGGAAATGTATTTTATATCATGAGTATTTCATTTGATTTTAAAACTCTGAAACAGAAAAGGTTTGTATAAGGTAAACATAATTTTTGAAACCATAGAGAGACCAGTCTATTGAATATGTTAAAATAATTAAATGGAAGAGGCTATTAAACAGGTGGTTCTAATACCCTGCATTCCTCTATAAGCAAACAAAACCTAACTCTGATTCATTTCCTTTAAGCACCTAATGTAAAAGAAAACGAAACTTGAGCTCAGCCAATCACAGGTGGCCAACTGAGTATTAATTATATTTTCAGGACCTTCCCACAAGGATAGTACAAATAAAGCAACTGGTCAAACTTTAACCAAAAATTTCTTTGCTCTCCTTCACATTCACCCTATAAAAGTTTTCCTTTCAACCACCTCCAGAGGAGCTCCCAGAATACTTTTGGTTTGAAGATACCCCATTCATGAATTGCTGTCTGCTCAAATAAACTCTTTAAAATGTTGAAGCGCGAAGATTTACCTTTCAACAAATACTAATGATCTCATGGATAGCAATAAAAAATAAACATGTTAAAATTAATAAAATCTTCAGTATTACAACCAATTCAATTCAATTTGAATATACAGTTATTAAGTACTAATTAGCAATTTACATTAACATTATTACCAATCAATATGAAATCCAGCAATTGTTCCTGGGTCAGTGGTTTGGAACGGGGCTATCTATATTTCGCTGAGGATGAACATAGAGCCTCTCAATATAACCTGGTTATTCAGTTCAACAATATTTATTTATTGAATACCTGCTGACTGCATACCATTATACATAAATGCTACAGGAAAACACAAAAAATATACAAGAAATGTCAAAGTTAACATGATTAAAGAGACAATGTGCCTTTAGAGAAGAATGTTTAAATAAAATTACACAATAATACGTAAATTTATTTTTCCTGCTGCAATAGTACTTTCAATGGAAAGTAATCATTGCATCCTAAAGAGAGAGTGTGGTTTCAAGGACATTGTTAGGTAGTTTGGATTTTGCTTGAGGACAACATCCCAGGCAGAGAGAGAATGGCATGAGAAAAGGTATAGAGGATGTAATGAGTGGGAAAGTGGAGGATGCTGACTAGAAAGGTGAATTTTTACATATTAAACAAAACAATAGGTAGACAAGGCAAGAAAGCTAAAATATGATCAACTTTGAAAGCTAGGCTGAGGTTGCTTTGTGGACTTATTTCTATAGGACATTATAAAATTTTTGCACAGAAGAATGCCACCATGAAAGCAATATTTGGGACAGCCATGTGGGATCAAACATTGCTTTATAAACCTTTAGCCAATGAAACAAACCGAACAATCTGGTTTTCCAGAAACCACACTCTCTTCACTATTTTATTCTTTTTTACACATTATAATTCTTGCATCATTTTATGGAGGCAGCCTAGGTGCCTAAGCAAAAGTGATAAAGTGTTGTGATTAAGAAACCCTACCTCCTTACACTAAAATAATTGTCGTTTCATCCTGGCCCTACTACATTTTTAGTTAAGTGACTTTGGCCAAATTACTTAATTTCACTGTACTTCAGTTTTCTTGTTTGCATTGTGAAGAAAATAATACGGGTTATTATAGGATTTTACAGATTGGGAATCCATACTATTCAGGAATTTCTTAGGGATTTACAATGCTTGGTACATAGTAAGCACTCAATAAAAGTTAGTTATTATTTTTATTACTCCAGTCTCATATGCCAAGATGCATATGGTTGTTGGCGTTTGCAAAATGGCTGGAGCCATAGAAACATTCACATTTTCAGATAAAACTCAATAAATTCTGAGAAGAGACCTTAAGTCTCACACCAAAGATGATAATATATATATTGTAAATAAGTCAATGTGAAAATAAACAACAGATGTTTCACTAAACTAAGATAAACTCAGAGAATACAGTCAATTCCCATTTTAACTCAACTGTTTTATATACATTCATGTATATTCATTTCAATTCAACAAGTTTTAAAAAGAATTTCTGTCGTGAATCCAGCAGTATTTGTGAATCACTGAGCTATTCATAAGAAATACAAAGTGGAGGCCCAGTACTCAAGGAGCCCCTTCCATTTTAAGCGTGTATAAACAATACCCAGGTCAAAATTAATTTTCTCCCATGAGGATCCCCATAAATCAAAGCTTAAAAAGCACATCGATCTTCTAACACAAATGTTATTATTTTTCCTAAATCAGTAATATAAAACAATCAACTGTGTTCTTTTTTCTTGTATATAAAGATATGTTAATTCAGCAAAGTAGTACTGCTAGTTCCTTTGTTCAGAATCATAGTCTGGGGATCATTAGGGCCCCAAAACCTCCTATCGTAAGCTTATCACATTTGTTTTCAGCAAAGCCTTGAGAGAAATTTCATCGGTACATGAGAAAAATGACATTAGCACAAAAAATTTATATTTATTTATTATGTAAGATAATGTTACCCTTGTAAGAGTGCTGAGAATACCTGCAAATAACAATAATTACATTAAGTGGCATTTTCCCTAGTAATCTTATATTAGAAATCATAATAACTGTAAGACAGTCTTTTCTGTAATCCCCAATTTAGGTAGCAGCAAACAAGTCATACATCAAATAAAGTTCACTTTCATTAGCTATAGATGATGCTATAAGTCCTGCTATCTGCATCTGAAAAATATATAAATTCAATTACTTTCCCCTCACAAGGATGAGATTCAATAATCACTTTATTTTGTTATGTTTCTGGATCATGGTAACGTCATAGTCCATTTAGGCTGCTTTAACAAAAATTCCATAGACTGGGTGGCTTAAATACAAATACTTGTTTTTCACAGTTCTGGAGAATGAAAATCCAATATCCAGGCACCAGCACATGTGGTATCTGTGAGGGCCTTCTTCTGGGTTGCAGACTGATGACTTCTTGTTGTATTTTCACATAGAGGAAAGAGCTCACTGCGGTCTATTTTTTAAGTGCACCAATCCCATTAATAAGGGTTCCATACTCGACCTAATCACCTGCCAAAAGAAACACATCTTAATACATTGGAATTAGGGTTTCAACAAATGAATTTTAGGAAATCACAAGCAGTCAGTCCATTGCTGTGTCATACTTTTGGTGCTAGTGAAATTAAAATGTATACAAACAACATCTACACTGACACATAATCACACACGTCAATTTTTATGAGGTTATTTGGGTTTTCCGAAGTTTGAATCCAGTGACTTTTACTTCATGTACTAATAGATTCACCTTATTTATTCTCCAGTTAGAAATAAAAGTATTATCCTTATTGGTGATTTTTCAGCTTTGATGTTAATTAAAAAAGTCATTTTTTTATTATATTTTAAGTTCTAAGGTACATGTGCACAACATGCAGGTTTGTTACATATGTATACATGTGCCAGGTTGGTGTGCTGCACCCATTAACTTGTCATTTACATCAGGTATATCTCCTAATGCTATCTCACCCCCTCCCCTCACCCCACGACAGGCCCTGGTGTGTGATGTTCCCCACCCTGTGTCCAAGTGTTCTCATTGTTCAATTCCCACCTATGAGTGAGAACATGCGGTGTTTGGTTTTCTGTCCTTGCGATAGTTTGCTCAGAATGATGGTTTCCAGTTTCATCCATGTCCCTACAAAAGACATGAAATCCTCCTTTTTTATGGCTGCATAGTATTCCATGGTGTGTATGTGCCACATTTCTAAAATTTTTTAAATTATATTTTAAGTTCTAGGGTACATGTGCACAACATGCAGGTTTGTGACATATGTATACATGTGCCATGTTGGTATGCTGCACCTATTAACTCGTCATTTATATTAGTTATATCTCCTAATGCTATCCCTCCCCCCTCCCCTCACCCCATGACAGGCCCCAGTGTGTAATGTTCCCCACCCTGCATCCAAGTGTTCTCATTGTTCAATTCCCACCTATGAGTAAGAACATGCAGTGTTTGGTCTTCTGTTCTTGTGATAGTTTGCTCAGAATGATGGTTTCCAGCTGCATCCATGTCCCTACAAAAGACGTGAACTCATCCTTTTTATGGCTGCATAGTATTCCATGGTGTATATATGCCACATTTTCTTAATCCAGTCTGTCACTGATGGACATTTGGGTTGGTTCCAAATCTTTGCTATTGTGAATAGTGCTGCAATAAACCTACTTGTGCATGTGTCTTTATAGCAGCATGATTTATAATCCTTTGGGTATATACCCAGTAATGGGATGGCTGGGTCAAATGGTATTTCTAGTTCTAGATCCTTGAGGAATCGCCACACTGTCTTCCACAATGGTTGAACTAGTTTACAGTCCCACCAACAGTGTAAAAGTGTTTCTATTTCTCCATATCCTCTCCAGCCCCTGTTGTTTCCTGACTTTTTAATGATTGCCATTCTACCTGGTGTGAGATGGTATCTCATTGTGGTTTTGATTTGCATTTCTCTGATGGCCAGTGATGATGAGCATTTTTTCATGTGTCTGTTGGCTGTATGAATGTCTTCTTTTGAGAAATGTCTGTTCATATCCTTTGCCCACTTTTTGATGGGGTTGTTTGTTTTTTCTCTTGTAAATTTGTTTGAGTTCTTTGTAGATTCTGGATATTAGCCCTTTGTCAGATGAGTAGATTGCAAAAGTTTTCTCCCATTCTATAGGTTGCCTGTTCACTCTGATGGTAGTTTCTTTTGCTGTGCAGAAGCTCTTTAGTTTAATTAGATCTCATTTATCAATTTTGGCTTTTGTTGCCATTGCTTTTGGTGTTTTAGACATGAAGTCCTTGCCCATGCCTATGTCCTGAATGGTACTACCTAGGTTTTCTTCTAGGGTTTTTATGGTTTTAGGTCAAACATTTAAGTCTTTAATCCATCTTGAATTAATTTTTGTATAAGGTGTAAGGAAAGGATCCAGTTTCAGCCTTCTACATATGGCTAGCCAGTTTTCCCAGCACCATTTATTAAATAGGGTATCCTTTCCCCATTTCTTGTTTTTGTCAGATTTGTCAAAGATCAGATGGTTGTAGATGTGTGCTATTATTTCTGAGGGCTCTGTTCTGTTCCATTGGTCTATATCTCTGTTTTGGTATCAGTACCATGCTGTTTTGGTTACTGTGGCCAAGTCAGTGTTTAAAAGAAGCCTTTGAAAATTTGGAGCTGTCATCAAAGCATCCTAACTTATATTTATAGAAGTATATTAATATTATTCCCTAACTTCCACCTTAGACTTTGTCTTCTAAATAGCACCTTTAACTCTTTTTAGCCATAAAACTCTTTTTCTAATCTTGTCACATTAAAAGAAAAAGTTTTGTTCACTGGTTACTAAATAAATTAAAAATAGCAAATTTAAGGCTTTCAATAATTTAAACTATTGTATTTCAAAAAAGGTTTCATTTATATTCACTGTAAAATCACTTTTCCATTTTCTCTCAAATATGCTGATGCGGCATTCCATCCAACTTATTTCTCAATTGAAACCTTGTGATATAGTTTGGCTCTGTTCACCCCCACTCAAATCTCTTCTCCAGTTGTAATCTCCATAATGCCCATGTATGGAGGGTGGGAACTGGTGAGAGATGATTGGATCACAGGGATGTTTTCCCCCATGCTCTTCTCATGATAGTGAGTTAGTTCTCATGAGATCTGATGGTTTTATAAGGGTTTGACAGTTCCTCCTATACATGCTTTCTTCTCCTACAGCCATGTGAAGAAAGTCCTTGCTTCCCCTTTCCCTTCCAGCATGGTTGTGAAGTTTCTTGAGATCTCCCCAGCCATGTGGAACTGTGAGTCAATTAATCTTCTTTCCTTTATAAATTACCCAGTCTTGGGTATTCTTTATAGCAGTGTGAAAATGGACTAATAAACCTTAGCACTATACTGCAGTCATATTAAATCCATGTAAAAAATTAACCAAATTTTTATGTATGCATATATTTTGTCTGCATAAAACAGGAAACATCTTGATAAATTACCAAATTTAGTTTTGTATAATAGAAGTAGTCTAATTTATGTCAGATATATGAATTCTAGGGTTCTATTCTTGACAGAAAGGTCCCATGTGACTTTGAGTATGCCATTAAATCTATCTGTATCTCAATTTCTTCTTCTAAAGACTAGAAAAGATAACATGTCTTCCCAAGTTTTCTCTCAAAGCTGTTGTGAATGTCAAATGATGCAATTATTATGGAAATACTTGGGAATGTATGAAGTAATATATATCTTCAAAATGTAGTTATCCAGTTGGCCATTGTGATTGATTCAACATACGTCTTTGTCACTTCTGTTTTAATTAAGGGCAGAGACTATGTATCTAACAGTCTGAAAAATTCTGTATATCTATTGTAATCATCACAACTTGTGCCAAAGAGGCTGTTCATCAAGGTTAAGAATCTGGATTTGGCCAGGCATTGCTTTGTCGTGAAAAAATAAATAAATAAATAAAAATAAAAATAAAAATAAAGATTGATATCCCTAGGAAAAATTGGAGTGACAAAATTAAAATAGTTCAATTGGAGAGAAAGCACCTGGAACAGAGAAGAGAAGAGATGGATAAGAAGTGACTACTAAGTTGAAAAATATGGTCTCTGGAATCCTTGTAATTTATAAAGGACTTTTTTTTTTTTTTTTTTTTTTTTTTGCCCATATATATACTTCTCCAGGGATACACACTCCCTGATGCAAAACCACCATTTTTAGGAAATAATTGTACCAAGCATCATCGGATGATAGCTACGACTACATACCTATATTTAGTGATGAGATAAACAACAAAAACTGTCCTAGTAAGTTAAGACAATGAAGATATGCAACCATTTAACCCTGGAGCTGTCAGTTCATTTCATCTCAGCTCTATTCAACTTTCATAAATTACTTACTTTATGGTACATACCATGAAGCCATTGAGAATCAAACATAGAGAAAATGTGGCTTCTACCCTTTAGAAACTTAACAGAGATTATCAGGTTAAATATTGAATATATAGATATTTCAGAAAAACTATGATGCCAATAAGAATCAAGTACGAAAGGAACCACATTAAAGACCAAAGGCAGGGAGGGTATTAAAAAGGATAAATTTTATAAATGCTTGCCTCATTTACTATTGAATAATTATCTTGTGGGAATTCAATAGTAATAGAGAGAAAAGACATATATACATCTGAGACATGAGGACTTACAAATGATTAAACAAAATGGGAAAGAATGAATACACTGATGAAAAATTGAGTAAACCTAGGAAGAAATTCTACAGAGATCTCGTCACCAAGTCTTTGAGAAATAAAGTTATTAGGACAGGCAAAACAACAAAATCAGTTAATCTATTACACTTATTAAACTGTAGTCATACTGACACTGCAGAAAATAAGAATTAATCTTAATATTGACACTTTTTATTTTAATAATATTTATTTAATTTTTATTACATTTTAAGTTCTGGGATACATGTGCAGAACATGCAGGTTTGTTACATAGGTATACCTGTGCCATGGTGATTTGCTGCACCCAGCAGCCCGTCATCTAGTTTAGGTGTTTCTCCTAATGCTATCCCTCCCCTTGCCCCCTAACCCCCAGCAGGCCCCGGTGTGTGATGTTCCCCTCCCTGCGTCCATGTGCTCTCATTATTCAACTCCCACTTATGAGTGAGAACATGCGGTATTTGCTTTTATGTTCCTGTGTTGGTTTCTGAGAATGATGACTTCCAGCTTCATCCATGTCCCTGTTAAGGACATGAACTCATTCTTTTTTGCGGCTGCATAGTATTTCATGTGTATATGTGCCACGTTTTCATTATCAGGTCTATCATTGATGAACATTTGGGTTGGTTCCTAGTCTTTGCTGTTGTAAATAGTGCTGCAATAAACATATGTGTGCATGTGCATTTATATTAGAATAATTTATAATCCTTTGGCTATATACTCAGTAATGGGACTGCCAGATCAAATGGTATTTCTAGTTCTAGATCCTTGAGGAATCGCCATACTGTTTTCCATAATGGTTGAACTAGTTTACAATCCCACCAACAGTGTAAAAGTGTTCCTATTTCTCCACAGCCTCACCAGCATCTGTTTTTTTCCTGTCTTTTTGATCATTGCCATTCTAACTAGCATCAGATGGTATCTTATTGTGGTTTTGATTTGCATTTCTCTAACAAGCAGTGTTGATGAGCTATTTTTTATATGTTTGTTGGACACATGAATGTCTTCTTTTGAGAAGTGTCTGTTTATATCTTTTGCCCATTTTTTGATGGAGTTTTTTTTTTTTTCCTGTAAATTTTGTTTAAGTTCCTTGTGGATTCTGTATATTAGACCTTTGTCACATGGGTAGTTTGTAAAACCTTTCTCCCATTCTTTAGGTTGTCTATTCACTCTGATGATAGTTTCTTTTGCTGTGCAGAAGCTATTTAGTTTGATTAGATCCCATTTGTCAATTTTGACTTTTGTTACAATTGCTTTTGGTGTTTTAATGCTGAAATCTTTGCCCATGCTTATTTTCTGAATGATATTGCTTAGGTTTTCTTGTAGAGATTTTATGATTTAGGGTTTTACATTTAGGTCTTTATTCTAGAGTCAATTTTTGAGTCAATTTTTGTATAAGATGTAAGGAAGGGGTCCAGTTTCTGTTTTCTGCATAAGGCTAGTTAATTTTCCCAACACCATTTATTAAATAGGGAATCCTTTCCCCATTGCTTGATTTTGTCAGTTTTGTCAAAGATCAGATGGTTGTACATGTGTGCTGTTATTTCTAAGGTTTCTGTTCTTCTCCTTTGGTCTATATATCTGTTTAGGTCCTAGTGCCATGCTGTTTTGGTTACTGTAGTCTTGTAGTATAGTTTTAAGTCAGGTAGCATGATGCCTCCAGCTTTGTTCTTTTTACTTAGGATTATCTTGGCTATATGCACTCTTTTTTGGTTCCATATGAAATTTAAAGTAGCTTTTTTTTTTCCTAACTCTGCAAAGAAAGTCACTGGTAGCTTGATGGGAATAACATTGAATCTATGAATTACTTTGGGCAGTTTGGCCATTTTCACAATACTGATTCTTCCAATCCATGAGCATGGGATGTTCTCTCATTTGTTTGTGTCCTCCCTTATTTCCTTGAGCAGTGGTTTGTAGTTCTCCCTGAAGAGGTCCTCCATGTCCCTTGTAAGTTGTATTCCTCGGTATTTTACTCTCTTTGTAGCAATTGTGAATGGGAGATCACTCATCATTTGGCTCTCTGCTTGTCTGTTGTTGGTGTATAGGAATGCTTGTGATTTTTGCACATTGATTTTGTGTTCTGAGACTTTGCTGAATTTGCTTAACAGCTTAAGGAGTTTTTTGGGCTGAGATGATGGGCTTTTCTAAATATACAATCATGTCATCTTCAAACCGGTATAATTTGACTTCCCCTTTTATTTGAATATGCTTTATTTCTTTCTCTTGCCTGATTTCTCTGGCCAGAACTTCCAATACTGTGTTGAATAGGAGTGGTCAGAGAGGGCATCCTTGTCTTGTGCCTGTTTTCAAAGGGAATGCTTCTGGCTTTGTCCCATTCAGTATGATATTGGCTATGGGTTTGTCATAAAAAGCTCTTATTATTTTGAAATAAGTTCCTTCAATACCTAGTTTATTGAGAGTTTTTAGCATGAAGGATGCTGGATTTTATCCAAAGCCTTTTCTGCATCTATTGAGATAATCTTGTGGTTTTGGTCACTGGTTGTGTTTATGTGACAGATTACGTTTATTGATTTGCATATGTTGAAACAGCCTTGCATCCCAGGGATGAAGCTAACTTCATTGTGGTGAATAAGCTTTTTGTTGTGCTGCTGGATTCGGTTTGCCAGTATTTTATTGAGGATTTTTATATCAATGTTCACCACAGATACTCTTTTTTTGTTGTTGTGTCTCTGCCAGGCTTTGGTATCAGGATGATGCTGGCCTCGTAAAATGAGTTAAGAAGGAATCCCTCTTTTTCAATTGTTTGCAATAATTTCAGAAGGAATGATACCAGCTCCCCTTTGTACCTCTTGTACAATTTGGCTGTGAATCTGTTTGGTCCTGGGCTTTTTTTGTTTGATAGTCTATTAATTACTACCTCAATTTCAGAACTTGTTATTGGTCTATTCAGGAATTTGACTTCTTCCTGGTTTAGGCTTGGGAGGGTGTATGTGTCCAGGAATTTATCCATTTCTTCCAGATTTTCTCATTTGTTTTGTTGTTGTTGTTTTTGGTTTTTTGTTTGTTTGTTTGTTTATTTTTTTATACAGGTGTTTATAGTATTCTCTGATAGTAGTTTCTATTTCTGTGGGATCAGTGGTGATATCCCATTATCATATTTAATTTTGTCTATTTGATTCTTCTTTCTTTTGTTTATTAGTCTAGCTAGTGGTCCATCTATTTTGTTCATTAAAAAAAAAACAACAGCTCCAGGATATATTGATTTTTTGAAATGTTTTTGTGACTCTATCTCCTTCAGTTCTGCTCTGATCTTAGTTATTTCTTGTCTTCTGCTAGCATTTGAATTTGTTTGCTCTTGCTGCTCTAGTTCTTAGAATTGTGATCTTAGGGTGTTGATTTTAAATCTTTCCAGCTTTCTGTTGTGGGCATTTAGTGCTATAAATTTCCCTGTTAACACTGCTTTAGCTGTGTGCCAGTGATTCTGGTAATTTGTCTCTTTTTTCTCATTGGTTTCAATGAACTTCTTTATTTCTGCCTTAATTTTATCACTACCTGGTAGTCACTCAGGTTGTTCAATTTCCATGTAATTTTGTGGTTTCCAGTGAGTTTCTTAACCCTGAGTTCTAATTTGATTGCACTGTGGTCTGAGAGACTGTCTGTTATGATTTCTGTTCTTTTACATTTGCTGAGGAGTGTTTTACTTCCAATTATGTGGTCAATTTTAGAATACGTGCTATGTGGTGCTGAGAAGCATGTATGCTATTTTTATATGAGTTGGAGA
Source organism: Colobus angolensis palliatus (assembly GCF_000951035.1). Lineage (NCBI taxonomy): Eukaryota > Metazoa > Chordata > Mammalia > Primates > Cercopithecidae > Colobus > Colobus angolensis. The sequence goes on along the minus strand of NW_012114699.1, from coordinate 3,675,769 downwards.
GTTATTTAGATGTCTATTAGGTCTGCTTGGTCCAGAGCTGAGTTCAAGCCGTGAATATCCTTGTTAATTTTCTGGCTCATTGATCTAATATTGGCAGTAGGGTGTTAAAGTCTCCCATTATTATTGTGTGGGAGTCTAAGTCTCTTCGTAGGTCTCTAAGAACTTGTTTTATGAGCTTTTGTGCTCCTGTTTTGGGTGCATATATATTTAGGATAGTTAGCTCTTCCTGTTACATTGATCCCTTTACCATTATGTAATGCTTTTCTTTGTCTTTTTTGATCTTTGTTGGTTTAAAGTCTGTTTTATCAGAGACTAGGATTCCAAATCCTGCTTTTTTTTTTTCTTTCTATTTGCTTGGTAAATATTCCTCCTTCCCTTTATTTTGAGCCTGTGTGTGTCTTTGCACATGAGATGGGTCTCCTGAATACAGCACACAAATGGGTCTTGACTCTATCCAATTTGCCAGTCGGTGTCTTTTAATTGGAGCATTTAGTCCATTTACATTTAAGGTTAATATTGTTATGTGTGAATTTGATCCTGTCATTATGATGCTAGCTGGTTATTTTAAACATTATTTGATGCTGTTTCTTCATAGTGTCTTTGGACTTTATATGTTGGTGTGTTTATGCAGTGGCTGGTAACACTTTTTCCTTCTTATATTTAGTGGTTCCTGCAGGAGCTCTTTTAATTTTTATTTTTTATTTTTTTATTTTAATGTTTATTTTAGCTTCAGGGATTCATGTGAAACTTTGTTACATAGGTAAACAGGTGTCACGGGGGTTTGTTCAGATTATTTTATCATCCAGGTATTAAGCCCAGTACTCAATAGTTATCTTTTCTGCTCCTCTCCGTCCCCCTACCCTCCACCATCAAGTAAACCCCAGTGTCTATTGTTTCCTCCTTTGTGTTCATAAGTTATTATTTAATTCCCACTTATAAGTGAAAACATGCAGTATTTGGTTTTCTTTTTCTGCATTAGTTTGCTAAGGATGAAAGCCTCCAGCTCCATCCATGTTCCTGGAAAAGACATGATCTTCTTTTTTATGGCTGCATAGTATTCTATGGTGTGTATCACCATTTTTTTTTTTAAATTTTTTATTTTTTTGTTATACTTTAAGTTCTAGGGTACATGTGCATAACGTGCAGGTTTGTTACACATGTATACTTGTGCCATGCTGGTGTGCTGCACCCATCAACTCGTCAGCACCCATCAATTCGTCATTTATATCAGGTATAACTCCCAATTGCAATCCCTCCCCCCTCCCCCCCCCATGATAGGCCCTGATGTGTGATGTTCGCCTTCCCAAGTCCAAGTAATGTCATTGTTCAGTTCCCACCTATGAGTGAGAACATGCGGTGTTTGGTTTTCCGTTCTTGTGATAGTTTGCTAAGAATGATGGTTTCCAGCTGCATCCAT
>NW_012114699.1:3602812-3668872 GCF_000951035.1 Colobus angolensis palliatus | reverse complement strand
ATGGTCTCGATCTCCTGACCTCGTGATCCGCCGGTCTCGGCCTCCCAAAGTGCTGGGATTACAGGCTTGAGCCACTGCGCCCGGCCGATATCCTTTCTTCTGCTTGATCGATTTGGCTATTGATACTTGTGTATTCTTCACGAAGTTCTTGTGCTGTGTTTTTCAGCTCCATCTCGTCATTTATGTTCCTCTCTAAACTGGTTATTCTAGTTAGCAGTTCCTGTAACATTTTATCAAGGTTCTTAGCTTCCTTTCATTGGGTTAGAACATGCTCCTTTAGCTCAGAGGAGTTCATTATCACCAACCTTCTGAGGCTTACTTCTGTCAAGTCATCAATCTCATTCTCTGTTCAGTTTTGTGCCCTTGATGGAGAGGAGTTGCAATCATTTGGAGAAGGGGCATTCTGGAGTTTGGAATTTTCAGTGTTTTTGCACTGGTTTTTCCTCATCTTCATGAATTTATCTACCTTTGATCTTTGAGGCTGAAGACATTTGGATAGGGTTTTTATGGAGGAGTCCTTTACGTTGATGTTGATGTTGTTGCTTTCTGTTTGTTAGTTTTTCTTCTAATAGTCACGCCTCTCTTCTGCAGGTCTGCTGCAGTGTGCTGGAGGTCCACTCCAGACCCTGTTTGCCTGGGTATCACCAGTGGAGGTTGTAGAAGGGTGAAGATTGCTGCCTGCTCCTTTCTCTGGAAGCTTCATCCCAGAGGGGCACCAGCCTGATGCCACCTGGGACTCTGCTGTATGAGGTGTCTGTCAACCTCTGTTGGGAGGTTTCTCCCAATCAAGAGGCTCAGGGCTCAGGGACGCACTTGAGTAAGCAGTCTGTCCCTTAGCAGAGCTGGTACACTATGCTGGGAGAATCCTTCTTGTCAGGATCAGCTGTTGTCTTCAGAGCTGCCAGGCAAAAACAATTTAATTTGCTGAAGCTGCCCCAACAGCTGCCCTTTCCCCAAGGAGCTCTGTCCCAGGGAAATGGGGGTTTTGTCTTTAAGCCCCAGACTGGGCCTATTACCTTTCCTTCAGAGATACCCTGCCCAGTGAGGAAGAATCTAGAGAAGTGGTCTGGCCACAGCTGCTTTGTTGCACCCAACCCAGATGTCCCAGCTTCCTTAGCATTATTAGGGGAAAACTGCCTACTAAAGCTTCGGTAATGGCGGATGCCTCTGCTTGATCATCCCAGGTCAACTTCAGACTGCTATGCTGGCAACAAGAATTTCCAGACAATGGTTCTTAGCTTGCTGTGCTCTGTGGGAGTGGGAACCACTGAGCAAGACCACTTGGCTCCCTGGATTCAGGCCCCTTTCCAGGGAGTGAATGGTTCTATCTCGCTGGGGTTCCAGGCTCCACTGTGCTATGAACAAAAACTCCTGTGGCTAGCTCAGGACTGTGCCCAAACAGCCACCCAGTTTTGTGCTTGAAACCCAGGACCATGGTGGTATAGGCACATGAAGAAATCTCCTGATCTGCAGATTGCAAAAACTACAGGGAAAGCATAGTAACCCAGCTGGGTAGCATAGTTCCTCATGGTTTCCCTTGACTGGAGGGAGGGACGTCCATGGCACCTTGCACTTCCCGGGAGAAGCGATGCCCCACCCTGCTTCTGCTCGCCCTCCGTGGGCTGCACCCCCTGCTTAATCTGTCCCAGTAAGATGAACTGGGTACCTCAGTTGGAAATGCAGAAATCACCCACCTTCTGCATTGATCTCGCTGGGAGTTGCAGACCAGAGCTGTTCCTATTTGACCATCTTCCACTATATATTTTAATTGTCAGAAATCACTTTCATTTCCTTTCTATTTTTGGCATACGCTAATAAGTTGTCTGAGAAGTAAGGCTTTATTATACTCGGTTTCAAGTGATGACAAATAAAAATATTTGTGTCCTCTGAAGAAACACTGGATATAGCATGCAAGGCTTTAATAGCCATCTTCTATATATATATATATATATTTTTTTTTTTTTACAAAATTTACTATTTTAATCGCTTTTAAGTACACAGCTAGCTTAGTAGTGTTATATACATTTCCCATTGCAAGCAAACAATATCCAAAGCTTTTCAGCTTACAGAAATGAAACTCTGTACCCATTAAACAATAACTCTCCATTTCCGCACCTCCCCCGCCCCTGGCGACTGACCACTCTTCTACTTGCTGTTTCTATACATTTGACTACTACATCTTCTATATTTTATGTGGTTTATGTGTCAACAACGTTCGGTGAGCAGAGAATTAAAAATTTGACTGAGATTAAATTTTACTGATTGAAGAGCTGTAATCTACAAATTTTATCATTTTAGAAACTTTGCTTAATAATTTGGTGACTCAGTTTACTCATCTTTAAAAAGAGAATAAATGCTATTTCTGTATCTGGAAGATTTTCTCTGGAAAAATGACTAATAAAATTAATCATTGCATGCAGTATGTAATACTATAAATGCTTCGTGGACTAAAGCAAAATGGGTTTGTGATTTTAATCATTCTACAAATGGACACAAATAAAAAGACATACATTCTTGTATTCCTTTTTATAAAGGGACTGATTTTGAGCAGCTCAGCCTTTTCTTTTCTCTTTGAAGATTTCTCTTCACATTTCGGTTCCTACAAAGCTAGATTTTCTACTTTATGAATGAAGAATTTCTCTATGTATCATAGCTTAGGCGTAGTTTTTCCTTGTCTGATCTTCTAATGGCTCAGCTTTGATGAAAGCGTCTTGAGGCACTATGTGTTCACTTTTCTACCATCAAAGATTCTTTCTCTCTAACGTCCTTCTTTTGAGAGGAACGGAGGTGTATCTCCATTTTACAGGCAAGGAAGCCAAGGCTTGGTGAGATTGTATAATTTGCTGATGATCATTGAGACAAGAAGTAAAAGTGCTGAAATTCAAATACAGATCTGTCTGATGATGAAGTTTACTGTCCTACTAAACAATCTTCTGAAGATATTTCAAGATCTAAGCTATAAATCTAAATGTTAACTTATAAATTATAAAAATAAAGTGTATCTCATTAATTATCATATAAGACACAGTAAGTGCATTCAGAAAATCCAAAAGTTACCTATTTATATTCACTTGCAGCTTCTATGCTAAAAGTTTTCAAAGTGTGATACCATAAAACACTGGTGTCCTGAAAATAGAACCAATGTGTTTTGTTCCCGATCTACTAACAATCAGATGATCCTAATCCACAGAAAAATCAAGCTGATTAATAAAATGTTATTCATCTAAAAATGTTTTCATGTAGTTTTCTTGAGCTGTTAGCATTTAAATTTCATTGGATAATCATTTAATTTTGGTCTTTTCATATGTGCTCTTGCCTTTCTTCATTTTCTACTCTGCAGTAATTTTTTTAAAATAATAGGTTCAATTATATTACTCCTATTCAAAGTCTTACAGTAACTTGCTGTTGTTCTTATGATAAGATTCCAAATTTTGCTCCATTCCTTTTTCTCCAAACTGAATTTTGTATTACTCTACTTGCTCTATTCTCTAGTCTCACTGGCCTCATTCTTTCTTCAATTACTTAACACATATCTATTCTTCAGGTTTCGATTTTGATACTCCTTCCATCACTGCATAAATGCTCCTATAGGCTTTCTAAATTCATATTACTCACCATGATTATAGTTTATCAATTTATATTTAATTATCTGTTTTCTGTCTCCCATGTTATAGCATAAGCTCCATGAGGTCAAGGACTGTTCCTGTATGCTTATCCTTTTATTTCCACTGCCTATCAGAGTGCCTGCTACATAGTAAGTACATAGTAAATACTTATTAAGTGAATGAATAAGATACAGAAAATAGCACTGAAAAAAATGTTCTATTTAATGTATACTCTTTCAAGGGCCTTTATTATATGTGTATACTTCCGGTGAAAAAGCACCCTGTATCTGAAAGCTTCAAAGAGAAATAGCAGGTTAATGCAGTGATTAACAAGGTGTTTTATGTTCTACTCAATTAACATAAACTGTCCACATGGGTAGTAAAAATGTGTTTGAAAAACCTAAAGTATAAACATTCATTTACATATATGGTGTTTTTCAATGTAGACACAGATACAGCAGAAAAGATTTAAGGTGCCTAATATTAATGAATAGAGCAGAATTAAAATCATTTGAAGCTTGCCGAACTTCAAGAGCGCATCACAAAGTGGATTTTATGACTAAATATTTTTTATGAGTTTATTTGGCACTTTTCTGGGTACCAGAATATAATGTCCACAACGCTGTCGTGTATCACACACTTGTTGTAGATGAGGAATCTAAGACTTTGATAGACTGATTGACTAGAGTAAGTTCAAGAGTCAAAATCAAACTAAATTCAAAGCCTATGTATGTTCTTTTCATAGTCACGTCCTACTGTTTCTATTGACTCATGAATTTATTGATTGTCGTTTTATGCAATGGCAGTTAGCTTATATGTACCTGAGTCACACTTTTTGAGTACAAAATATAATGATTTGAAAAATAATGTTCTCTTTCAAGACTTAGTTGAAATACTGAAAATAAATATTATGCTACTATGTAGGAAGATTTTATACCACAACAATGTAAATTATCCTAAAGTTAATATATGCATTTAATGAAATTCCAAATATAATCTTATAGAGTTATATTAGCAAGTTTGTTTATTTTAGAAACACAAATTACTTAAAGTTGATTTGAAAGAATGACCAGAATATCTAAGAATATTATAAAAGGTAATAATTAAGCATTACTTGCCCTACTAGATATCAAAATATTCTATAAAGCTATTATAATCAAATCAATATTATATTGACATAGGAATAAATAAATATTTTACTGAAATAACAGAAAGAATTCAGAAACAGATCCTAGGACGAATGAGAATTTAATATAGTAAAAAAATGGTTTTTCAATTCAGTGGTAAAAGAATAGTTTATTTCATATATGGGATAATCACGACTGACTAGACATCTCTAAGAAAAAAAATAAGAATACTACTCATCAATATATCAAAATAAGGACATGAATTAAAAGCAATGTATGAAGAACTAAAAATCTTAAAATATGTACAAGACTAAATATGCAATGTAGGTTTGGAAAATAAGTTCATCACCAAGACAGGAAACCTAATATCTATAAAAAAAAAATGAAATAAGCACTTTCATTTACAAAAGTTTATAATTTTTCTATGGTAAAAGATGCTTTAAACAAAGTCAATACCTGAAAAAACAAATTTGGAAATAACAAAGTAGATAACTGAGAAAGGTGTAGTATCTACACCAATGCTGCTATAGTTTTAATGGATCCCCCCTCAATTTATGTGTTAGACAGTTGATCTTCAATGTCATAGTGTTGGGATATGGAGACTTGGTGAAGTTTTTAGGTCATAAGGGCTCCATCCTCATGAGTGAATTAATGCCTGTATAAAAAGGGCTTGCAAGGGTGGGTTTTCTTTGTTTTGCTCTTGTGCCATGACATGACATTGTGTTTCTCTTCTCCAAAAGATGCGGTATTCAAAGTGTATCTTGGAAGCAGAGAGACCATGCCTCAACCTGCTGCGCCTTGCTCTTGAACATCCCAGTTTCCAAGGCTGTGAAAAATAAATTTCTGTTCTTTGTAAATTACCAAGTCTCAGATACGAACTAGGCAGCTGTTGCCAGTTACCTCAGGGAGAAAGTTAGTAGGAAAAGGGATGCGGGGATTATTGGAAATTAAACTTTTAAAATACATTCATATATTGTTTTAATTGTTACAATAAATATATATACTCCTAATTTTAAAAATTATGTTAATATGTTTTATTTTATTTTATAACAATTACACTATTTCATTTCATTATTAAGACTGTTTCTGTCTAGTTTTAAAAATTATATCTGATTTCTTCTCTATTGATTAGTTTTATACTTTTGATTCTGCTGGTGTGCACATATTCAGGTTATTTAATTATTACTTTTGTAGAGCATCTCTTCTCCTAATCTATGTACTATGTCGCCCGGTTCTATTGGAGGGATTTTAAATTTTTTTTCTGATTAAATTATTCCTATTGTTTTGATGCCATTCATTAGCAGCTATTTTCTCCTCAAAAGAACGTGTAATAGATGTTTCTTTTTGAAGGTATTTATAAGCCATATTTTTATGAAGTATATTATGTTATTTTATGAGAAAATAGGCTATTTAAATACATTATATACTAATGATGTAGAGAGATAAGTATTCCCTAATTTATCTTCCTTTATGAGTTTCAATATTTCTGCATAGCTCTGTATCAAATGATACATGTCTGGAGAATGGTGATGTCCCAATAAAATCTCCTAATTCTAATTTTTAAAAATCATGTTAATTCTTTTGTAAATGACATGGTATTTGCTGATTGTACCTTCCTAAATATAATTTTATAGAACATTTCTACCAAAGATATATCACAAAGTAGAAAAGTTAATAAAATAGAAGTCAAGGGACCTGGATTCTAGTCCTGTCTCTGCTGCTCTGTAACCTTTCAAATCCCATTTAAAAGAAAAATAAAGGTAGGCTAGAAATCACTGAGATCAGCAAAAACATAACAGTAAGCAAACATGTATAATTCATCATACTATTATGCTTTGCTGACCCCAGATACGATCAAATAAACTTTCACAGCCCTAGAAACCGAAACCAATTGACCAGTGTGCAAAGAAAATGAAACGTTTTTTAACTTTTATTTTACATTCAGGAGTACAAGAGCACATTTTTTATACAGGTAAACTTGTGTCATGGGTACTTGCTCTACAGATTATTTCATCAACCAGGCATTAAGCCTATTACACATTAGTTATTTTTCCTGATACTCTCCCTCTTCCCACTCTACACCCTCCAAAAGGTCTCAGTGTCTGTTGTTCCCTTCGTGTTCATGTGTTCCGGTCACTTAGCTCCCACGTATAAATGATACTATGTGATATTTTGTATTCTGTCCCTATGTTAGTTTGCTAAGGATAATGACCTCCAGTTCCATCCATGTTCCTGCAAAGGACATGATCCCTTGCTTTTTATGGCCACATAGAATTCTATGGTGTATATGTACCATATTTTTCTTATCAAATCTATCATTGACGGGCATTTAGCTTGATTCTATGTCTTTGCTATTGTGAAAAGTGCTGCAATGAACAAACTTGTGCATGCATCTTTATAATAAAACCATTTATATTCCTCTGGGCATGTATGCAGTAATGGGATTGGTGGGTCAAGTGGTATTTCTGGTTTTAGGTCTTTGAGGAATAGCCACAATGTGTTCCACAATGGCTGAACTAAGTCACACTCCCACTAACAGTGTATAAGCATTCCTTTTTCTCCATAGCCTTGTCAGCATCTGTTTGTTTGTTTGTTTGTTTGTTTTGTGATTCTTCTATAATAACCATTCTAATTGGTGTGAGAGAGTATTGGTATCTCATTGTGGTTTTCATTTGCATTTCTCCAATAAGTGATGTTGAGCTCTTTTTCATATGCTTGTTGGCCACGTGTATGTCTTCTTTTGAAAAGTGTTTGTTTATGTGCATTGCCCACTTTTTAATTGGGTTGTCTGATTTTCTCTTGTAAATGTGCTTAAGTTCCTTATAGATTCTGGATATTAGACCTTTGATAGATGCATAGTTTGGGAAAATTTTCTCCTATTCTGCAGGTTGTCTATTACTCTGTTGATAGTTTCCTTTGCTGTGCAGAAGCTCTTTAGTTTAATTAGACCTCATTTGTCAATTTTTGCTTTTGTTGCAATTGCTTTTGACAACTTCATCATGAAATGTTTGCTCCTTTCTATGCCCTCAATTTCATTTGCCTAGGGTGCCTTCCAGGGTTTTTATGATATTGGGTTTTATATTTAGGTCTTGAATTCATCTTAAGTTATTTTTTGTACGTGGTGGAAGGAAGGGGTCCAGTTTCAATCATCTGCATGTGGCTAGCCATTTCTCGAGCACCATTTATTGAGTGGAAATCCTTTCCTTATTATCTGTGTTTGTCAGGTTTGTCAAAGATCATATAGTTGTGGGTATGCACCTTATTTCTGGATTTTCTATTCTGTTCTATTGATTTATATGTCTCTCTCCTTTTTTTTTTTTTTCCACTAGTGGCATGCTGTTTTGGTTACTTTAGCCCTCTAGTATAGTTTGAAGTTGGGTAGCATGAGGCCTCCAGCTTTCTTTTTTTTCTTTTGCTTAGGATTGCCTTGGATATTCAGGTTCCTTTTTTAGTTTTTTTATGCATTTTAAAGTAGTTTTTTTTTCTAGTTCTGTAAAGAATCTCAATGGTAATTTAGTAGGAATCATATTGAATCTATAAATTGCTTTGGACAATATGGCCATTTTTACGATGCTGATTCCTCCTATCCATGAGCATGAAATGCTTTTCCATTTATTTGTGTCATCTCTTATTTGTTTGAGCAGTGTTTTGTAGTTCTCCTTGCAGAGATCTTTCACCTCCCTAGTTAGTTGTATTCCTAGTTATTTTATTCTGAAAATAAAACTTATTTGTCATTCCAGATGACTACTAATTCATTTCTATCTCTGGCTCTCAAGAACTATTTTTTATTGTCATTCTACCTGATACTTCATTCCTCCACACTTTTTCTCTCTTTTCTAACATCATTGACTAATATTCTAAATATTACTGCAGTGTTTCAAAAAAATTCAAACTGGCCTCACCAAAAAAACAATAATCCACATCTTTCAATTTTCCACTCACCCTTCACCCTGAGCCCCATCCACACATTTGGGAAAGTTAAAGCAATGAGAAATTGACCATAGAAGTGTTTTTCTGGAGGTTATTAAGAATTTGATGTGCATAATTACTTGACACATCTTTTTTTTGTTTTATCTCAAAATTACTAAATTTTATGTGTACAGAAGGTCAGGCAATAGGCTATACAACTCTCTCTCCAAAACTGTGTTTTGATATAACCTGGTCCAATAAAAAGGACAATAGCAGGTTGTTGGGTGCATATACATTTCAATGTCTTGTCTTAAATTTTGCATTTTAGTGTGTCCATCTGTGAATTTCTATGTGCGTGGCTACTGCTAATACTTTCTACATAGTAAATACATGAGATGCCCTACAATTGGAGAGCTGATCCATACATGAATAGGAAAGGAAAAGGAATATTTAAAACAATGTATTAACTGTAGCTCCTTTTAGTTTCAAGTATAAGAGACTACAAGTGAAATTAAAATGCTTTTCCTTCTTTAGAAAATCAGTAGAGGCCACAAAAAGCAGTATAAACTGTATCTCTTACAGTGTTTCTTAAACGGCGCTTTATCAGTGTCACTTTTTGAAGTGAATAATGCAATTGCCCAGGCCCATTTTAATGCTGAGACATGGATTCACTTGTCAACATCTTAAATCAATCAGAAATTTGTTCTTGTATACAGGAGAAAAAAATACTAACTAAAAACACAAACAAGAACATTTTTTGAAAGCAAACAAACCTCTGGGGACTAGAAGATCCTGTTCCTAATTCTGAAGATTCAGTCTTCTTATCAAATATTATTTTTGGTGGTTTTGTGTGATCCATTAAAAGTGTATTTCCAACTAAGATTAAAAACACAAAGGAATAAATTATTAAATAACTGACCAAATAAATAACAAACATTAGTTCCTTTATAATAGCACAAACAATAAGTTGTCCTTAATTGTCTTATTATCTGGTAGATCAAATTTACAACAATATTTATCCATTATGAAATTGCTGACAAACTTTTCCTGAAATATTTTTGAATTACTACTAGCAAATTACCATTGTCTCTACATTTTCATGTATAAGAAATTGCTGTTTTGTAAAAAACTTTACTGTACTGATCTCATGTTAGGAGATGTGAACTGATGATATGGTGTTTCAATGTCAAGTTTTAACAATCATATCATTTTGTACTATATCATGTATCACAGATCACAGATGTACTCAAAACAAATCAAATTTTCCTATGCTACTATAATGTACACACGAAAGCACAACTCAGAAATCACTTAGGAAACCTGACTAAATTTGTTGAAAGTAAAGCCTAACTAGACCTTGGTAGCCATATTCTATGACATCTAGAAGTTATATAGCTTTTATCTGTCACTTCTGCAATATTTAATTACTCTATATCTCTATATCATCTATTAATATATTATCTGTATCATCTATATGTATATCTATAGCTTTCCATCATCTGTGAGGACTAGTTTGACATTCAAGTCACTAGGAAGAATTATCTCTCTTTTGAGAGTTCAGTATTTACAATGTTATTGGTTTTCTGTTTGGTAATATTTTAGTTAATCACCCATTTTTGACAAGACTCAATCTAACTTTTCTTGAATAGTCCATGTAATAATTATTTGCCTTTATATAACACTTTGCCTTTTCAAAACATCTTCAAATACATTATTCCAGTTGATAATCTCAACAATCTTTTAATGTATGGTGGCTAGTAGCATAATTATTTATATAAGAAAAAAAATTGAGATCCCTGTTGGTCAGACAACTGGAACCAGATCCAAGGCTCATGATACTTGGTTTAGTGCTTTATTTATCATAAAACACTGCCTCCTTTGATTGCTTTTTAAAACACCTTTTGGCCTTACACGTTTAGGACTTTTTTTTGTAAATTTATACAACTGGATTTATTTTTACACACACGATTTGTATAACTCAATTGTATTATACAGTCATGCCTTGTTTTGTTGCATGTCACTTTATTCTGCTTCACAAATAGTGCATTATTTATAAATTTTAGTTTTGGGGCATCCTTGCATTGTGCAATTCTATTGGCACAAATTTTTCACCAGCAAGTCCTCAATTTGTGTCTCTATGTCACGTTGGGGAAATTCTTGTAATATGTTAAACTTTTCATTATTGTTATTTCTGTTACGGTGATCTGTCATCCATGACCTTTGGTGTTACTATCGTTATTGCTTTGGCGTGCCATGAACCACACCCATACCTTAACTGATAAATGTTGTTTGTTCTGACTGCTCCACCGACCAGTCATTCACCCATCTGTCACTCTCTTCTCTGGCCTTCCTATTCCCTGAGACAGAACAATATTTAAATTAGGCCAATTAATAATCCTACAATGGTCTCTAAGAGTTCAATGAACGGAAGAGTTGCACATCTCTCACTTTAAATCTAAAGCTAGAAATAATTGAGATTAGTGAGGAAGACACATCAAGAGCAGAGATCAGCTGAAAAATAGGCGTTTGTGTCAAATGATCAGGCAGGTTGTGAATGCAAAGGAAATATCTTGAAGGAAATTAAAAGTGCTACTCCAATTTTTCCTGGAACATTGGCTAACTATATGCAGAAGAAAGAAACTGGACCCTTATCTCTCACCATATACAAAAATTAACTCAAGATGTACAAAAGACCTAATTGTAAGACCTGAAACCATAGAAAAATGCTAGAAGAAAATCCTTAAAAAATGCTCTTCTTGAGAACACTCATGGATGACTTTGAGGAATTCAAGACTTCATTGGAGGATGTAACTGCAGATGTGATGGAAATAGCAAGACAATTAGAATTAGAAGTGAAGCCTGAAGATGTGAATGAATTGCTGCAATCTCATGATAAACTTGAACAGATAAGGTGTTGTTTCTTATGGATGAGCAAAGACAGTAGTTTCTTGAGATGAAGTTTACTGGTAAAAATATTTTGAACATAGTTGAAATGGCAACAAAGGACTTAGAATATTACACAAACTTAGTTGAATAAGCAGTGGTAGAGTTTGAGAGGATTGGCTTCAATTTTGAAATAAATTTTACTGTAGGTAAAAATCTGTAAATCAACATTGCATGCTCCAGAGAAATCTTTTGTGAAAGGCAGAGTCAATTGATGTGGCAAACTTCGATGTTGTCTTTTACAAAATATTGCTCCAGGAATCCCAGCCTTCAGCAACCATCATCTTGATCAGTCAGCATCCATCCACATTAAGGCAAGAGCCTTCACCAGTAAAAAGATTATGACTCACTAAGGGCTCAGATGATCAGTAGCAGTTTTTAGCAATAAAATATTTTTAAATAAATGTATGTACATTTTTAGACATAATGCTACTGTACACTTAGTAGACTTCAGTATGGTGTAAACATAACATTTATATGCACTAGGGAACCCAAATACTCTTGTGACTCATTTTTTTGCAACATTTACTTTTTGCAGTGGTCTAGAACAAAACCCATATTGTTGCCAAGCTATTCTTGCATTCCCCAACCATATGCAAAGTGCTTGATGCCTTCCTGTCTGCTGAACACCTTTGCAAAAAATTCTCATCGCCTTGAAAATCTATATTTTTATACTAACAATGATTAACTTGGAATAAAGGCGCTAAGATTCTTAATGTCGGCCTTAACCTTAGTGTCAAATTTCGCAATTTTAATTTGTCCTAATTCGGGTGTTTTAAACCAGTGTTCACAATGTACCCTGACTTACCTGTAGAAATTAGTGAACTGTCATATCTCTAAGAAATAAGTTATTTTCCATACTTACAGTTCTTAATAATAAAGGCCTATTTGCTACCTACAACTCCCTTAGTATCTTATTATTCAGACATATAGCAGACAACTAATAAGATCACTAGAGAAATAGCTGGCATATTATCACTGCAGATAGGAAATCCAGATGGCATTTGCAACACATGGGCAGGTAGGATATTGATCTATATTTACTATTCAAATGACTAGACATCATGGTAATATAAAATGATTTGTCACTTCATTATGTCTCTTTCTTAACATTGCTAAGTGCCTTAATGTAAAGGTACTGTTTAAAAGTAACAGGTAGCAGTGCAATTCAGAATATTATTAGCTACTTAATTTTATTTCTCAATTTACAGCATTAAGATGTTTTTCAAGTTTGTGTGAATATGACTGAGTGGACCTATCTGACAGTGATGTTTTCTTGGGTCATGAGGAAATAATTATCTAGTATATATGGGGAAACCTTTACATTTGTTAATTATTTCAAAGAAAATGTATTTGTGGGTGTATAAATAGCAAGTGTTGCACTATTAGAGACTATTGTTCACTAACAAGGATGACAGAGCATAACCTTCACCTCAAAGGTTTGAGGGTCCCTAAAACATCTCAGTATTTTTAAACTAACCACTGTAGATTGCTGATGGACCTATTGAGACACTTCTGGAAATGTTTTTTTTTTTTTTTTCCCCTAGATTTCCTCCCCAACTTCTCTACAGAGGAGTGGTTAGTGAGCTTGGACAGCTGAGCAATAAATCCGCATGAGAGGTAAAGAGAGAGTTATTTTCAAAAGTTCTCCTAGGAAACCAGTATAAAAGCTGAAATCTCAACACACGATATATTTGCAATTATGTCAATAGAAACTCAAATGCCAGATGTGCCCAAATAACCCATAACATGGAGTTGATAATATATCAGGGGAAGCTGGTAAGCTCAAAGCTGTTGTATTACCTATTTGCAATGACAACAATCCCCAAGCAATTTTAAGTACAATGTGATTTGGAACATCTAAAATTCAACAAACGTTGAAACCTCTGACCTTGTGGAGTTGCCTTTTCCTAGAGGACTGAATCGACAGCATGGATAAGAAAACTATGGCTGACAGAATAAGCGATTCAGGTAACTGTGAAAATAACTTGCTAGACTCATGGGGGAAATACAGATACACCTGCACTTCTGCAAAGTATTTGCTTTTTAAGAGCCAAGAATTATGTGTTGTGACAGGAAGCCTCACGTCGCTTGCTTGACTTCAGTGTTGAGCCTTCTGCTTTGGCATAGGAGGAGTGGAATGCTGAGCCTAATGAGTTTGGGAATTCAGCACATGCCAAAAGAACCAAACTGTTTCAATTGGTTCAGGTGACTTTTAATACTCAGGATCTTGAAAATACTGATTCTGTAATGAGACCTAAAATAAATGCCATCCCTGGAATATTCCTTTTTCCCTCTCCTACTTTTACAAGGGACCATTTTGATGAAAGGATACCATAAAACATATAGATATAATTGTTATACATATCATGTGTGAGATATTATATATCATGGATGAAATAATCTTAACCTTGAAAATAATTCATGCATGTGTAAGTAATAACCACATTAACTATAAAAATAATCTCAATAAAATAGACATTAAAAAGTATTAAGGGGATGCAATCCCATGCCAGCAGGCATGTTTGAATTAGATGTCTTGCAACCACACTTCTTATAAATAATTCAATTATTATATGCTCAACACTGCTTTCGGCATCATAGGTGACTCAAAATGAAGAGCAATGACTTTGTCTTCTAGCAAGAGGAAACTCCCTTGAGAACAACATATGTCCATGTTCTAGAAATTCTTAATGTCTATTTTATTGTAATTCCTTATTGGTTAATGAGGGTATTGGCTACACATGCTTTAAAATTTTTCTAGGTGAAGATAATCCATGCTATGTATAATGTATTGTGAATACTTCAGTTCTATTGTGTTAGATAGGTTTTGAAATTATTTTCTTATGAGATTGAAGGTCTTATTCCTACAGCATCTTACCACAGATCTTGAATGGTCTTCTTGTACAAGTATATCTCAAAGGTTAAAAAACAATATCAAGTTTTTGCATGCCCCCAAAGGAATGAGACAGGGAATGTTACAAGATGATCCTAGATGTCTTCTTATACTAGAAAGTAAAAAAGTGTTCAAAAAATCATGGGGACATGTCAAAAGGACACAGAGTCATCTTGAAAAACACTATACTGGGCCAATTGTGACAACATTTAAACATCAAAATAAATACTAAGAGTAACAGATTATAATTATTGAATACAGTAAGAATCCATACTTCTATAGTGATAAAAAATAAGTAAATAAGTAAATGGGGAAGAACAGAAAGGTCTTTCTTATAGTAGAATGCCAACTAGTAAATGTAGAAAGAATGATGGAGTTAGAAAATAATCACTGAAATGTAAAGCTTGTGAGTGATACTCTAATAAAGAACAGGATATCTATATCATCTCAAAGTATCTTCTCAAAAATTACCTATTAATTAAAAAGAGGGGAAAAGTGTCTTGAAAGTGGAGAAACCTGGAGGACGTCACCTTATATAAGCAATCAAAGTTAAAATCGCCAATAATAAAATAAACTCATATCACTTGTTTTCTATTGTGATTCCTTGGAAAGGTTATATCACTTTCCTAGTATCCCTGCTAGAATGTATAAATTAAACATAATCATGACAAAATATCTAATATTTAGGGATATAGTTCAATGTAACAGGCCTGTACACGTCAAAAAATTAAAAGAGACTAAGGATATATGAAAAATAAATATAATGCATGCTCCTGTATTAGATGATGAATAGGAAAGTTGTATAGCTTTAGCATACGTTGTTTCAACGATTGTAAAAATGTATTTATGGACTGTGGATTACATAATAGTATTGTAGCATATATCAAATGTATGGATTGTACTAATTATACTCTGGCTATGTAGGAGAATAGTTTTACTTTTATTTTTAGAAAACCTGTACTGAAGTATTCAGGCATGTGAAGAACTGTTCAAGACAGCTAGGGCTGCAATAACAAGGCATCACAAACTGGGTGGTTTAAACAAACAAACAGGCCGGGCGCAGTGGCTCAAGCCTGTAATCCCAGCACTTTGGGAGGCTGAGACGGGCGGATCACGAGGTCAGGAGATCGAGACCATCCTGGCTAACACGGTGAAACCTCGTCTCTACTAAAAATACAAAAACTAGCCGGGCGAGGTGGCGGGTGCCTGTAGTCCCAGCTACTCGGGAGGCTGAGGCAGGAGAATGGCGTAAATCCGGGAGGCGGAGCTTGCAGTGAGCTGAGATCCGGCCACTGCACTCCAGCCCGGGCGACAGAGCGAGACTCTGCCTCAAAAAAAAAAAACAAAAACAAAAACAAAAAAATCCTTTCTCACAGTTCTACAAGTTAGAAATACAAAATCAAGGTGTCAATGAAGTTTGTTTCTTCTGAAGCTGTGAAAGAAAGATCTATTTCAGGTATTCCTCTTGAATTATAGATGATTATCTTCTCCCTATGTCTCATCACATGGTGTTGTACCTGTATCCCTGTACCTAAATGTTCCCCTTTCATAAGGACACCAATCATTTTGTATTGCAGTCCCCTGTAATCATCCCTCATTGACTTGATTATTTCTGTAAGACCTTATCTCCAAATAAGGTCACATTTTGAGGCACTGGGGGTTAAGACTTCAACATGTATATTTTGGGTGACCACATGTCAACCCATAACATTCAATATCTCCAATCCCCAGTTATTCTCAAATGATTCAGAACAATATATTCATTTATACAGATAAGATCTAAAGTTATATTAGATAGAATGCATTTTAGATCGATATCTAATCTTCAAAAAATTAAATAGATTTTTTAAACAAAAATAGCAATATTTCAGGTATATGCTACATCTGATTATTAGTTTTTTGTGTCAAATTAGCTAGAAGATAGTCCCCAATTATTTATAATAATCAAACAATAATCTGTGTATTACTGTGAACATATCCTTTGTATGTAGTTAACATCTACAATAAGTTGACTTTAAATTTAAAACATTACACTGGATAATGTGAGTAGGACCTTGCCCAGTCAGTTAGTTCAAAGGTTTTGAGAATGAAAATGGATGCTAACTGAAAAAAAGAGCAATTCTGCCTCAATACTGCAGCATTAACTCCTACTTGACTTTCCAGACTGCCGGCCTGCCCTACCAATTTTAAACTTGCCAGCCCCCACAACTGCGTGAGACAATTTCTCACAATAAATATATTTCTACAGAGAGGTAGATAAATAGATGGATAGATGCTTCAAGACTGAGATAATCTATAGACTTCTTTATCTACCAATCTATTTAAGATACATATGTTTATCTTTATCTGTATTATCTATCAGTTCTCTCTCTCTCTCTCTGTCTCTCTCTCTCTCTCTCTGTCTTTCTCTTTCTCTCTCCTCTCTCTCCTGGTTCTGTTTCTCTGGAAATCTCAAATGATACAAATTTCGGTACCAAGAGATTTTCACAGCAATATAATCTTAAAAATGAGTTTCTTAATTATTTCTGGGGTTTTTTGGCCTTTCTTCTCTAATCTTATTAGATTTCAAGGCACTAATTATTCTATTTTTATTGGTAAAGAGGACACTGATAGTCAATGGCATAATGTGGCAATAGAGACATGTGAAATATCACCTTTAGATGCCCCTAATCTAATAGTTATTTTAAAAATATAAAACAAAAACCTCTTACAAAAAGGCAAAGTCCTGAGTAACCAGGCATTTGATACCTTAGAACATTTAGTCAAACTAATGAGAATAATGTAACTGGCTGGTTGCTTCTAACTATGCTGTTAGAAGTGGATGGGCAGGAGATGAAGCACGAGTTCAAGGCTTATAATTCTCAGCTAAATTATCTGAAAATTTAGAGCTGCCTCTACCTAGAAAAATTGTAAACAAAAGCAGTACCACATGTCTGGAGGGACTCCAGAGGTTAGTATCACAATCATGGACTTGAAAGATGCTCACCCCACCTCTCATTAAACTCACCTATTTGTTCTGTGCAGAAAACATACAGATCTTAGAGAATGACAGTGGATTATTGTAAGCTTAACCAGGTGATGACTCCAATTACAGCTACTGTATCTGATGTGACTTAATTTCTTTAGCAAATTAACACATCCCCTGGTACCTAGTATATGGATATTGATGTAGCAAATGCTTTTTTATTTATGTCTGTTAATAAAGATCACCAGAAGCAGTTGGCTTTCCACTGACAAGACCAGCAATACACCTTTACTGTTATACTCCATGGCTATATCAATACTCCACCCCTATGCCATCATAGAGGTAAGGAAAATTTGATTTGCTTTTCTCTTCCATAAGACATTACACTGGTCCATTACACTGATAATATTTTGTTGATTGTTTATAGTATGTAGGAAGTAGCAATTACTCTAGGATTATTGGTAAAATATTTCCTTGTCTTAGAAGGTAATGAAATAAATTTCACAGAAATTCAAGGGGCTTCGATGTCAGTGAAATTTCTAGAAGACCAGTGGTGTGGAGCATGTCACGATATACTTCCTGAGATGAAGAATACATGGGTGCATCTGGATCCTTGTACAACCGAAAAAGAAAAAGACACATCTAATGGGCCTCTTTAGCCATTGGAGGCAATCATATCTCATTGAGGTATACTACTCCAGTATATTTTTCAACTGAAATAAAAAGCTGCTAGTTTTAAGTAGTGTCTAGCACAAGAGAAGACTTTCCAGAGGCCCAGGTTGCTGTGCAAGATGTTCTATCACTTGGGCCATATGATCCAGCAGATCCAATGGTGTTTCAAGTGTCTATGGCAGATAGAGATGCTTTTTGAAGGTTTTGTCATTTTGATAAGTGGCTTTTTGCTTGGTACTGGGCCTTAGTACACTATGAATGCTTGCTTATGAACCACTGAGTTAACATATGACCTGAGTTTCTCATTATAAACTGGATATTGTCTAACCCATGAGTCTATAAAGTCGAGCATGCACAACAGCATTGCATTATTAAATGGAAGTGACAAACATTATCATGATTAAGTAGACCCAAAGGCACAAGGAAGTTATGTAACAAAGTAGTCCCAATGCCTATAGTTTTGACGTTTGTTACTACAAAGGTTATTACCTTTACTCACTCATCCCACCCTTATAGCCTCATGTGGAGTTCTTTATGATTGTTTCACTGAATAAGAGAAAACTCAGGTCTGGTTTGCAGATTGTTCTGTACGATATGCAGTACTGCCTGAAGGTAGACAGCTGCAGCACAGCAGCCCATTTCTGAGACATCTCTGAATGACAATGGTGAAGGAAAATTCTCTCAGTAGGCAGAAACTCAAGCTGTACACTGTTT
The DNA here is from genome assembly GCF_000951035.1 of Colobus angolensis palliatus. Classification (NCBI taxonomy): domain Eukaryota; kingdom Metazoa; phylum Chordata; class Mammalia; order Primates; family Cercopithecidae; genus Colobus; species Colobus angolensis. The sequence goes on along the minus strand of NW_012114699.1, from coordinate 3,650,041 downwards.
TTAAATTTTAAGGGGAGAAGAAAATTCCCAGAGGGATGGAGAAAAAAAATTAAATGGATAGAATGACCAATTCTGATGATAGTAATCAGCCTTTTTTTCCAAGACACTCCTGTATTAACCAGTGGGCTCATAACAATGGCCATGATGGCAGAGAGAGAGATTATGAATTGGCTCAGCAACATAAACTTCTACCCATCAAGGCTGATTTTGTTACCACCACTGCTGAGTGTCTAATTTGCTAGCGGCAGAAACCAACACTGAGTCGCTGATATGGACTATTCACCAGATGAACAGACAGCTATTTGGTAAGAGGTTAATTACATGTAGCCATTTCTATTATGAAAGAAGCAGCCAGCACTCTGTTATGTGACCGGAATGGACATTTACTTTAGAAAAATATTTGCCTTTAGAACACAATGATGCTGAAAAAATTATCATCTGTGGACTTACAGAATACCTTATACACTACCATGGGATATAATACAGCATTATTTATGATTAAATAATTTACTTCATGGCAATTATAGGCAATATGCTTATGTTCATGGAATTCAATAATTTTACTGTGTTTCTCACCATGCTACAGCAGTTGGCCTTATAAATCAGTGTACCAATCTTTTGATGAGTCAATGATGGTGGCAGCTAAGTAGCAATACCTTGCAGGGCTGGGGCAAGGTTCTCCAGGAAGATGTATATGTCCTGAATCAGTGTCCAACATATAATGCTGATTCTACTATATATGCAATATGTGTGTTAAAAAATCAAGGGTAGAAATGGGAGGGACACCACTCACTACTGCCTCTATTGACCCATGAACAACATTGTTTCTTCTTGTTCCGGTGAATTTATGCTGTATTGACCAAGAGATTATAGTTCCAGAGGAAAGACTGCTTCTACCAGAAGACCCAGCAATGATTTCATTGAAATAGAAGTTAAGAGTGCTACCCATCTACTTTGGGTTCCTCATCCCTCGAAATAAATTTTGCTTATTTTTAGTTACTGTGCTAATTGGAACAATTGATTCTGACTAAAGAAGAAATCGGACTGTTGCTACACAATAGAGGTAAGGGAAGACTATGTCTAGAAGGCAGGAGATCTTTCTGGATATCTGTTAGTGCTACCATGCCCTGTGGTTAAAGTCAATGGAAAACTCTGATAACCAAATCCAGGCAGGACTACCAATAGCCAAGACCCTACAAGAATGAAAGTTTGTGTTACCCAGCAGACAAAGAACCATGGCCAACTGACATTCTTGCTGAGAACAAAGAATGTAATCAATGGAAAGTGGAAAAAGGTAAGGTAAGTATAAATAGAAGCTATAACCATGCAATCAGTTTTCAGTTATGAGTACTGTAATAATTATCAATATGTATACTGAATTTTGTTTTGAGTTTGTGTGTATATAAAGTTTTTGTTTTCTTCTTTATTATTCCCTTATCCTTTAACATAAGATGTTTTAATAATGGTTTACTTTACATCAGAGTAATTAAGTTACTGGATGTATTAGTTTGCTAGGACCACAATAACAAACGACCACAAACTGAGCAGATAAAACAAGATAAATTTATGTTCTCACAGTTCTGGAGGCTATAATTTTGAAATTGAGATGTCAGGAGGGTTGGTTCTTCCTGAGGGCTGTAAGGGAAAAACCTGTTCCAGGCCTTACCCCTCCACTTTCCTGGATAAACAAAAGCCAAAGAAGTCTATTACTACTGGACCTACTCTGTAAGAAATACTAGTGGGAGTCCTTCAATTTGAGACAAAAAGTCAGTAGGCAGTAACACAAAGCCATCCAAAAATATAAAGATCTCTATTAATGGTAAATACATGGGCTAATATATCCATTGTGATTTTGGTCCATATAATTTTAATAATAAAGACACAAAAAAATCAATGTTAATGTATATACAACATATAAAGATATATTTTGTGATATCGATAACATAAAGTATGGAAGATGGAGCATTAAGTAGTTGAATTTCATATGTGATTGAACTTAAATTGTTATCAGTTTAAAACAGAATTCTATAACCACGATGTTTTATGTAACCATAGTAATAACTACAAAATATACATGAAAGAAGATTATAAGGCATTAAAAGCACATCAATACAAAAAGTCAACAGAACACAAAGGAAGTCAGTAAGAGGGGAAATGTACAAAAAAGCTACAAGACATATGGAAAGCAATAAACAAAATGGCAACAGTAAGTCCTTCCTTATCAGCAATTACTTTAAATGTAAATGGATGAATCTCCTCAATCGAAAGATATAGACAGGCTGAATGAATTTAAAAAACAGGATCCAATTATATGTTCTCTCCAGGACATTCACTTTATTTGTATTTACTTATTTTTAATTTTTTTTTTATTTCCATGGGTTTTTGGGGAACAGGTGGTATTTGGTTATTTAAGTAAGTTCTTCAGTAGTGATGTGTGAAATATTGGTACACCCATCACCCGAGCAGTACACACTGAACCCAATTTGTAGTCTTTTATCCCTCAATCCCCTCCCACCATTTCCCCATGAGTCCCCAAAGTCCATTGTGTAATTCTTATGCCTTTGCATCCTCAAAATTTAGCTCCCACTTATGAGTGAGAATATACGATATTTGTTTTTTTATTTCTGAGTTACTTCACTTAGAATAATAGCCTCCAATCCCATCCAGGTTGCTGTGAATGCCATTAATTCATTTCCGTTTATGGCTGACTAGTATTCCATCATATACATACCACAGCTTCTTTATCCACTCTTTGATTGATGGGCATTTGAGTTGGTTCCACATTTTTGCAATTGCAAATTGTGCTGCTATAATCATGCGTATGCAAGTACGTTTTTGTATTATTACTTCTTTTCCTCTGGGTAGACACTTAATAGTGGGATTGCTGAATCAAATAGTAGTTTTATTTTTAGTTCTTTAAAAAATCTCCACACTGTTTTCCCTAGTCGTTGCACTCCTTTACTTTCCCACCAGCAGCGTAGAAGTGTTCCTTTTTCACTGCATCAATGCCAACATCTATTATTTTTTGATTTTTAAATTATGGCCATCATTGCCAGAGTAAGGTGGTATCCCATTGTGTTTTGATTTGCATTTCCCTGATCATTACTGATGTTGAGCATTTTTTCATGTTTACTGGCCATTTGTATATCTTCTTTTGAGAATTGTTTATTCATGTCCTTAGCCCACTTTTTGATGGAATTTTTTTCTTACTACTGGGATTTCCAGTACTGTTGAACAGAAGTTGTGAATGTGGGCATCCTTGTCTTTTTCCAGTTCTCAGAGGGAATGCTCTCAACTTTTTCCCATTCAGTATTATGGTGACTGTGAGTTTGTCATAGGTGGATTTTATTTTATTGAAGTATGTCCCTTGTATGCCGATTTTGCTGAGGATCTTAATCATAAATGGATGCTGGATTTTGTCAAATGCTTTTTCTGCATCTATTGAGATGATCATGTCATTTTTTTAAAATTCTGTTTATGTGGTGTATCTCATTTATTGACTTGTGTATGTTAAACCACCCCTGTATCCTTGGTATGAAACCCACTTGATCATGGTGGATTATCTTTTGGATATGTTGTTGGATTCAGTTAGTTAGTATTTTGTTAAGGATTTCTACATCTATGTTCATCAGAGATACTGGTTTGTAGTTTTCTTTTTTTGTTATATCCTTTCTTGGTTTTGGTATTAGGGTGATACTGGCTTTACAGAATGATTTAAGGACGATTCCCTCTTTATCTATCTTGTAGAAAAGTGTCAATAGAATTGGTATCAATTATTATTTGAATGTCTGGTAGAATTCAGCTGTGAATCCACCTGGCCGTGGACTTTTTTTTATGGTAATTTATTATTATTATCATTACTATTATCATTATTATACTTTAAGTTGTGGGATACTTGTGTAGACATGCAGGTTTGTTACATAGGTATACACGTGTCATGGTGGTCTGCTGCACCCATCAACCCATCATCTACATTAAGTACTTCTAATGCTATCATTCCCCTAGTCCTGCACTCCTTGACAGGCCCTGGTATGTGAAATTCCCCTCCCTTGTTCCATGTGTTCTCATTGTTCAACTCCCACTTACAAGTAAGAACATGTGGTGTCTGGTTGTCTGTTCCTGTGCTAGTTTGCAGAGAATGATGGTTTTCAGCTTCATCCATGTCCACTAGGAGGGATTTATATTTTCAGGAATTTATTCATCTCCCCCAGATTTTCTAGTTTATGATGCAAAGGTGTTCATAGTATCCTTGAATGATCTTTTGTCTTTCTGTGATGTCATCTGTAATAGCTCCAGTTTTATTTCTCATTGAGTTTATTTGGATTTTCTCTCTTCTTTTCTTGGTTAATGTTGCTAATGATCTATCAATTGCATTTATCTTTTCAAAGAAACATGCTTTATTTCATTTATCTTTTGTGTTGTTTTTCTTCTTTTAATTTCATTTGATTTCTGCTCTGATCTTGGTTATTTCCTTTCTTCTGCTGGGTGTGGATTTGATTTGTTCTCATTTCTCTATTTTCTTGAGGTGTGACCTCAGATTTTTTATTTGTACTCTTTCAGGCTTTTTGATTTGGCATTTATGGCTATGAACTTTTCTATTAGCACTGCCTTTGCTGTATCCCAAAGGTTTTGATACATTGTGTCACTATTATTGTTCAGTTCAAAGAATTTATTAATTTCCATCTTGACTTTATTGTTGACCCAATAATCATTCAGGAGCAGGTTACTTAATTTCCACATATTTGTATGGTTTTGAACATTCCTTTTGGAGTTGATTACTGCTTTTATTCCACCGTGGTCTGAAAGAGTACTAGATATAATCTCAATTTTTTGAAATTTATTGAGACTTGTTTTGTGACCTATTATATGATCTCTCTTGGAGAAATTTCCATGTGCTGATGAATAGAATGTATATTCTATGGTTGTTGGGTAGAATGCTCTGCAAATATCTGTTAAGTCCATTTGTTCCAGAGTATAACTTAAATCCATTGTTTCTCTGTTTATTTTCTGTCTTGATGACCTGCCTAGTGCGGCCAGTGGAGTATTGAAGTCTCCCAATATTTTTGTGTTGCTGTCTATCTCATTTGTTAGGTCAAGTAGTAATTGTTTTATAAATGTGGGAGCTCCAGTGTTAGGTGGATATACATTTAGGATTTTGATATTTGCTTGTTGGACAAGGCCTTTTATCATTATATAACGTCTCTCTTTGTCTTTTTTACTGCTATTGCTTTAAGGTTTGTTACGTCTGATATAAAAATAGCCCCTCCCACTCGCTTTTAGCATCCATTTGCATGGAATGTCTTTTTCCACCCCTTTACCTTAAGTTTATGTGAGTCCTTATGTGTTAGGTGAGTCTCTTGAAGGCAGAAGATAGTTGGTTAGTGAATTATTACTTTTTTTTCCATTCTGCAATTCTGTATCTTTTAAGTGAAGCATTTAGGCCATTTACATTCAATGTTAATATTGAGATGTGAGGTACTATTCTATTCATCATGCTATTTGTTGCCTGTATACCTTAGGGTTTTTTTGTTTGTTTTTTACTGTATCTTTGTTTTATAGGTCCTGTGACATTTATGCTTTATAAAGGTTCTGTTTTGATGTGTTTTCAGGATTTGTTTTAAGACTTAGAGCTCCTTTTTAGCATTTCTTGTAGTGCTGGCTTGGTATTGGTGGATTCTCTCAGCACTTGTTTGTTGGAAAAAGACTGCCTTTCCTTCACTTATGAAGTTTACTTTTTCTGAATATAAAATTCTTGGCTGATAATTGTTTTGTTTGAGGAGGCTGAAGATAGGGCCCCAATCCCTTCTAGTTTGTAGGATTTCATCTGAGAAATCTGCTATTAATCTGACAGGTTTTTCTGTATAGGTTACTTGGTGCTTTTGTCTCACAATTCTTAAGATTCTTCCTTTCATCTTGACTTTAGATAACCTGATGGCAAAATGCCTAGGTGATGGTCTTTTTGTGATGAGTTTCCCAGGTGTTGTTTGAGATTCTTATATTTGGATGTCTAGGTCTTTAGAAAGGCTGGGGAAGTTTTCCTCAATTATTCCCCCAAATATGTTTTCCAAACTTTCAGTTTTCTCCTCTGCCTCAGGAATGCCTATTATTCTTAGGGTTTGTTGCCTATCATAATACCAAACTTCTTGGATGCTTTCATTATTTTTTCATTCTCTTTGTTTGGTAGTTTTTGTTGGATTGGGTTAATTTGAAAACTTTCTCTTGGAGCACGGAAGTTCTTTTTTTCTTTTTTCTTTTCTTTTTTTTTTCCTTTGAGACAGACTCTCGCTCTGTCACCCAGGCTGGAGTGCAGTGGTGTGATCTCAGCTCACTGCAAATGTCTGCCTCCCAGGTTCAAGCAATTCTCCTGCCTCAGCCTTCCGAGTAGCTGGGATTACAGGCACATGCCACTATACCTGGCTAATTTTTGTATCTTTAGTAGAGACAGGTTTCACCATGTTGGCCAGGCTGCTCTTGAACTCCTGACCTCAGAAGATCCACCCATTTCAGCCTTCCAAAGTCCTGGGATTACAGGCATGAGCCACCAGGCCCAGCCTGAAGTTCTTTCTTTCTTTCTTTTGTTTTTTTAGGTTTTTTCTTTTTCTTTTTTTCTTTTTTTTTAGATGAAGTCCCACTCTGTTGCCCAAGGTGGAGTGCAGTTGTGCCATTTTGGCTCACTGCAACCTCCACCTCCTGGGTTCAAATGATTCACCTGCCTCAGTCTCCCAAGTAGCTGGGATTAAAGGCACATACCATCATGTCTGGCTAAGTTTTGTATTCTTAGTAGAGACGGGGTTTCACCATATTGGGTAGGCTGATCTTGAACTCCTGACCTCCAGTGATCCTCCTGCCTTGGCCTCCCAATGAACTCTAAAGTTCTTTCTTCTTCTTCTTCTTCTTCTTCTTCTTCTTCTTCTTCTTCTTCTTCTTCTTCTTCTTCTTCTTCTTCTTCTTCTTCTTCTTCTTCGATTCTATTGTTGAGACTTTCCAGAACATTTTGCATTTCTCTAAGTGTGTCCTTTGTTTCCTGATGCTGTGATTGTTTTTTATTTATGTTATCTATTTCACTGGAGATTTCCCTCTCATTTCTTATATATATTTTTAAAATTATTTCTTTAAATTGGACTTCACCTTTCTCTGGTGCCTCCTTGAATGTCTTAATAACTGACCTTTTGAGTTCTTTGTCAGGTAAATCAGGAATTTCTCCTTGGTTTGGAGCCATTCCCATGGGGTTTTCCCTTGATGTAGTACTCTCCCCCTTTTCCTAGGGATCTGACTTCCTGAAAGCCAAGCTACAGTAATCGTTAGCTGTCTTCTGGATCTAGCCACTCAGCAGATCTACCAGGCTCTGGGCTTTTCCTGGAGGTTGTCTGCACAGAGTCCTTTGATGTGAACCATCTGCAGTTCTCTCAGCTGTGGATACCAGCACCTGCTCTGGGGTGAAATGAACTATGTGGTTCCTTGGATAGAGTTCCATTGGTTGTTTAATGCATTATTTTTGTGCTGGTTGATCTCCTGCCAGGAGGTGGCACTTTCAAAAGAGCATCAGCTATGGTAGTATAGGGAGAATTAGGAGGTGGGCAGTGCCCTAGAACTCCCAAGAGTATATGTTCTTTGTCTTCAGCTAACAGGGTGGGTAGGGAAGGACCATCAGGTGGGGGGGCAGGGCTAGGCATATCTGAGCTCGTATTCTCTTGGGCAGGTCTTGCTGCAGCTGCTGTGGGGGATGGATGTATGTGGCTCCCAGGTAAATGGAGTTATGTTCCCAGGATGATTATGGCTGCCTCTGTTGTGTCATGCAAGTTGTCAGAAAAGTGGGAGAAATCTGGCAGTCACAGGCCTCAACCAGCTCCCACACAGCCCAAAAGGCCGGTCTCACTCCTACCACACCCCTCGCAACAGTACCACATGTATTTCCAGGCAGTGGGTGATCAGGACTGAGAACTTGCCCTAGGCTGCCAGCCTCCCAGCTGCAAAAGCAGGCAGGGAGGCTGGGGAGTCTGCACACCAGATTCATGCCCTCCCCCGATTTCTGGCCAGGAGACTTTACATTCAGTTGGAATTGTTACAAAGTTCAGCTGGAGTACCTCTGGCAGCTCTTCCTAAGGACCCCTGTGAGACAAGTCCAAAACAGCTTCCCAGGGGATCCAGAGAACCCACAGGGCTTTTCTCACTGCTTCCTCTACTCCTGTATTTTGCTGTATTTTCTCTAAATTGACTCAGCTCCAGGTAAGGTCCTGGGACCTAGATCTTCAGGTTCCCCAGTGAGGGTGTGGATTCAGGGGTGGACACTCCCTCTTTCCCACTTTCACAGCTTGGGCACTCACAGTAGTATTTGGACTGTCTCCTGGGTGCTGCAGGAGCAATCCACTTTCTTCAGACCTTCTGTGGGTTCTCTTGACTTTCCTGGTTTATTCCTCCAGTAGTTCTGGAGCAAAAGTTCACAATAAGAGTCTCCACACACTGCTCTGTCTGTCCGAGTGGGACTTGCAATCTAGTCCCAACTGGTAATGCATATGTTAATTAGCTTCACTGAGTCATTCCTCAATGTATGCATATTTCAAAACATCATGTTGTATATAATAAATACATAAAAATTTCATTTGCCAATTAAATTTTTTGTAAAAATACATGGTATGCAGTGAAAGCAGTGCTAAGAGGGAAGTTTGTAGATGCAAATGTAAACATAAAATAATCCTCAAATCAACAACCTAATTTTATACCACAGAAATTAGAAAAGGAAAAATAAACTCAACTCAAAGCTGGCAGAAGGAAAGAGATAATAAAGATGAGAGCAGACATAAAAGAATAGAAAAAGAAATGGAAAAGTTAATAAGACTAAGAGTTTGTTTCATCAAAGAGCAATAAAACAAACAAAAGTTTTAGCTAGATAAAGAGAAAATTCCAGTGAAATCAGAAATAAAAGAGAGAACTTTACAACTAACATCACAGAAATAAAAAGTATTATAAGAATACTATGAACAATTGAATGCTAACAAATTGAATAACCTAGAAGAAATGAACAAATTCCTACCAACACACAATCTGCCAAGACTGTATCAATAAGTAACAAAAAAACAAGAACAGTAAACAACAGTTAAGAGGATTGAATTCAGTAATCAAATCCCCCAACTAAAAGAAAGCCCGAAACCAGATGGCTTCAATGGAGAATCCCACTAAACATTTAAAGAATTAACATACATCCTCCTGAATCTTTCACAATCTGAAATGGAGAAAGCGTTTCCAAAGTGATTTTATAAGGCCAGAATACTCTGATACCAAAGCCAGATAGACACTACAAAAACAAAAACAAAAACTACAGCCAGTATCCCAGATGAATACTGATGCAGAAATCCTCAATAAAATACTAGCAAATGGAATTCAGCAGCACATTACAAGGATTATGCACTATGACAAAGTAGGACTTATTGGAATGTAAGTGTGGTTCAACATATGAAAATTAATAAATGCAAGACACCACATTAACAGAATGAAGGACAAGAACCACATGATTATCTCAATTGATGCATAGAAAGCATTTGAAAATATTCAACATCTTTTCATGATAAAAACATTTTTAAAATTAAGAATCAAATGTAACTATCTCAGCATAATAAAAGCTATTTATAAAAAACTCAGAGCTTAAAACATCATACAGAATGGTGAAAGACTGAGAGCTTTTCCCTTAGGTTCCAGATGAAGGCAAGCATGCCCACTTTTAACAATTCTATTCAATTTTGCATTAGAAGCACAAGCCAGAGCAATTGGGCAAGAAAAATAATACTATGCAACCCTAAAACAATGAAATAATTTCCTTTGCAGCAACATGGATAAAACTGGAGGCCATAAACCTAAGCAAATTAATACAAGAACAGAAAACCAAGTACTACATGTTCTCACTTATAAGTGGGAGCTAAGCATTGAGCACATGTGGACATAAATATGGGAACAATAGACACTGTGAATTACTAAAAGGTAGAGGGGTGGTGGGTTTAAAAAAAAAAGAAAAAAACTGTCTACTAATGAGGTACTATGCTCACTACCAGGGAGATAGGATTTGTACTCTAAACTCAGCATCACACAATATTCCCGTGTAACCAACCTGCACATGTACCCCATATATAAAATAAAAGTTGGAATTATAAAAAAAAGAAGGCATCCAAATTGGAAAGGAAGAATTAAAATGATCTCTGTTTGCAGATTATATGATCTTATATGTAGAAAATCCTTACAATTATACAAAAATTTGCTATCACTGAAGACAATTTCAGTGAAGATACAGGAAACAAAATCAACACATAAAAATTAGCTGTGATTTCATATGCTATCAATGAACAATCTGAAATAGAAATTAAGAAAACAATTTTGTTCACAATAGCATCACAAGTGATAAAATAATTAGAAATAAATCTAACAAAGGTGGGTAAGGACTGAAAACTACAAAGCATTGCAGAAAGAGAATAAAGAAGGCAAACAAGTGGTAAGATATCTGTTGTTCAGGATCAGAAGATTTAATATTGTTAAGATATCTGTATTGTCTGAAGCAATCTACAGATTCATTTAACACGATGTCTTATCAAAATATCAAAAAATATCAAAATTTTACAGAAATTTTTAGAATTCACCTGTATCTGTATGTCTATACGTGTGTGTGCACGTGTGTGTGTGTGTTTATGTGTGTGTGTGTATTTATTCTATTGGTTCTGTTTCCCTGAAAAACCCTGATTGATACTGTAGGGAATATATAGGACTTCACACTCACTGCTACAATTATCTATCAAAAGTTTTGCTGAGTAAACTATTTATTGAGGAGTATTTGAAGAATATGGATGCAGTATATTCATTTATAGGTCTAGATTATGTAAAATCTAGCCTAGAATTAAATGAGAGCTATTTGCCTAGACCCTATTTTATTCTTTCCCCTTCTCTTCTTCTCTATCCATACCAGTGACTGCATTGCTTTTTGTAAACTGTTCATTGCAACTCCATCTGTCTATTTTAAGGAAAGCTATAGGAAAAGTCCTTATGAAACTCATCACTCAGTGTATTACAAGGATGTTGCAGATAACAGTACATTACAAGAACCTTCTGGAGAAATTTAATCTTGATTTTAGCATTAGAAAGTTTTGCCTTTCCTGAGTCTTGTTTTCAATTCTCTGCACTGTGTATTTGATCAAGTTTCTCTGTTCACTTTTTAAAACTTTCAACTTTTACTTTAGATACAGGGAGCAAATGTGCAGGTGTGTTACATGGGAATATTGCATGAAGCTGAGGTTTGGAGTATGGGTCTCATCACCCAGGAAGTGAGCACAGTTCACTCTTGTTGCCAGAAAGTATAAGAGCAAAATTGATGGTCTGCTGATAATAAGTATATAGAATAATTTGTAGCCCATATTTTTTATTAGCCTCGCTCCTGGTTTATCTTCACATTGCTTTTTTAAACCTATACCTTTATCTTCTATGATTAACTTATTTGATATTGTGTGTATGTGAATATGTGTCTATATATCCCACTATATACTTGTTATATGGCAGCATGTGCATTTCTGGGTGATGATAGGAATATAAATAAATAATTATAAAAAGGTAAAGCAACAATGGCCTTAGATATTATCTAGTCCAATATGTTATACATGAGGAAACTGAGTCTAAATGTGGGGTTTTGACTTGACTGGATGATGCAATCAATCTATGAAAAAGTCATACAATGAACTTTGTCTCGTGGTTTTCAATCATATCAACAAGTTAAAAATGCCCATACAAGGTGGTACATGACTGAAGGGTAAAAATGATTGAGGCCAAGAGTAGATATTACATTTCCTGCAAGTAAGAGTGAGTTCACTGTAGACTCTCTAGAGAATATGGTCCTTAAGCTGTGCCTTAAAAATAGAGATTGGATAACTATGGAAGGAATCATAAAGAAAACCTTGCAATGAAAATGGCAGAGCTGTGTGAACGAGTATACGTTCCAGAGAGCATGAAGAAACAAGCCTCTCTGGAATTGAAGTTTTACATTAAGCAGAAATCAAAAGAAAGAAAGAGAGGAACAGCTATATAGATATCATAAGTTTAGATGACACAGAGCCTTGAGTGCCAAGACACGGCATTCAGAGGTAGCTTTGTAGACGTCATGAATAACTCTTAAAAGCAGATTGCCCTACTCTCAGAAAAGGTTGACATAACTATAAGAGCATCCCTTCTGTAGTCATGCTGGAAATAGAAAACTGAGCTCAGAAGATTAAAAAAAATGGGAGAAATAAGCCATTAGTTTTACAAATCCTAGGGACAGAATCAAGTCTCCCCTTTCTTCACATCAAAGAGAGAAGAGGCCTGAAGATCTAGATAGCCATTCCCTGAGAAGTCTGACAAAACTCCAACATTGGCCAATCTTCACTGGAGTTCTGATCCTTCAAAATAGAACTGAAGGGAGGAAGTGAATAATCATTATGTAACCATTTCATAAAGGTGGAGATATCTATTTAATTAATTAATTAATTATCCATCAGAGACATCTTTATCTGTTCCTCTTCCTCACTACGGGATCACAAAGGATGAATAACTAATGTATGCCTACTCTATTAAATATTTATCAAACATGTACATTTCTCTCCATCCCCACTGCCACTATCAAAGACCACCATCTCTCTCTAGAATTATTGCAATCGTCTCTAAACTGAACTCTTTGCTTCTAAATGTTGTCTTACCCTCACATTCAATCCCTGCTTGTCATAGATTGTATCTTTTAAAATGAAAAGCTTGTCTTTTTACTCTTTTGTTTAATACTTTTAGTGCTTATTTATTATTTACTGTAGTGATTTCCAAACAGGCATTTTGACCCATTAAGAGGTAGTGAATTTAATTTAGTGGGTCACTACCATCAATTTAAACAGAAGAGAGTATTTCAGGGTCCTCATATATATCAGAGGCAGATACTTTCTTGACAAATGATTCAATAGTAAATAAATAAATATATATATATATATACACACCCATATGTGAATATAGAAATATTTATATGTGTACTAAGTCACAATGTAATACATATTTCCTATTTTAGGTCAATGTCAAAAACAGTTTAAAAGCTACTGCCCTACTGAGAAAAGAGCAAACTCCTTAGTATGGTACAAAATTCGTTAGTAAGTTCCCTGTTTCTCAAATACAAGCCGGAGTCAGAATCACCTGGTGGACTTCTTAAAGCACAGATTGCTAGGTCCTACCACCAGAGGATATCACTTAAGTGGGCCTTAGTTATTCATCCAGTGTGATTCTTTTTTTTCTTTTTTTTTGAGATGGAGTCTCACTCTGTCACCCAGGCTGGAGTGCAGTGGCCGGATCTCGGCTCACTACAAGCTCCGCCTCCCAGGTTCACGCCATTCTCCTGCCTCAGCCTCCCGAGTAGCTGGGACTACGGGCACCCGCCACCTCGCCCGGCTAGTTTTTTGTATTTTTTTTAGTAGAGACGGGGTTTCACCGTGTTAGCCAGGATGGTCTCGATCTCCTGACCTCGTGATCCGCCGGTCTCGGCCTCCCAAAGTGCTTGGATTACAGGCTTGAGCCACCGCGCCCGGCCTCAGTGTGATTCTTTGGTAAGAGACGGAGCCTGTGTTGTGGCCCAGGTTCTAATGTTTCCAGGCGACGCTGCTGCTGGGCTGAAGACCAGACTTTATGAACAACTTCCTTAAGCCTATCAGCACCCCTCCTCTGCTAGCAGAGCCATGCAGATTACTCTAGTTTTTTTCTTTTTTTTTTTAATTATACTTTTAAGTTCTAGAGTACATGTGCACAACGTGCAAGTTTGTTACATAGGTATACACGTGCCATGTTGGTTTGCTGCACCCACCAACTTGTCATTTACATTAGCTATTTCTCCTAATGCTATCCTTTCCCCAGCTCCCCACCTACTGACAGTCCCCTGTGTGTGATGTTCCCCACCCTGTGTCCATGTGTTCTCATTGTTCAACTCCCACCTATAAGTGAGAACATGAGGTACTCTAGTTTTAAAAGTCCAGTCACCTAGTTGTTTGACCACCCACTGAATTCCTCTTTTCAGTCATTCACAATTCCTCTAATTCAGTCTTTCCTCAATTTTTCCTGAGATAAAAGCACACATTTGTGCTACTTAAAGTAAAAATTGCCAGGTTACTCCATCTGATACAGCAAGTCTAGGGATGAGCCCAAGATTCTGTATTTTTAAAGAGATGCTTTAACTGTTTTTTTCCCTCAGACAAGTTTTTGAAGCACAAAGCAAATTTTACTTTATTTGCAGAGTAAAATAATTGCCTACTCTAAACAGTGAGTACTTAAGCTGCAGGAAAACAATTACTAATTTCTTCCTTTCCCTCTATAGCGGAGGTTATTACACTTGTCATGGTACTTATCTCCCTGACACTTCGGTGAAATCTACAGACCCCTTCACAATAATATTTTTAAATGCATAAAATAAAACACAAAGGATTACAAACCAATTATACTGAAATGAAGATATAAAAATATTGTATAACATAAATTGTATTATGATAATATATGCAGTGAATTATAAACACATTAAGTAAAAATATCTAGGAGTGGGCCTTAAAACTTTTAGTGATATTGGCAAAAATTTCAAAGTAATTTCAAAGTAATACTTTTAGTGATGTTGGCAAAAGTTGTAATGTTATGTAAAATAATATCTATGATTTCTGTTAGTGACCAAGTTAAGGTTCTGATGATAACACTGTGGACTGTTAGCAACATTCATTAATTGTAAGAAGTGCTTAATTTCTATGAAACATTAATGAAAATAAAAATGTGTTTTTTTAATTCAATTTCAAGAACTTTCTGAATACCCTAACTTTAAGGAATTTTCCTTTAGAGGCTCTTCCTGAAATCTTTCAAGCAGATCACCTTAGACAGATAGAGCTAGAGGGCGTTGATGAGATGTAGAGAAGAGATTGGGGAGGTTAATGCATTTCTATTTACGGAGGGGTAAACAGACCTGTACCTAACATGAAATTGTCAGATGACTGATTCGTTGCCAGCTGATGGTGTTCTCACTGGATCTTCTTGGTGTGTATATGGAGTCCAATTAGCTGGAAAAAGAATCAGGAGCCACTGGCCTCATTGTTTTCTTTGATCAGTTTGTCTTGCCTGATTTTCTCTTTAGAGCTTTTGCAATCTTAGCCCCACATTTCACCTTCCTTATCTGAGACCATCTACCTGTTTTCGTAGCCTAGACTAGAAAGTCATTTATGTAATAATGTAGCTTAGATTGGGAGCTCTCTCTTCAGCTTATGTTTTTCTTTGCCTTTGAGAGCAAATAAGTTTTATACGGCTAGTAAGTCTTTGAAATACAAACATATGTATCATTAAACATAACTCAGATGATCTTCTGATATACTGTAGTCTGCCAAAAGAAAATTTCCAGAGCAGTTGCAGTCAACTTAGATTTTTTTTGTCTCTCTCTTCATCCATGGGACAATGTGTTTAATTTTGGTTAGAAATAATAGAGGGTACAACAAATGAAGTAAGTTTCCAAATATCTCCTATGCTGTAATCATCTTAAAAATAATTCTGAGAGAAAGGCATCGTCATTATGATAACTGCCCTTTTGGCCCTTCTTACCCATGACATTACTCCTACACAATGTGCTTATTTGGATAAAATAATTCAACAGTAACTTTTTGAGGCTCTTCACTATAAATAAAGCTTTGCACATCATCTTGCATCAGAGAAATCAGCCCAAATAAGACAAGCACAATTATTTTTTAAATACCGCCCTGCAAAAACATAAGTGGACTTCTACGGCAATGACATTTTGGATAGGGAATGTGTTTGAATTAAACTAAGGAGAACATTTTTGGTAATATACACTGTCTTTTATTTTTTTTTCTAAGAGCCTGGTCGGGCAGTAATCAGACTAGAAACTGTCAACAAATATTGCTCTGTTACATTCTACATAACTCAGTTACCATGGCAACTGTATCCCTATTGACAAGAAAGAAAGAGAAACATATGGCTGGGTAACAGTCTTACTTCAAGAAGCAAAAAATCTATTTACAGGATAATCATTCTTTCTGAGATATGTAAGGTACTCAAAACCAAAAGCAGCTTTAATCAAATATTCTTACGGACTGTTAAAAATGTCTTTATTTCTTTTGCTAATAAGAAAAAAAATGTTGCTTTGCAATATTTTCAGAATGTTTTATTTATTTTCAAAAATCAATATAAGTCAATGAAAGTCCATTCATAATCAAACATGTATTGCACCTTGCATAGCTTATTCTTACTACTAAAAAATATTCAGGTGGCATTTACGAAGTACCTACCATGTACATAACAGAATACTAAACTCTGTGGTCTAACATAATATTTTGTCCATCAGTTTCATATGAGTTATTAAAGAAGATAAATGCATACATAAATCACTCAAGAGTGAAGAATGTAAAAATATAAGTGACATAACGAAGCAATAAATGTCATTTATAGAAACATGCAGAGATATTGATTAGGTGATCTTTTCTCTAGGGTTCCACTGAAACTTGTTCATTCCTCCAACATTGCAATTACCACATTGTGTACCTTACACATAGTATTTAATTAATAAATGTATATTTCTTACTGATCATTTATTGATCTCTTTGCATATCTATTTATCCACAAGACTATAATCAAATTTTACTCTAGGTATGTGTAGCTAGAATATAGCATTGTGCCTAATGAATGATAAACGCAAAAAATGTATTAAATGTGTTAATGATTTGGAAGGTTGAATTTTTACCCGAGTCTTGAAAAATCAATATCTTTTCTATATTTAGAAATAGTGTATAGATTTCTACTTTTTCTAACTTAATAATTCTAAATTTTCCAAAATTTAGAATTTACCCAAAAAATGGGTAAATTTGCAAATTTCTATTAAATTTCACTAGGTCTCTTCAAAATTTTCTGCTTATTTGGATATCCAGAGAGTAATATTAGGTTGGTGCAAAAATCACTGCAGATTTTGCCATGGAAAGTAATGCCAAACTCCAGTTAGTTTTGCACCAACCTAATGAGAATAACATATTTGATAAAAAGTCTATAGACTTCATCATCAGCACGCTAGAGTTAATATCTTTATATGCATCTAATAATAAAATAATATAAAATCTTTATATGCATCTAATAATAATAAAATAATATGCATCTGGTTTTATATGGGGAAAACATAAGAATAAGGATATTAGTAATTGATATCAAATCTGGGAGAAACCCCAAGTATCACCATTTCTTGTCTTACTAGTAAAATTACAGTGAACTTTGTCACTTAAAGTCCACATTTTGTTGGCAAGACCTTCATTTTGAGCCTTAGTCTCTTCTCTTGAAGAATACGGGTTTTAAACTAGTGATCATTAATATTCTGTGAAACTCTGATGGACTGTGACTCAGCTTCAGTATAAGTTTAAAAACTACAAAGGAATGAAAAATGTGAAATGAATCATCAGTTTATGTGGTGCTATCAAAGCCGACTACTTAATACACCATTTTCCCTAAAATATTATAACAAGAATACATCTGGGGTAGGTTTTAACTTTGTAATACCGGTTTACAAAAATATATGATGTTTATAAATGAAAGTTTTGCTAAACTAAAAAAAAACAAGGTTTTGGGGGTACTAAGACTATTTAGACTGAAGCTATTCAATAGAACACCCTCCTCCAAACACACACACACACACACATACAACACAGCCTTATGCTGACCAATGTGCATGTGTTTCTTTGACAGGTAAACTCTTATTCATTTTTCAAGCTCCAAATCAAATGACACCTTCCCTCTATCTAGTAGTCCTGTCCAATAGAACGTTGTGACAGTGGGATAGGTCTATATATCAGTAGTGTGAAATGTAGTAGGCACAAACCACACGTGGGTATTGACCACTAGAAATGTGGCTAGCACACTGAGGAACTGAATTTTAATTTTCATTAATTTTAATATTAATATAAATAACCAATGTGGCAAGTAGAAACTGTGTTGGACAGCTCAAATTGAGATTTAAAAGAAAAAAATATTTCAATGACCTGAAACATTTCCCTTTACAAGTGAGATGTGAATTTTAACTTAAGTATTTATTAAATCAGTCAGTAAGGCATGAACCTAGTGGGAATTACTTCCCACCTTGGAAGATAATCAAATTGTATTGCCTTAAAATTATTTAGAATTTACAACTCTCACTATTTTGTACTAATGTTTCTCTAATTTCCTTACTCAAGTATTTTACTTGACAATTTTAAATTCAGTTTTATATCCTGAATTTTACATAATATTCAGAACAATCTAGAAATATTGGCAGGTTATTTTTTTTTTTAATTCTACAGATAAAATCTTGAGCAAGAAGAACTCTGAAAGACAATAGGACTTGTAATTTGCAGAGCCAAAATCCTAATTTAGGCCTCCTACTTTTTAAAAATTAGCTTCCATTCTATTATAACCTGAGTGTAATGTATTAAGTGTGTTGATAAAATTTCACTTGAAATTCATGAGAACTTCTTTTTCCCATTAAATTCCCATCAAATATATTTATTAGGCTGCTTGGTGCACTAATCAGTGATTAGAACATTGAACCTATCGAAAAGAGGAAGGAGCAAGAATGAGAGCAACAGTGAAAGAGCAAGAGAAAAAGGAAGAGAGAGAGAGGTGGGGAGAGAAAGCAACAGAGAGAGAAATTTTAAACCATTCTAGCAGAAGTTTTCCTAAGCTATGAATGAAGTTGTTTAGACAGAGAAAAACAGTACATAGTATCTCTGTGTGATTAAGTAGAACTTTTTTCTCAAATATATTTTCTTTTCTTTTTTTTTTTTTGCATGTATTTAATATATATTTATTGTGAAGCTGCTGTGTGCCAGGCACTGTTCTAGGTGCTGGTGAATATTGTAAATTACAGTGAAAAAGACATGCACGTCCCCATTCTAGTGGGTAGGTGATAAACAATATATAACTATTAAGCGGCAGTGTTAAAGAATACAGGAAAATAAATCAGAGTAAAGGAACAAGGGATGGGACTTCAGTTTTATTTTATTATTATTATTATTTTTGAGACTGAGTCTTATATATATATTTTCATATTGACAGTAAGAATACTGCAGGAAGTAACTTACATTTTGCACTTGAGATTTTACAAGCTTACAGACAAGATTTAACACTGAATAGTGTTGTTTGCAATGTCTTTCTTTTTTTGGTGGGGGCATAGTATGGAGGGGAAAAAAGTAATACAGTATTGAAGGGGCCAGTAGTACGTGTTTAATCATTTGAATTCCATGTGGATGACATCCTACAGAAATAGAATTTTCTTTTATTCAAACAAATGCTACTTTCACAGACAATAACACAAAGATTTGCATTATTATTCACATATGGAATATTCCCCAAGGAAGCTGTTTACCCAAGATGTGGTGCCATGAATTCCTTTGATAGACCAAAGTATTAGATACATATTCATACCTATTTTCTGCTCCTGCAAGAATTTTTGAAGGTGGTGTCAGTCCCTCCTTTTTAATGCAGGAATAGTATATGAATGCAATGGACATCTCAGAAAAATAAGTTCTCTAAAATTACAGACAGGAAATTCTAGAAAGACAAGTGGACACAATTCTAGAAAACTGTGGAAGTACAATTTTTAAAGTAGTTTATTTGACAAAGATCCCCAAATGCATTTTTAGAAGTACACTGATTTAAAAAATGTTGCTAAAGTGATGATTGAATAAGATATGATTATGAACCAGGTGTGAAAAATGATTCTAGCCCAAGTCACTGACATTTGTAAGCTCCTCTTTCTGCCTTTGTCTGAAATCTTTGGAAACTGTCAGAAACATACAGTCTGCCAGTTAAATGTCTCCTTGGGCTAACAAGAATTTTATGACAATTATAGTCCTGCAGAGTAATGATTCTAATGCATTCATGCATGCCTGTTATAAGGACTAAAGACTAAACACACTGTGGGTTCTTATTAGTGGTCATTATTAAGTGTAGCTGTATAGGAGTAGGTCTCATTAAAGGAAATTAAATTGTTAAAAAATATGCTGCCATATAGCATGAAAGCAGTAAAGTTCAGATATCTTTTGCCATATATGTCATTGAAATCATTCCCCAGGATTTCATTTACTACCATTAGTGGGCCAACAGATTTACTCTTCATTTTTGTAAATGCTGGTGGAATCACTGGTTGGGTTAGCCTTCTACACTTCTTTCAATCTTCAGCCAAAACCTTTGTACTCATTTCTAAAATCCAGAAACAGCCGGGCGCGGTGGCTCAAGCCTGTAATCCCAGCACTTTGGGAGGCCGAGACGGGTGGATCACGAGGTCAGGAGATCGAGACCATCCTGAGCTACACGGTGAAACCCCGTCTCTACTAAAAAATACAAAAAACTAGCCGGGTGAGATGGCGGGCGCCTGTAGTCCCAGCTACTCGGGAGGCTCAGGCAGGAGAATGGCGGGAACCCGGGAGGCGGAGCTTGCAGTGAGCCGAGATCGCGCCACTGCACTCCAGCCTGGGCGACAGAGCTAGACTCTGTCTCCAAAAAAAAAAAAAAATAAAAAAAATAAAATCCAGAAACAGTGAAAAATGTTGAGTAATAAGTCCCAAGAAATCATATGGAAAATTTCATTTTTCTATTGTCTCATTTAGATTTTGGTACAGGCCAGAGTAATTTTCAGTCTGGATCTCATTTTTTTTATTATTTTTTAATTATGGGGAAGTACAGTATAATATCTAAGAAAAGCCCAAGATTTGAAATGAGCCAGGCCCACATTCTAGCCTCTGCTTCATACATCTTACTAGCTATATAATCATGGCAAGCTGCAAAATTTTGCTTGACCCTCAATTCCCTCACCTATAAAATGAGGATAGTAATAACCCCTATCTCATAATGTTATTGTGAACATAAAGTAAAATATGGGTGTGGTGAATTTCGTAGCACAGTACTCAACACTAAGTAAATGACACCAGGTATTACTTAATGGAAAATAAACCACAAGGTTCATATGTGTGATTCATCTTTGTACATGTCAAAAAGTGACTCCTTTCACTTGATCAACTTTCAGTTGATATTCTGTGGGTACTTGCCATATGTGAGGCATTTTTATGTGTCATAGCAGTATTGAAAGATGAGTTAGACATGGTTTCTTTGCTCAAAGTGCATAATAGTGTCCAATCTGGCAAAAAGCTAAAGAAAAATTACAGAGGTCTTACATTATTCTTTGTATAAAATACACATCTGAGTATTCTAGAAGAGGGAAATGTGCTATGAGTTTAAAAGGCGAAGGAGGAAGAACTTTATAGTCTTGCTTGCTTTGTATTTGCTTATTTCTAATTTTTCACATAAAGAGAAAGTCTGAAGACAGAAGTTAAAGTGCCAGATATGTCTTTCAATTGATGTACTAACCTGAAGCAAATTATTGCTCCTCTCTAGACCTCATTTTATTATCTGTAAAACAGGGAGTTTTGATTAAATAGTCTTTAATATCTAAACACTCTCTGAGATAAATTTCAAGTAAATCCAACCTCAAAAGACATAATGGACTTGGACTGGAAGAGGGGAGATTCTTTAATAACTAGTAAAATTTCCACTAAAAAATATTGCTTTATGGCCAGCCAAAAGGAAGAACACATTATGGATATGCCTGTGGATTGCATTTCTGCAAATGGGAGCACTCACTGAGTTAGTCAGAGCCTTTTCAGCAAAGCCTCTATGGAGAAGTGTCCAGAAATATTGCATTGACATCTACTTTTCTGTTCTCTTTAAATCCTCTGAAATCATGAAATGTCTCTGGCCACAGTTTCCTTCATATTATTTTGATCAGTCTTTCCAAGTTGAAGTAGTTTGTGATACATCTCATAATATCAAAGGTCTTTCCCCGTCTTTGTTTACTTGCAAATTTTACCCTGTTTTCTTCCACCATTTGCGTAAAGGTAACTCTAGTCACCATAAAACTTATATTTTAATATTCACTTTGGCAATATTTTTCTCAGGACAGATCTGATACTATTGCTTTAAGCTTATAATCAAATCTGTTAGCCAGAATGTAAAATAAAGGGGAGAAGGGCCACAGTGGTGTAAGTAATGCACATAGCAAAACACTCAACTCGGGATAGTTAGAGCAATATTGGCAGTATGCTATTTTTGACACTTAATGACTGGGAGAATGCTCTCATTCCTGAGTGTATATAAGAGCACACAGATAATTAAGTGGTGAAAGAACAAGGAGGGCAGAGAAAGAAAGGGAGCACATGTGCTGGAATTGACCTCTCAGCCTTTAAAATTTTGCTCTTCTCTGAGAATCATTCATTCCTGGAGCCTCTTATTTACACTTAATCCCTAAGTGATTACATCAACTTTTCATGGTTTTAATAGACCACCTTATCTCATACTGTTGTTGACAACCTTCTCCTTCTTGTGCCTGTAACGTTTTCCCTCCAGATAGCTGTGTCTCTAGCTCTCTCAAATTTCAAATCATTTTTCAACTTCAAAATTCTTGAGGCTTGTTTGGACTATTGCGTTTAAAATATCAGCACTCTCTACTCCTTTCCTGCTTTACTCTTCTTTATAGAACTTATCACCATTTAACCTGCCCTGTGTTTCACTTGTACATTTGTGTATCGTACGCTTTTTTCACAATGACGGCAAGGTTTTTTGTCTGGTTTGTTCACAACTGTATTCTTCAGACTCATATGAATCACTTCCCATGAGTGAACTCATATGTAACACACACACAAATGAAAAAAAAATTCAAAACAAAAATGACATTGTAATAAATCAACACTACGCAATATTGTACTTAAGAGGTGCTCGTATGTTGAACTGAGGATTTGTGGCTGAATCAGTAAGAAAATCAAGAAAATATTTGAGCTTCTACTACACATAAGGCACAGTTTTAATTGCTATTCTTCATGAAATATTCTCAAATTGGGTGTTAGGGAACAAATATAAACAAATTTCCTGAATAGTCTAGTTAGGGAAAATAGTGTATCCAGATTACTTTATAGCAAAGCTCTTTGGTATTACTTTATCATTCCCTTACAGCTCTAATAACACAACATTGCCCTGTGACTGTTTCTGATTCTCTGATGTCTCTGTCTTTCTCACTGAGCTCTCTTCTCCCTTCTCTATCTACATAAAATTTTGGCTTAGTGTGGTCCACTGAGTTGCATCATCCTCAACATCCTGGTTTGAGAAAATAGGCCTGGGTTAATGAATCCTTGGTACAATAGGATAAAAATAGTAACAACACCAAAATGCTGGCAATATCATGTGTTAGAGCTCCATCCTTGCATTAAAGCCTTACATATAAAATACTAATCTTCTTGCTCTAGTATTTTCATAAAGAAACACGGGTTTTACCTGAGAATAGTATTGAATTTTCTTGCCATGACAGTGACTAATTAAACTTATGCAAGTCAGATTTGTATTCATTATCATTACTACATAGTATAAGAATTTTCCAATTTCTAAAGGAGAAAAATAGTACATTTCTTAGTGTTGACTATTTTATATTTTTAAATGATATGTATTTAATCTTTCAGCTATTATATTTTGCTGTTGCTGTTATTGTTGTTTTAAACACCATAGATCAGAAACACATTTGTAGTCCTGATACACTGTTTATCATTCAACTGTTCCTTACAGGCTGGTAAGACTCCTGCCAGGAAAACTATCTCCCACCCTTCAGTAATGTTCGACCTCCAATTTAAAAATGTTTTCTTTCTGTCTCTTCTTGCCAGCAATCAATTATGTGTATGCTTAAAAGCTAGGTGGCTATCATTTTTGTTTGTACTATCTTGAAAGTATCCAACACGGTCTTTGGCAGAAAGTAAGAATAAATGAAGAATCACTATTCTCCAAAATAGCATGGATTATTTTCAGTGAGGATCTTATATTGATACGTTAACAGCTGATATTAGTAATTTTAGTAATTATTAATGCATATTTAAATATCAACTTGAAATTTAAAAACATTTAAGATGATATAATGACGATCCAATGGTTATCATTATTAATCTTTAGATGGTATTTGGTTTTGTAGCACATATAAAGAAGGGACAGTGAACTTTGAATTCTTCACATGGGTTCGTGGGAAATTATTGTCGTGATAAACAGTATTCTTATTTTGAGACCATTTCATTATTTTTCTGTCAAGAAATGAATGACATACTCACATGTGTAGATCTTTTTTCTTTAGCATGACATCCTGTTTCGTCTGAAGGGTTTGTCTGCTGTTATTGACAATTGCATCAAAATCACATTAAAATCTGGCCTGCAAGGGCAATTGCATTTTCCAGGCACAAATGTGTCCTCACCTGATAGATATTCTGATCATATAATTTTACTGTGCATCTAAACTTCTCCAAGAATATTCAAGTGAGACTGCAGAGTTGGAACAGGTTCTGATTTCTCTTTTAAAAAACTCCTTTTCTGGTTCTTCATATTCAGAATTCTTCTGTAATATATGACTTAGGCTAACACATTATGTTTTTTTTTTGTGAATAGTGCTGAAAATGGGTTTTAGAGTGCAAGTGCTGCAGGTGGAATATTTACATTTGTTTTTTAGACTCATGGTTATGTGGATATTTAAATGGAGAAATAAATTTTTTCTCAATATGTGTAATCCAAGTTAGATTTCAAATGATGATTCTTGGGAGTACTGTTGCTGGTGTCTTGAAAATATTCTGCTTTTCAATAGCTTTCAAATAGTTCTCCAAAAAAAGCAGAATAAACAAATCTTTCTCTACACTTTCCTTGATGTGTATGATAGAAAAAGTTGTTTCCTTAATAAATGTAGCACAATCCATTTGTGTCTAAATCCTTACTACTCTTACTAGTTCACCTTGTGTATTTTGCCTTTTAGACACAAATAGAGATAAGTGCTTCAATTGATTTCCTTTCAAATATCATTAATCTACACAAGAAAGGGGACAGTATGGACAGCTATCAAGGTTATATCAGTATCATTATGCTTATTTACTCACAAAGCTCTATAGGGACAATCATCTACTCTGATTTTAAATACAAAACAATAAGTAGCTCCAAACAGACACATCTCTGGAAGTGACATATGCGTTGGAAGCTTTTAGGCAACACGATCAGAAGATATAATTACCTCTCTTTAGCAACAACAACAACAACAAACACTAAATTCAGCATCCTTCATGTATGATCATATTTTCAAGAGCAGAAAAGTGTAAATATAAGCTTACATGTACACAGATAATCAAGTCTTGTGTTTTATATAATTGGCCTAGCCTGAAAAACACCCTGCAAATGAGTCCCAATGGCTGCTGTCTTTCCCTGTACCACATGAATCTTTGTTATCAGTTGTCTTTGTACATTTTCCTTTTGTTCAGTCTTTTATGCTGTGCTTCAAAAGTGTTCACTGTGTACCTCTTCTATATTCTCTAGTGTTAGTGTACTCAGTAGGAGACCTCTAACATAATAGTTCAATGTCCTATCACTTTAAGGAGGCATAGTAACTAATTAAATGTATTTAAATTTCCTCAATAATGTGTGTTAGCGCTTTATGCACAATTTACAGCAAAGTTTTTGAGCTGAAGGGAATACTATAATTTGAAGACTTAAGATTATGAATCTCCTTAATGTCAGACAACTTGCATAAAGTCCAGGAAAATGGGTGAAGCCTTTGTTTTTACAGTAACTTTTAACTAAAGTTATGCTTTGAACTTTAAATGTGAAGTTGAAGGCAAATTTGCTTAGACTCTTAAGATGATGTTTTGCTAGTGAACTTTAACACAAGTTAATTGTGCCTAAATTGAGGGCTTTGTAATACATAAACACATAGTTTGAAATTTCTGGTTTATATTTATTGTATTTGTATTTGAATAGGTTAGTTAATTAATTAATTAATTAATTATCTTTATTTTTTTGAGACGGAGTCTCGCCCTGTCGCCAGGCTGGAGTGCAATGGCATGATCTCAGCTCACTGCAACCTCTGCCTCCCTGTTTCAAGCGATTCTCCCTCCTCAGCCTCACTAGTAGCTGGGACTACAGGCACGGACCACCACACCCAGTTAATTTTTGTATTGTTTTTCTAGTAGAGAAGGGGTTTCATCATGTTGGCCAGAATGGTATCCATCTCTTGACCCTGTGATCCGCCCGCCTTGGCCTCCCAAAGTGCTGGGATTACAGGCGTGAGTCACCACGCCTGATCTGAGTATGTTAATTTAAAGCAACACCTGTAGACAAACAGAATATATCATGAAGAGGAGCCAAGTAAAAACGAGTGAGTTTTTAGCATAACCTTTAAAAAAGTCATAGGTGCTTTGATGCTTTACGAGTAGAAAACTATGTACTGATCTTGGTAACAGGTTAATACTGGCCTCTTAGAATGTGTTTGGAAGTAATCCCTCTTCCTCTATTTTTCAGAATAGTTTGAGTAGGATCCGTATTAGATCTTTAAATGCTTGGTAGAATTTAGCAGTAAAGGCACGAGGTCCTGTGTCTTTTTCCTTTTCTTTCTTTCTTTCTTTTTTTTTTTTCTGGGAGACTTTTTATTATGGCTTTGATCTTATTACTTGTTATGGGTCAGTTCACCTTTTGGATTTATTCCTAGTACTATCTTGGGAGGTTGTATGTGTTTAGAAATTCGTCTTTTTCTTCTAGATTTTCCAATTTATTTGCATACAGTGGCTCATAGTAGCCACTAATGATTCTTTGAATTTCTGCACTATCAGTTGTAATGTCTCATTTGTCATTTCTGATTTTATCTATTGTATATTCTCTATTTTTTCTTAGTCTGGCTAAAATTTTGTCAATTTTGCTTAACTTTTAAACATGCAAATTTTTGTTTCATTAATCTATTGTATTTTTTTCATTATTTCAATTTCAGTAGTTTTTTATCTAATCTCTATTATTTTTTTTCTTCTACTAATGTTGGATTTGGTTTGTTCCTGTTTTTCTAGTTTTTTAAGATATACCATTCATTAGATTGCTAATTTAAAGTTTTTTTCTATTTTTTGATGTAGCCATTTATAGCTATAAATTTCCCTATTAATACTACTTTCATTGTATCCCATAGGTTTTGGTATACTGTGCTTCTACTGTCTCATTATCATTTGTTTCAAGAAATTTTCCAATTTCTTTTTAATTTCTTCATTGATCACTGGTCATTCAGAAGCCCATTGCTTTTCATTTATTGATAACATTTCAAATATTCCTCTTGTTATTTATTTATAATTTTATTTCATTGTGGTCAGAGAAGTTTCTTTTATTTTTTTTCTTTCTTTCCTTTTTTTTTTTTTTTTTTTTGACACGGAGTCTTGCCCTTTCACCCAGGCTGGAGTGCAGTGGTGTGATCTCAGATGGCTGCAAGATCCACTTCCTGGGTTCACGCCATTCTACTGCCTCAGCCTCCTGAATAGCTGGGACTACAGGGGCCTGCCACCATGCCTGGCTATTTTTTAAATTTTATTTTTAGTAGAGATGGGTTTCACCATGTTAGACAGGATGGTCTCAATCTCCTGACCTTGTGATCCGCCCGCCTTGGCCTCCCAAAATGCTGGGATTACAGGCATGAGCCACCACACCTAGCCAGAGAAGGTTCTTGATAGGATTTCAATTTTTTGAATGTTATGACTTACTTTATGACCTAACATATAGTCTATCCTTGAGAATAATCCATGTGTTGAGGAAAAGAATGTGTATTTTACAGCCACTGGATACAACATCCTGTAAATATCTATTAGATCTATTTGGTCTACAGTGCAGATTAAGTCCAATGTTTCTTTATTGATTTTCTGTCTGGAAGATCTGTCAGATGCTGAAAATGAGGTGTTGAAGTCCTCACCTGTTATTATATTTTGTCTATCTCTCTGTTTAGCTCTAATAATATTTGATTTATATATTGGACACTCCAATGTTGGGTGCTTATATGTTTAAAACTGTTATATCCTCTTGCTAAATTGATGCCTTAATCATTATATGGTGACCTATTTTGTCTCTTCTTACAGGTTTCATCTTCAAATATATTTTGTCTAAGTATAGTGAATTCTGTTCTTTTTGGTTGCTATTGGTATAGAATAATTTTTTCCATTCCATTATTTTCAGTCTATGTGTGTTTTTATAAGTGAAGCATGTTTCTTGTAGGCAACAGATCAATGAGTCTTGTTTTTCAACCATTCTATGTCTTTTGACTGGAGAGTTTAGTCTATTTACAGTCGATGTTATTATTAACAATGAAGGACTTATTCCTGCCATCTTGTTAGTTGTTTCCTGGTTGTTTTGTGCACTGTTTGCATAAACAAACACACAAGCAAAAGAAAACCAATGGAAATTTCATACCTCAAATTTGCCCCCCCCCCACTTTTAAACATTTTGTTGTTTCTATTTACATCATATTTACTGCCTGTGTCTTGAAACATTGTTGTAGTTATTATTTGTGAATTGGTTTATTGCTTAGTCTTTCTAATTAGCATAAGCATAGTTTACACATTGCAGTTTCAGTGTTACATCTATTTTTTGTGTACTTACAATTGCCAGTGAGTTTTGCACCTTCATGTGATTAATTATTGCTCATTAATGTCTTTTTCTTTTTGATTGAAGTACTCCCTTTTGCATTTCTTGTAGGATAGGTCTGGTGTTGATGAAATCCCTCAACTTTTGTTTTTCTGGGAAAGTCTGTATTTATTCTTTATGTTTGAAAGATATTTTTACCAGATTACCATTCTAAGGTATTTTTTCTTTCAGCACTTTAAATATATCATACCACTCTGTCCTAGTCTGTAAGGTTTCCACTAAAAAGTCTGCTGCCAGATATATTGAAGCTCCATTGATTGTTATTTGTTTATTTTCTCTTGTTGCTTGTAGGATCCTTTCCTTACCCTTGATCTTTGGGAGTTCCATTACTAAATACCCGGAGATAGTCTTCTTTGTGTTAAATCTCCTTGGTTTTCTATAAACTTCTTGTACTTGGATATTGCTATTTTTTCTAGGTTTAAGAATTTCTCTGTTATTATTTTTTGGAATAAACTTTCTACCCCTTTCTCTTTCTCTACCTCATATTTAAGACCGAAGACTCTAACTTTTCCCCTTTTGAAGTTATTTTCTATATCCTGTAGGCATGCTTCATTGTTTTTATTCTTTTTTTCTCTTGTGTCTCCTCTCAGTGCTGTACTTTCAAATCACCTGTCTTCAAGCTCACAAATTCTTTCTTCTGCTTGATTTATTCTGTTATTAAGGGACTCTGATGCATTCTTCAGTATGCCAATTGTATTTTTCAGCTCCAGAAGTTTTGTTTCTTCTTAATTATTTCAATATTTTTTGTTGACTGTATCTGATATAATTCTGAATTATTTCTCTGTTATAGAATTCTCTGTCTGAAAAGTCATATATCTTTGTTTCTCCAGGATTGATCCCTAGTTTCTTATTTAGTTCATTTGGTGAAGTCATATTTTCCTGGATGGTGTTGATGCAGACAGATGTCATTTGATTTCTAGGCATTGAAGGGTGAGATTTTTATTTTAGTCTTTACTGTCTGGGCTTATTTGTAGCCATATTTCTTGGGAAAACTTTCCGGCTTTGGTGTTATTATCTCAGCTGTATCTGCTTTAGGGGCCACCTCAAACCCAGTAACACTGTGGTTCTTGCAGAATCATAGAAATGCCACCTTGATGGTCTTGGACGAGATAATAATTTACAGTTCTACATTTTGCATTCAGAATCACATTTGATTCAACATCCTGCTCCATTTTTTAAAAGAAGTTAAATAATAAGCCCAAGTTTATGCACGTCTTAAGTGGGATATTGGGACCCAAACCAAGATATTGGTCTTCTCTTCCATTGCTTCATTTTAGTATATCACATGATTGCAAAGTAGGGCAAAAAACCCACCCGTAAGGTTCAGATATGGGCTCTAATCTTGACTTTTTACATAGTAGCTGTTTGTTGCTTAACAAATTTTAACCCCTCTGAGACTCAGTTCCCCCATAACAGTAATTAAAAAGCTCTCTCTTTGCCTACTGCTGTCCATATAAGACATGATTTTCTCCTCCTTGCCTTCTGCCATGATTGTGAGGCCTCCTCGGCCACATGAAACTGTGAGTCTATTAATCCCTTTTTCCTGTATAAATTACCCAGTCTCGAGTATGTCTTTATCAGCAGCATGAAAATGAACTAATACAACTAATTAATTTTAGTTTTTAAAAGATTTAAAAATTAGAAGAGTACAATCCCATTTACATGTCACAGTTGATGAATTCTGCTTCAAACATTTTTTGTTATAAAAACTGTAGAATATTACAGATCAAGTTGAGGGTTCCTAAGAGTTCTCTTTGTACTGCGTCTCCTTGACAACCAATGTAATAACTAGGTGTATATTATTTTAAAATATATACATAAAATAAATATATTTGGATATATATGGACACTCATAGTATATACTTTTCTTCCTTGGGACACTTATTGGAAATTAACATAAATTATATCACTAAATCATATTTTTAACTAAATATTGTTTTCAATATTTGTCAATATATATACAGAAAAATCTAGCTTTACTCAATATTATAATTAACTTTTAAGTTGAAATATACATAGAAAATATGCACAAAATATGTTTGCATGTTCACTTTTGCACAATATACAATTGTTTGAATATAAAACAATTTAATTATTTGCTCCTTCAAGTATAAATATTTATATTGTTTCTCGGTTTTTGCTTCTACACTGTTATAACAAACTTGCTCATCTATGTCTTCTGGAGTACATGTACATATTTTCCAAGAGTTTGTACCTAGTAGAATTGCTGAGTTATGAAGCCCACTCATCTTTAGGATGCATTCTGTGAACATTTTGTGTGCTCTGCCTTGTGGACATGTTCCCACAAAAGAGTTTCATATTTTGCCTGTTAAGTTTACCTTCAAATTTTTCTTATTAATAATCAGATTTTTAAAAAATAAATTTTCTTGTTGAAATACAAAACACAATCAGAAAAAAATGTAAAATATGAAGTGTACAGTTCAGAGAGTTATAATAGAATCACATAGAGGCATCCACTAATCAAGTCAAAATAAAAAACATTACTGATACATAACAACTTATCTTCCCTCTCCTCTCTAAACAAAACAAAGCAAAACAAGACAAAACAAAAAATATCCTGAGTTATAATATTATAATTTTGTATAATTTTATATAAATGAAATACTTACATATGCATTTTATGTTTAGCTTCTTTGTTCAGCATTATGGCTATAGCATTTACCCATGTGGTTGCATATAGCAGTTCATGTATCGTCACTGTTGTATTTTACTGTGTGAATATGGCATAATTTATTTTTAAGTTAAAGAACAGTTGGATTGTTACACACATGAACACACACACACACACACACACACACACAATTTTGGATATTTAGTTTGGAATGGAATTTTGGGTCCCTGGTTCTGTGTATGTTAAATTTTAGTTAATATTACCAAACAATTTTACATAGTGGTTTTAAGAATTCACTTTTCCTCCTCTCACAAACAGTATATGACAGAGGAAGCAACCCCAACTTTAGAGTATTATTGCCTGTTTTAAATTTTAGCCATTTTGATGTACACGTAGTCTGGTGTATATGTAGTTGTGATTTTAATTTGCATATTCCTGATAAGTAGTAATGTCCATCACATTTTCCTATGCTGATTGATTGGTCATTTGAATATTTTCCTTTCTGAAATGACTGCTCAAGTATCTTGTCCATTTTATTTTATTATCTCTTTTTTCTTATTGACTTATAGCAGTTTTTTTCCAATATATATGCTAGATTGACTCCTGCTTTTGAACACACATAAAAATTAATTCCAAGTGGATTGTTATTCTACATGTAATAGATGAAACGTTACATAAGGTAGCATATAAAAATATTTTCATGAACTGGGAATAGGCAACATTCTCTTTCATGAACTGGGAGCAGGCATGATTCTCTTCCTTTATAATTACCATAATGGAAAAAAATGACAATTAGATTATATTAAATCAGAACTTTTCATGTAAAAACACCACCAAAGGAAATTCAAGCCACAGAGTGGAAGAAAATATTTGCAACACATGAAATCAAGAATCAAATTTGTAAATGCATTTTTTGGTTTGAATTCCATGCCTTATGGGTCCTGTGACATCAGATCCTACAACCAAGCACATGTGGGGTTTTGATTTCTGGAAGGAAGATAATTATTTTGCCACCTGAAGCCTAGCTCCAGTTCTTTGTAGAAATGGGGCTGGTAGCCTAAGTATCCTCTGTCAAGAGACTGACAGATCCTCAGGACCCCAAGCATTATGGTATACACCTGATTCACATCTGAAATTTAGCTTTGGATTTTGTTACTTTTCTCATTTATTTCCTTTGTCATCTCTGGCATCACAATATTTCATTTTCTTTATGTCAAATTCAGTTATATATCCTAAAATTATTTTGTTTTCTTTTATCAAACACTTCCAAGTGTTTTGAGTGGGAGGTGGGCAGGATCAGACTGTGTCCTGCTGTGGCAGCTCAGTCTACCCTATTGACTAGGAGCAAATCAATGAGTTTTCACAAATTAAATTCTCCTTTCTAATGCAGTGGCACAGGTAGCACTTGGCTTTATTGACACACTGCTAAAGAGGACACAACTTCCTGAAGAAAAAGAGAAGCCAATGAGGCGATTTTGTGAGTTGAATAAATCATGATGGCTTTTCTGTACCAATTGACGGAGTGGGTGAGCAGGAGGCAAGTTGTCAAATACCTGTGTGTATAGTATATAACAGCTTTAGAACATTGTTTTTCATAAGTGAATTTTCTCCAAAACTTGAATGAACTTATTTAAATACTTTTAAATATTTCCTTTTGTAAATGTAGTTGTATGACCTTTTCAACCATTTAAAACACAATTTCCTAGGCATGATGTAATCTTCATTGCAAACAGCTAAGATTTTGCTTGTAACATAAATCATGACCTCAGAAGCTGTGAGAGTGGGCAGAACCATTTTCCCCTAAACTAAATAGCTCATGATAGCTGAGTGTCTTGAATTGGTACATTATGGACAACTCAAATAGTGTTGATACCACTTATTTTGCTGTCAGACAACTCTTTCTACTTTTTCCAATGTGTCTGCCTCTAGCTTCAGTTTATTCATTCTAAATGTGGTGGGCTAAGAAGGAAGATACATAGATATTTGAGATTTGGGTGTAGACCAAGATGGTAAATTTGTTGCAAGACACTTTACTATTAATTCATTGCCTGGTGTTTATTATATAAACTTTGGAATCCTTTTTTTTTTTTCTATTTAAAAGTTAAGTTTGCCTTTCAAACTCAAATCTCATCTTTTTTCCAGTTAGACAAATTTGTCACATAACCTCTAAATACTTTGCGTACATATTTATATGCATACACATATGAACAAGCTACTGAACCCTAAGTTACAAATGATGTTATAACTCCACTAAACCTATACTATGTGTTTTACAATTATACAGTATGAAGGATTTTTTTTTTACTTAAGTGCATATAAGAGTTTTTCAAGTTCATACTCCTTTCCTTTTTTTTCTTTCATGAGATCATAAAGGCTGTCCAAAATGTTTATTTACATAAAATGTTTTTGGTTCCATCTTCTACCCTGCTATGTAAGGCCATGGCCTCATTATCCTACTATTCCTTTTACTTTTAATTTTCACACTGTGAAACTCCACTTTAAAACCAATTTTTTTCCAAGCCCAAGGACTGTCTTCTAAGAGGGTTTCAATACCAAAGTAAGAATAAATACATCTAGGGTATATAAAATTTAATTAATATCTAAGTTTTTTTTCTTTAGACTTTGTAGATAAATACTGCTTCTCAATCTGAATAAAACTGCATGAAGACTTGGAAAATGCATACTTAAAGGAAGGAAAGTTTGAAAATCTGGTTTGGGGATTTATGGTGGATATTTTTGCTTAACACTATGTCATACAACAGTAATAAAAAATAAAAAGGTGCAGTTTCAATAAAATTAAACTACATTTCTCTGATTATTATTGAATAAAGTTTGCAAAAAATAGAAGTTTGTAGGGGAAGCATTTGTTGATCTTTTTTGTTTTTGTTTTTATTTCTTTGAAATAGAGTCTCTGTCACCCAGGCTAGAATGCAGTGGCACAATCATAGCCTCAAACTCCTGAGCTTCAGACATCATCCCTGCTTAACCTCGTGAATAGCTGGAACTACAGGTGAGCATCACCATGCCCAACTAGATTTTAACTTTACTTTTTTAGAGACAGGGTCTCCCTATGTTGCTTATACCGGCCTTGAAGTCTTGGCCTCAAGCAATCTTCATGCCTTGGCTCTCAAAGTGCTGGGATTACAAACATGAGCAATCGCAACTGGCCTAGTTTACCTTTCACTATAGTAAAGAGTCTGTTACCCAGATGTAGTAATGAAAAGCTGTCAAAATTTACTTGTTACAAAGTTTGACTTATAATCACTTAGCTCAGAGTTATTTATCTAATAGTATAACAGCTAATTAATTCAAAGTGTTTATTTCTGCACCTTGTTCCTTTTTAAAATGTTAAGTCTGATAGAAATATCACCTATGCTTTGGTTCCTTTTGATTTTGACATTGAATTGCTGAGGTGGGGGTTAGGGAGAGAACCATTTGATTGAATATTTTATTTCTCTTTTGTTCTTTTCTATTCTAATTTCCGTAACAGAACATGTAGAGGAATAACTTCTGATGCAAAGTGATAACAATATAGATTTGAAAATTTAATGTAGAAATTGGTGATCCTTGAGCTTTGCAGAAAAATATCTTCTTTTTAATGGATTATTTTGGACTTACATTTGAGATCAGATTTAGACAAGAGGCAATTGGTCATGTTAGAATTGAGAGCAGACCATTAAATTCTTTTGAAAAGTTTAATCTACAAATATATACAGATCTCCTTTGATGAAGACAAAGAAATGAGAAATAAGATAAAGATTAATAATTATAGTGACTATCATTTACTGAGTACTTGAATTGTGCCCAATGTGTCATATTCATTTTATATCCCATTTTTACACATGAGACAGCTGTGACACAGAACACTAAGGTAGCTTGTCGAAGATCACACAGATAAAAGTAGAAAAACTAAATTCAAATAATTAAGTGCATTAGTCCATTCTCACATTGCTATAAAGAACCATCTGAGACTGGGGGTGATTTACAAAGAAAAGAGGATTAACTGACTCACAGTTCCACAAGCTGTACAGTAAGCATGGTTTGGGAGGCCTCGGGAAATTTACAATCATGGCAGAAGGTGAAGAGGAAGGAGGCACATCCTACATGGTAAAAACAAGAGGAAGAGAGAGCAGTAGGAGGTGCTCCACACCTTTAAACAATCAGATCTCATGAGAATTCACTCATTATCATGGGAATAGCAAAGGCGAAATCCACCCCCATGATCCAGTCACCTCCCAGCAGGACCCTCCTCCAACACTGGGGCTCATAATTCCACATGAGATTTGGGCAAGGACACAAATTCAAAGGATATCATTAAGCATGACTCCAAAGGCTTTTCTCTTAAATACTGCTCTATAGTGCATTGCACTGAATGACTAATGATTGAAATGCTTATTGATAAATCATATTTTACGGCATATTTTGAAATACACTTCAGGATATTGTTCTTACAAAGAATAAAAAATATGGATTCTTTATATAATACAAGTTTTACTTCAGGTAACAGTATATGTGGTGGCAATTTTTGAATTCCTGTAACAGAAAGACTGAAAATTTGGAATTCCTGGCACTAAAAGACTTGAAAATGGTGTATCCATCTAGCTAGAAATCATGAAATTATCTATATTGCCTCTGCCATAGCTAGTCATAGCATAGCCATCTGTATTAGTCAGAGTTCTCCAGAGAAATGGAAACAATACACAGAGATTCAGTTTGAGGATTTCACTTATGGAGGCTGAGAAATACCACAATCTGCTGTCTGCAATCTGGAAGCAATAGGATACATAGAATCAATGGTATACATAAACCTACACACACACACACACACGAGGGGAAGTGACTCAGAGAATTATGAAGGTTGAGAATTCCCATGCTCTGATGCTGTCTATAAGCTTGGAAAACAGGAAAGCCAGTGGTATATTTACAGTTCAAGTCAGAAAGTCTGAGAATCAGGATAGCGGATGGTGTAGTTCTAGCCTGAAGGCTGGCAGACTTGAGACCCAGGAAGAGCCAGTGTTTCAGTTCAAGTCCCAAATTAGGAAATAGATTGATGTCTCATCTCAAAGGCATTAAGGCAAGAGAAATCCCCTCTTACTCAAGAGAAGGCCAGCTTTCTTGTTCTATTTAGGCTTTCAACTGATTGGATGTGGCCACTCACATTAGCAAAGGCAATATACTTTACTAATAATGGCAGCAGTGGGCCATCTAGAGTGTCCACTGCCATCACGTTGGCTGCAACATGGAGGCACAGCCAGGGCTGCACAATCCATGGAGCTGGTGGGAGGCAGGGACAATTGGGAGCACCACCCCTTCCAAGTTAGGTTGGGAGCTCCCTGGGTGCCACAGTAGCCACCCAAACCATGGCTGAGGACCTGGGTGTCTCTGTGCTCTGGTGGCACAGGAAGGCCCCCTCTGCCCTCACAGATTTGGAAATGCCTGCTCCTACTGCCTGGCTTCTCCTTCCTGTCAGTGACTGCTCCAACAGTGAGGAGTAGCAATATCAGGATGACGAGCTGCAGAAAAGAGTTACCCACTGCGGGTTTTTTTCTGAGCTTTTCTGTCATTCAGTAGAGCCCCTCTTCATCTTGCTCACCCTCCACTTGTCTGCGTATCTCATCTTCCCGGTTGCAGGACAAGAACTCAAGACCTATAGAATGGCAGGGCTAAAAGAGCTATAACACAAGCAGGGCTTGAACATGCAACATACTTGCCATGTTGTGGGTAAAGAGAAGAGCTGCAGCCTTCTAGGACCCCAGACATGGGAACTCCCAGAGCCAGGGCTATGACTCCCTCTTTAGGGCCCTGTTGTTCCTGGCATCTCCAAGCTTTGGGTGCCACTGCATTCTCCAGTGCCAGCCATGGAAGCTGCTTGCAGTGTGCCTGATCCAGCCACAACCTCACAGAGACCTGATGCCCATGCCAGTACCTGGAGCTGCCCACCTTGTGGCAGCAGCCAGCATGTCTGACTGCACAGTGACTGGAACATACACTTGCTCTCACACCCCTCCCTGCTCCACGCCTTAGTTGCCCTTGGCAGGCATGAGATCCAAGTCGGTAGTGTGAGCCAAGTGCAGCCTGCCAGGCCAAGTGGGTGAAATGACAACAGTGGACCTAAGCAAAACTCAGGCAAAGGCACCACTGGTCACAGAGATCTCTGGCCAGAAAAGCAACACTGCAAAGATCCCATAACACTAAGTCTACCAGTTCAAATGTTAATCTCATTCAGAAACACCCTCAAAGACTCAGAATAATGTTTGACCAAATATCTGACAACCAAATGACAGGGCCCATTCAGGTTGACACATAAACTTAACCATCCCAAGTCTACTCCTTGTCAACTAGGGACCCCTAAGCATGTCATTAAGCTATACTTAATTTCCAAATAAAAGCAATGACAAAGTGATAGTTTCTCCATACATAATTCAACAGAAAATGCACTAACCTCCTCCCCAGAAGAGGAGGTAAAGTTCTGGAGTGATGTTTACTCTTCTACTGGATATCCCACAAGTTAAATATTATGATGTAAAATGTACAATATTTTGATACTATGATATAAAGTCAGTATATCTTGGGTTACATGATAAGGGAATAGGAGAGGGAAGAAACCAAACAATATTTGGCACCCAACACATATGAACATATTCATAACAAGGAGAAAATAGGATAATTACAGTCTTTGTTTCTGTAACTGGCCATATAGAAATGGTTGATGCTTATAGTTACATTTTTCTACTATAGTTACATTTTTCTACTATCCATTCTGTATTTTCTTTGACTTTGTTAAGCAACCCAGCTGGTCATGGTTCTTAACCTGATGGTGTGATTCAAACCTTCATTCCCGAAGAGTCTGGGCCGTTAGTAGTACTGACTGGATTGGGTTGTTACAGTTTTTATTTACCTTAATCACAGGTCATGTAAAACTGAGAGACAACCTAAAGATCTCTTGCATTACAGACATACTGTTTCTTACCTACATTGTGGAATAGTGGTCCGATTCCCCCTTTGGTTGTCAGGCCCAATAACCCTAGCCAGTATAGTAACTCCTTTCCCTTTTGAATCAGAGGCATGAGGAGCCCACATTGTCCAGGTGACACGTTACACTTCCAGTTCAATGCAATTATTGTTGTATCTCCTGGTAAAATCATTCCTCCTTTTGGAGCTAAGACCTCTGGGTCAACAGAGTGTAAGGTCATAGGAATAGGAAACAAAAATTTTCCTAGTGGGTCACTGAGTGTAATAATCTGTGGTGCTTCTTGATTTTTACTCCTTGGTTTTCCTTTTTGATTCATGGACCCCTGAATTCTGATTATGAGACAAAGGGCACCATACATTAGATACTGATTCAGAACATACACAGCCTTCTGGACAACCTGCTCCAGTCCTGCAAGATGTTGCAGCCTAGCTGGTACAGTAATGGCATATTCAAAAGTTTATTCTACCGTTCTATCAAGCCAGCCCCTTCATGATGGTGAGGAACAATGTAAGACCTGTGAATTCCACGAGCATAGGCCCACTGCCACACTTCTTGTGCTCAGAAGCAATGTTGTGTGGAATACCATGATAAAAGATAAGACATCTTATATAAGTCCGTGGATGGTAATTTTGGTAGAAGCATTCCTTTCAGGGAAGGCAAATCCATTCCCAGAGCAAGTGTCTCTTCTACCAAGAGCAAAACACTGCCACTTCCCTGATGGAAGTAGTCTAATGTCATCAACATGCCACCAGGTAGCTGGCTGATATCCCTGGAGTATGGTGCCATAATGAGAACCAATGTTGGTTTCTTCTAATGGCAAATTAGACACTGAGTGGTAGCAGTATCCAGGTCAGCCTTGAAGAATGGAGTCCGTATTGCTGAACTCATATATAGCCTCCATCTCTGCCACCATGGCCACTTTGCTCATGAGCCCATTAGGTGATGACAAGTAAAACTAAATAGTATTACATGGAAAAATTACATTCCTAGTTAACTAACCTTGAAAAATGAAAACATATCTATACAAAGAAATGTACAAGAACGTCAATAGCAACATTATTCACAAGAGTCCCAAAGTTGAGACAATTCAGATGTCCATAAACTGGTGAATGGATAAACAAAATGTGGTATATTTACACAATGAACTATCATTTAGCCAAAAAAAGAAATGAAGTATTCATGCATGTCATTACATGAATAAGCCTCAAAAATGTGATAAGAAGCCAGATGTAAAAGTTCATATATGGTATTATTTAATTTGTTTAAAATGTCTAGAAAATGCAAATCTATAGATTTTTTTTTACTTATATGCATATTAGAGTTTTTCCAGTCCATACTCCTTTCCTTCTTTTTTTTTCTATTAGATCATAAAACCTGTCCAAAATGTTTATTTACATAAAATGCTCTTCGTTTCATCTTCTACCCTGCTATGTAAGGCCATGGCCTCATTATCCTACTACTTCTACTACTTTTAATAGTAGCATAGTTGCAATTAAATCAAGTTTAATTGCAAGATTAGATCTAATTGACAGAGCCATAGGTAAATGATATCAACTTGTTTCAAAGAACATCTGAACCAGTAGCTGACAAGTTTGGCCTTAAACTCACCTTTAAGCTCTATTTGTTAGTGTCTCATTACAGCCAAAGGGATTAATAGTGGTTTGATTGTTGCTATAACTCAAAGAAATCAACCCAAGGGTCTGGGAGAAATAATATTCCAAGATTTTTAGTGTGAGAAAAGAGAAATACTTCTGTTATCAATAGATTTGGCATTGTTTAATTTATATTTCTAATCTGCCAAGGCTCTTCATCCTCCTTCTTAGATGGTTGATGAAGTAGGTAGTATTCATATCAATAGGAGTTGAGTTGATGAAATAAGGCAAAATGATCAGTCTGATATTGTCTAACACTTAAAATGCAATTTGTGCATCAGTGAGCTTTGGACTTAATACAGTTTTGTTGGCTTCAACTAGTCCTCTTTCTATTTCGATGATTCGTATCAGCATGACTCTTTCTCTGTATCTTAGCACACATATATGAAGTTTAAATAGATTTAAGAGAG
Source organism: Colobus angolensis palliatus (assembly GCF_000951035.1). Taxonomy (NCBI): domain Eukaryota; kingdom Metazoa; phylum Chordata; class Mammalia; order Primates; family Cercopithecidae; genus Colobus; species Colobus angolensis. The sequence goes on along the minus strand of NW_012114699.1, from coordinate 3,609,841 downwards.
TTTGACCAGCTAAATGTTGCCTGAACTGTTACTAGCATTTTAATTTATTGCATTATGGGAGTGGGTTGTTCTATTGCATTTCCCCTCACTTTTATCCTTGTATAGCTTCCTAATGGCTTAATGGTCCATTTGGATCATTTCCTCTGTAAGAGTTTAATTCTAATTTCTAGTTTTGTCATCTGTAGATTTCCAGTTTAAATATTTAGAAACATGACTTGATGCCATATTGCTTAAGAGGTTTAATGTAATTGTTTTGAATGCATGAAAAAAAATACCTCATGTCTTATTTTTATAAATTTTAAGTGAAAGTTAATTTATACAGAATAATAATCAAACCCCTGCAGATATGTGTATCATGCAGATATCCTGCCCTGCATGGGACATCAAACATGAACAACTGAAAAATACGCTTTCCTTTCACCTTGCTGGTATTAGGATTTGGAATTGTGCATAAGATGGTTCATCTTATACAATTATTTCTTAGTTATCTACCGTAGGATGATAGCAAAGAAACGAATGAATACCAAATGTCACACATTTCCAGGATTTTTCTGAAAGGAGGGTGAACCACTGTATTTAAAAGTAGTAATGAATATGCTCATACAAATTTATTGCTGCACTGTGTAGGTAAGTAAGTATTCCTCACAGAAACACTCTTTTGACTCCTGAGCCTAAAAAAATCCAGCAAAAAAAAAAATGCAACTGATTAGTTTTAACAGATTGTAATAGGGTGTATGTGATTAAATATAGTAAGTATATTAGTAAGGGTTCTCCAGAAGACAGAACCAGAGACAGACAGGTAGATAGATAGATAGATAGATAGATAGATAGATAGATAGATAGATAGATAGATAGATAGACAGATAGATAGAATTTATTAGGAAAATTGGCTCATGCCATTATAGAGGCTAAGAAGTCCCATGATAGGCTTCTAGCAAGATGGCAAATGAGGAAGTCAGCTTGTCTCAGTTCAAATCCAAAGGCCTGAGAACCCGGGAAGCCAATGGTATAACTATCAGTCTGAGGTTGAAGGCTTGAGAAATTGGGAGACTGCTGGTGTGAATCCCAAAGTCTACAAACCTGGGAATTTAGAGTCCTGATGTACAAACGCAGGCAAAAAGGGGTGTCTCCACTCCAGAAAAGAAGAGTGAACTGCCCATTTGTTCTATCCAGGCCCTCAGCAGATTGATGGTGCCCACCCGCATTGGGTGAGGGCAGATCTTCCTTACTCAGTCCAGTGGTTCAAATGTCAATCTCTTCTGGAAATACTGTAACAGTTATACCCCAAAATAATGCTACACCAGCTATCTGGATATTTCTTAATCCAGTCAAGTTAACACTTAAAATTAACCATCACAGTAGGGTACTAATGAAGGAGATATATGACTGTTGCCTTCAAGTATTTAAAGATTGTTATGTAGGACAGAATTAAAGTCTTTTTTTTCCTCTACATGGCAGATTTAGAAGTAGTAGGTCACAGACAAGGCAGAAAAAACATTGATTCAGTAAAAGAAATATTTTCAGTGACATGAATTGCCAAACGATAGATTGACTTTCCACAGAAGATATTTACTGTACATTGCTGAATCTGTTTAATCAGAGGCCTAATTTCCTCATGGTAGGCAAACATACAAGGAACTAATACACTGACAGAAGATTGGTCCAGATGATTTCCAATGCTCCTTCCACCTGGAGAATCTATGCTTCTGCACTCTTAAAAACAACCAGAAAAAATAAACAAACAAAAACAGGAACCTTTAGAGGGTTGGTCCTATGCAATAAATAATGGGGCTAATAGCTGTGTACTGTTCATACTAATACTGGAAGATCAAAAATTTTCCCTCCAATACCTACTAATCTTGCTTGCTTCAGTGCATGGGGTTCTCGTCATATAGTTTACATCTTTGGAATCTTCTGGACACAGGTATGTTTGGCCTTCATGTAAGGAATGAGGGTTTCTATATGAGTTATGAGCGCATTCCATAGGAGTCAGTTTATTTTATGAAAACTCTACTTAATCTTCTTACCACAAATTGAGCAGGTCACCTTACATAGTGCCATACAATGATCTCTAATTGTCTACAGATAAGTACAAACTTCTTTGATGAAATTCCACAGACATTTATGAGCTGATTTGAATCTACCTCTCAAAACTCAACTTCTTTTTTTCAGTCCACATGCTCTCGATTGAGCTACTTGTTATTCCTCCCAAATTGCTGCGTTTTCCATAAATTTGTGGCTATATAAACACTATGCCCTTCCCAGGGATGCCAGTTTATCTCTTTTATTACTTATTGAATGCCTGAATGCCTGCTTATTCCTTGAGACTTCCCTCAAGTATGAAATTTCCTCAGAGAGCTTTCCCAATCTTCTGAGTGAGTCACTTTCTCTTCCATTATCCCATGGCATTTTGTAAAAGATCAATTATAACACATGTTATTGTATTATAACTTCCTGTTTTTCAGTCATCTCAAGTTCCCATTATACTGAGTTTCTTGAGGCCAATGAACAGTGCTATATTCTTTATCCCCAGTATTTAGTTCACATCCTCACAGAATCTTAATATTCCGCGACTTTTTTGTTAGATAATGTGTGTGTGATATAAATATTCTAATTCATGAGTATATTGATTTAATTTCTGAGTGGAAAATGTAGGGACATGTGCAATGCATATGTCTCACTGAAACTCTGCGTGTATCCAAAAATAGAGTGAGTATACTAGGAGAATAACTTGAGAATAGAAGACAGCAGAGAATGGACGGTGATAGAAAGCCTTAGGAAAGGACGTGAAAACACTGTCATTAAGGATTTATGTCAGGAATGCCACAAGAAAAAAAAAATCCTTTACTTCTGCTCGGGTTCAAAGGATTAGTTTTGAGATGCTTTAAACTAGAAGGCTTTTGGATTTCTCCAGTTATAGAGATATGTTAATACTGTCTTATGCCTTGTTGGGAAATTGACACCCTTTATTTTCATGTGCCTAGATTCAAAAGATTTGTAAGAACTATGATCAATTGCTGAAGTTAAGTTGAATTCATAATTTTGTTTTTTTCTGTCTCATAGGCATACTTTTGCACTTCTAGACTCATGGTGACTTAGCAAAATTATATTACAAACAATCATGTGCCAGAGGTTAACACTGTTACAGCACAATACTTTCAGAGTTGCTTTTCTACTTAACTCTGAGCTAACACATTTTAGTTCCTGTTCCTCCAGACACAGGATGTCACTCACATTGACTGACATAGCAAAGATAAAAAAAAAATCACTTCTTTGGTTAAAAAATACAAATAAACAGTAAATGATTTGTAAAACATCAAGGGGAATATAGGGCCATTTCACTGTATGTTTAATTAATCAACAGATATTATTTAAACATGCTGCCTCTGCACTCTAGAGACTAGAGCGTTGTTAAAAGCACAGAGAAACAACTCTTGTCATTGTAGCAGCAGAGTTTCTTTTTTCACCATTTCCAATTACTGGAGATAAAAGATACACCTGGCATGTTACTTCATGTCTGAATTTTTTCATTTTTAAATATATTTGGTCTAATTCTTGAAAAACTGCATAATTTTCATCAATGCTATAAACTGTCATTCTTTATTTACCATTACATTTCAAATGAGAAGGAAGAGTTGTGAAGGTCATGATAATTTTGCTTTCCTGGAGACCGTAACTCCCAGGAGAAGGGGTTGAAGGTGAGACGTGCACTCATTTGTGAAAGAAAAGACCACAGAATGTAATTGAAGCATCATCAATTGATTTCTTGTAAAAGAGATCATATTATTTCTCATGTTTAAGTACAATGAAACTTTTGCACACTTACTATGTGAAAGTAACCATGCTCAGCTTAGTATTTTAGGAGACAGAGGAATTTGAAAAATCACAATTCCTGTCCTCAAAAGGAATACTGTCTGATGGGTAAAAATGCTGTGTTTACAAACAAGTACTTTTTCTTAATTGATTGCTTTAAGCAAAATGGTCGTAGTATTTTAAATTTTATACATGTGATCTAGCAAATATTACGCTACTTTTACAAAGAATTCTTTCTTTCTTTCTCCTATCATTACCAGGTAAACAAGCTTTTCAACAAAATATTAGGGAATTCCTGTATCAATATATTTATCTAGCTTAAAACAGTGCAGCAAAGAACTGATAAGTTACAAATATAATAGATAATAATTTTGGATAAGGCCTCCTTATTAATTTTGATACATAGCCTAATTTTCTAACTTACCTTGCCTATGACTAGATCACAAGACTACAACTTTTCTTGCAAGAACAGAGTAGGATGTTTTTATTCACTAAACATCTAATAAAGCAGCTATGGGTCAAGTCATTTTCTTAAGTGAGACTCTACTTTTTATTTTATTTTTACTGCCATTACTCCATATTTCAGGCTCAGTATCTCAAAACCAAATAAAATAGAAACAAGTTGGCTGTGTTTCAGAGAGCGTCTAAGGCATCTACTCAGAACAATATTCCATTTGCATCAGGAATGCCAGATGGTAGCAGATAAGTTATGTGATAGATAAAGTATGTGTCATTAATAGCAATGACACATCCAATTGAAATCCAACTTTTGTCACCTATAACTTAAGTGTATTTGGGAAAGTCATTTATTTTCTTTAAGTCTCAGTTTCCATGCCTATAAAACTGAAATAATAATTTCTATGTGACAGTGTTATTTCAGTTTCGTTTGTTTTTTGAGACAGGGTGTCACTGTCACCCAGGCTGGAGTGCAGTGACACGATCATGGCTCACTTCAGCCTCAGCTTCCTGGGCTCAGATGATTCTTCCACCTCAGCCTCCTGAGTATCTGGGACCATAGGCAGGCGCCCCCATCCCCAGCTTATTTTTGTATTTTTTGTAGAGACATGGTTTCATCATGTTACCAAGGTTGGTCTCAAACTCCTAGGCTCAAGTGATCCTCCTGTTTCGGCCTGCCAAAGCACCAGAGTAACAGGAGTGAGCCACCACATCTGGCCTTATTTTAGTTTTTAAACACACAGCATCCATTACACTGTCTGGCATATATTTGATATTAAAAAAAATAGTTTACTTTTACTTTTATTATTTTATTTTACATTCAGGGAGTACATGGCCTAGGTTTGTTACATAGGTATATTGTGTAATGGTGGGGGTTAGGCTTCTAATGTACCCACCACCCAAACAGTGAACAGTGCACCTGACAGGTAATTTTTCAGTCCTCACCCCCATCTCATCTTCCCCATTTTTGCAGTCCCTGGTGTCTACTATCTTTATGTCCATGTGTAGGCAGTGTTTAGCTCCCACTTACAAGTGAGAACATACGGTATTTGATTTTCTGTTTCTGAGTTAATTTGCTTAGAATAATGACCTCCAGATCCATCCATGTTGCTGCAAAGGACATGACTTCATCCTTTTTATGGATGCATAGTATTCCATAGTGTACATATACCACATTTTCTTTATCTGATCCAACATTGATGGACACTTAGGTTGATTCCACTTTGCTGCTGTGAACAGTACCACAATGAACATATGAGTGCAGATGGTTTTTTTTTTAATATACTGAGCTCTTTTACTTTAGGTAGATACTCAGTAGTGGGACTACTGGGTCAAATAGTAGTTCTGTTTTTAGTTCTTTGAGAAATCATCACACTGTTTTCCATAGAGGTCAAACTAATTTCCATTCCCATCAACAGTGTGAGTGTTCCCTTTTCTCTACATCCATGTCAACATCTATTGCTTTTCGACTTTTTAATAATAGACATTCTGACTGGTATAAGATGATATATTATTGTGACTTTAATTTGCATTTCTCTGACAATTAGTGTTGTTGAGCATTTTTTCATATGCTTGTTGGCTGCTTTTATGTCTTTTTTTGAGAAAAATCTGTTCATGTCTTTTGCCCCCTTCCTAATGGAGCTGTTTTTTATTGTAGTTGTTGAGTTTCTTGTATGTTGGTGAAAAAGTTTGGTTCCTGCCATTGAAAGTAATGACAAAAACTGCAATTTCTTTTCCACCAAACTGGTAGATACTGGATATCAATCATTTGTCAGAGGCATAATTCGCAAATATTTTCTCCCAGTTGATAGGTTGTCTGTTTATTCTGTTGATTTTTTTTTCTGTGTAGATTTTTTTATTCTAAGTCTCTTATGTCTATTTTTGGTTTTGGTACATTTACTTTTGGGGCTTTAGTTATTAAATAATTTCCTGTGCCAATGTCCAAAAGAGTTTTTCTTAGATTTTCTTCCAGGATTTTCATATTTTCTGGTCTTATGTTTAAGTCTTTACTCCATTTTTAGCTTATGTTTTTATACAATGAGAGATGGGGGTCCTGTTTCATTTTTCTGCATGACACTATCCAACTTTCCCAGTACGATTTCTTTTATAGGGTATTCTTTTCCATTGTTTATTTTTGTTGACTTTGTTGAAGATTCGTTTGTTGTCAGCGTGTGGCTTTATTTCTGAGTTAACTATTCTCTTCAATGATTTATGTGTCTATCTTTGTACCAGTACCATGCTTGTTTGGTTACTTCAGCTTTGTAGTATAATTTGAATTCATGAATATGATGCCTCTAGATTTGCTCTTTTTCCTGCTTAAGATTGCTTTAGCTATTTGGGCTTTTTGGGTTCTATATTAAATTTAGGATGGTTTTTACTAATTCTGTGAAAAATGGTGTTCATAATTTCATAGGAATTATGTTGAATCTGTAGATTTCTTTGGGTAGTTCAAAACGTACTTTACTTTTATGCCTCTGATTTGTGCAAATAATGCTGTATTGCTAAGACAGATTTTTCTTTTAGTTTATAGTATCATTTTGTTCCCTTAACTTTAGGGGACCATGTTGAAAATATATACCCTTTTGCTCAAGGAACACTAGGCAAAAAATATAAATGCTTCAGTGCAAATTCATTGCCACAACTGGAGACAAAAATATTGCTTTTTTTCTGGCCGGGCGCGGTGGCTCAAGCCTGTAATCCCAGCACTTTGGGAGGCCGAGACGGGCAGATCACGAGGTCAGGAGATCGAGACCATCCTGG
>NW_012114699.1:3592237-3601662 GCF_000951035.1 Colobus angolensis palliatus | reverse complement strand
TAATTAGCATAGCACATCAATGTAAAAAGAACTAGAGAGCACATTGCAGTGAAAATGAAGGCTGTAGAATTATAACAGAGCACATTTTAAGCCATTTTATAGGTTTATCAGGCCTTTCAGAAAAGAGTTTAGTGATTAAATTAGACTTTAGTAACAATAAAGTTTAATCCCCCCATACTCTGAATGTTTGTACATCTTTTATTCTCTCTGATAAGAGTTGTACTCAAGATTTTATCCTTCCTTGTACCCATATCAAGAAGTATTTGACATCCATTGGACTAAATGTTTCTTTTTTTAAAACTTTTTAGGTACAGGGGTACATATGCAGGTTGGTTCTGTAGATAAATTGCATGTCGCAGGGATTCAGTGTACATATTATTTCATCACTCAAGTGATAAGCACGTACATTAGAGGCAGTTTTTGATCTTTACCTTCCTCCAACTTTCCACCCTGAAGTAGGCCCTGGTACCTATTGTTCCTTTCTTTGTGTCTATGTGTCCTCAATGATAAGCTCCCACATATAAGTGAGAACACACAGTGTTTGATTTTTGTCTTCTTGCATTAGTTCACTTAGGATACTGGCCTCCACATCTATCTACATTCCTGCAAAGGACATGATTTGTTCTTTTTTATGTCTGTGTAGTAGTCCATGGTATATATTTACCACATTTTTGATATCAAATCTACCATTAATGGGCCTTTAGTTTGATTCCATGTCTTTGCTATTTTGAATAGTGCTTTTACGAACATACATGTGCATGTGTCTTTACGGTAAAACTATTTATACTCCTTTGTGTATGTACTCAGTAATAGAATTGCTGGGTTGAATAGCAGCTCTGTTTTAAGTTCTTTGAGAAGTTGTCAAACTGCTTTCCACAGTGGCTGAACTAATTTAAATTCCCACCAGCGGTGTACAAGCATTCCATTTTCTCCACAGCATCATCAGTTTCTGTTATTTTTTTGACTTTTTAATAATGGCCATCCTGACTGGGGTGAGGAGGTATCACATTGTGCTTTTGATTTGCATTTCTCTAATAATTAGTTGTGTTGAGCACTTTTTCATATGCTTCTTGGCCATATGTATGTCCTCTTCTGAAAAGTGTCCGCTAATATCTTTGTCCATTTTTCAATTGGGTTGTTTGTTTTCTGCTTATTAATTTAAGTTCTTTATAGATTCTGGATATTAGGCCTTTGTCATATGTATAGTTTGCAAATATTTTCTCCTATACTTTGTGTTGTCTGTTTACATTTACTCTATTGATAGTTTCTTATGCTGTGTGGAAGCTCTTTAGTTTAATTAGCTCCCATTTGTCAATTTTTGTTTTTGTTGCAATTGCTTTTGGCATCCTTGTCAAAAATCTTTGCTAGGGCCTATGTCTAGAATGTATTTTCTAGGTGATTTGGTTTGGCTGTGTTCCCACTCAAATCTCACCTTAAATTGCAATAATCTCCACCTGGCACGGGTGGTGCCAGGTTGAGATAATTGAATCATAGGCGACAGTTTCCCCCATACTGTTCTCTTGGTAGTGAATAAATCTCACAAGATCTGATAATTTTATAAATGGGAGTTCCTGTGCACAAGTTATTGCCTGCTGCCATGTAAGACATGAATTTGCTCCTCAATCACCTTCTACCATGATTGTGAGGCCTTCCCAGTCATATGGAACTATGAGGAAAGTAATACTCTTTTTTTAAAAAAAATAAATTAGTCAGTCTCAGGTAACTCTTTAATAGCAGTGTAAGAATAGACTAATACATTAAATTGGTACTGGGAGTGGGGTGCTGCTGTAAAGATACCCAAAAATGTGGAAGCGAATTTGAAACTGGGTAACAGGCAGAGGGTAGAACCGTTTGGAGGGCTCAGAGACAGAAAAATGTGGAAAAGTGTGGAACTTCCTAGAGACTTATTGAATGGCTTTGACCAAAATGCTGATAATAACATGGACACTAAAACCCAGGCTGAAGTGATCTCAGATAGAGATGAGGAACTTATTGGGAACTGGAGTAAAGGTCACTCTTGCTATGCAAAGGGACTGGTGGCATTTTTCTCCTGCCCTAGAGATCTGTGGAACTTTGAACTTGAGAGAGATGATATGGGGTATGTGGTGGAAAAAATTTCTAAGCACAAGGACTTCATGAGATTACAGAGCATAAAAGTTTGGAAAATATGCAGCCTGACAATGTAGTAGAAAAGAAAAACCCATTTTCTGGAGAGAGATTCAAGACTGCTGCAGAAATTTGCATAAGTTAATGAGGAGCTGAATGTTGTAGTAGCAAGAATGCATTTTAGTAGGAAATACTTTGTTCATTCTCAAGAATGTAGTCAACTTGCTGATATAAAAATCAAGACATTTGGGTTTCAAACTGAAATAGAAACATACCTGCTATCTTTAACACTTTCTCTTCCAGCCAAAATGAAAATATCATCTGATGTATTTCAACTAAAAAATCCAAAATGAAAGGCCCTCCAACATTACTGGAAGCCAGAGAGAACTATAACCATCCTTTTGATTACTCAAAGTGGGTAAACAGCCCTTGGCTAAAACAGAATTAAGCCACTAACAACCATAAGAACTTAGAAAGTTCTTAGAAATTTATTGTTTAATTGTATTTTGTAACCAAAGAAGTGATGCTTTTTTTATCTTTGTTTTGTCGGTCAATGTGAATGACATCCTGGTGTTAACACGGTTTGATGTTGTACAGCTGATATAGCTGAGACATACTCCAAGCTAATTATTTACAGTGAGTTTGAATGAAGAGTTCTAAATAAAATCTAGAAAAATGAAAGACTAAGATCTAGATCAAGATACATTTAATAATAGAAACATCAGCAAGAAATTTATAAAATAGTAGACATTTGCATAAATGCTTTATATAAATGCATCTACTAATTATTGTTCAGTTTCTAATGTTTCAATAGCACATTCAATATTTTTTCACAAATACAGGAAAACTAACTTATTTCAATCTTACGCCAGGCAGCAGTATCTTCAGCCTACTCTTCAGCTTACCTTACAGTGACTGAGGCACCTCTGTAATCTGCTAGGGTAACACTGTGATTGAAGGTTCATTTATTTTTAAGAGTACATAGACATCTTGAAAATTTATTCTAAATACTGAAATATATAAACTATCAACAATAAACATCTTAGATTTCTACTTAGTTATTAAGTCATCTCAATTCTTCCTTCAAATTGTGAGTATGATAGGAGATTTGTCAAAAGTCAGGACCACCTCTGCTCAGAGTCGCTTTCATTGATCATCAATTTGTAAACCAAAACCTATCTGAGACAAGTCTCAATCAATTTAAAAAGTTTGTTTTGACAAGTTTAATGGCATGACCATGTCACAGCCTCAGGAGGTCTTGACAACTGGTGCCCAAGGTGGTTGAGACGCAGCTTGGTTTTACACATTTTAGGGATACATGAGACATCCATTAATATATAATATGTAAGATGTACATTGATTCTGTCCAGAAATGTGGAACAACTCAAGCAGTTAGGGGGCTTCCATATCACAGGTAGAAAAGAGAAAAAGGTTGCATTCCTTTGAGTTTCTGATTAGCCTTTCACTGAATACACAATTTATAGGAATAGTCACTTATGCCTTAGGCTGACTTAGTAAAACAACAGGGCAAAGGAAGCCATCAGATATGTATTTGTCTCAAGTGAGCCAAGGAATGACTTTGAGCTCTGTATGTCCTTTGTCCACAAGGAATTTCCTTGTGGGCAAATTGTGAGAGAGGTGTGTAGCTTTTTTTACAATCTTTGTAGTTATCTTATTTAGGAATACAATGGAAGCAGGTTTGCCCTGTGCTGTTTCTAGTTTGACTTTTCCCTTTGACTTCGTGATTTTGGGGTCCTCTTTCACAATGCTACAAGATACTTGATGTCCTTGCACTGAATCTGACTTGTTTTTCTAAGACCACCAGAGCGAGCACAAAAGAACCAGCAAGTAGGCAAAGGTCAGGAGCAAAACTGCAAGTTTATTCTGGTAACCTAAGGTGTGGGGAAGAAGTCTGTCGGCCTCCGGCAAAGAAGGTCGACAGAGTTCGTTCCCCCCGCCCCCCCTCCGTGGGGCTCTCGGGCGGGGTTCCTGCATCCGGACATCAGTGGGGCTGGAGGAAGGCCGGGTGGCTCACTGGCGGAGAGCGGCTTTTCTAGGAGTGGGAGGGCAATAGGCGGGGGCACGGGTGTGTCGGGGGCGTTCCGCAGGTGCGACCAGGTAAATCTTGGTCTCTTCAGATTGACTTCACCTGGCGCATGCCTGGTTGGTCTGCACCTTCCTTGGGCGGTGGCTGCATTTTCGGGCGCGCGGGAAAAGTTGGGGGAGGGATGAAGAACCCGGAAGTGCACCATCTTGCCTCCGTTCGTCCAAACAGAGTCTCCATATACCACAGCTAGGAAATCTCTAGTAAGTTATTCCGTTCTATATTGTTTCCTAGTACGTCAAGTTCACATTTCTCTGGCTGTGTTTCATGGCTTAAAATGTGCTCTGTTATAATTCTACAGCCTTCATTTTCACTGCAATGTGCTCTCTAGTTCTTTTTACATTGATGTGCTATGCTAATTAACCACTCAAGGACTTTGCTTCTGTATTGTTTGTGACAGGGTACATAAGTGCAGCCCTATTCTGCCTATGCAAATTCCACATTTCCACTGAAGTCCAGATTACATTCCATTCCTTGCTTGAAGGCATCTTCAGTTACTCTGGAGACAAAATATCTCTTTCTTCTCAGAATATTTGCAACACTTAGAATTAATACTATGCAGCTTAGTCCTGAGTTATATTCTATCTCACTCTGTAAGCTATTGTTTCAACCATTGTCTCCCCAATTAGTTTTCAAACTTCTTAAGAGTAGGGAAGTTGTATAATATATTCTCTGAATATCTTCTCCCCATTTCTTAAAGATTATATAGACAGCATAGTAAATATTAACAGATAAAGAAACCATTAACAAGTTTCATAATAGAAAACTGTTAATTGAATACTTACTGCATAGAAAGTATTTTTTGTGATTGTTCATTTAAAAACTATTTTTGCAAAGTTCAATATAATTTTCTTATTAAAAAATGATTGTTGTAGGCCATAACAAATATGTTTTTCTTGACCACAGTAGTGCTTTTACTACCTTCACTGACAAATTCTCCTGGAAATGTAAACTCTTTGGTTGCAAGAAATTCATTATATGTTATCTTGAAAAACATGTAATATAATTTCATTATTTTGGAAAGGCCTTACTACTGAATCATTTAAAAAATGACAGCAATACTGACACTTTATAATTTTTAATTAATATTACACTATAAAATACTGATGTTATGTTTCTAGTGGGCAGAGATTACCATTGCCTCTAAAATGGAAAAGCTATGGTATCTAATATTTAAGTGACTTTCTCTAAGTTTTATTTGGTGAACCTCTACAGGTACACTAGTAAGAAAATGAGTCAGATATTTAATCATTGAACTCCATACTATTTCACAATATCAGCCTAGCTTTATTACTTTAAGACTATCTTAATATTTTACTACCAATAGAAAAAAAGCAATTTTTTTTTTTTTTGAGGCGGAGTCTCGCTCTGTCGCAGGGACTGGAGTGCAGTGGCCGATCTCAGCTCACTGCAAGCTCCGCCTCCCGGGTTTACGCCATTCTCCTGCCTCAGCCTCCCCAGTAGCTGGGACTACAGGCGCCCGCCACCTCGCCCGGCTAGTTTTTTGTATTTTTTAGTAGAGACGGGGTTTCACCCTGTTAACCAGGATGGTCTTGATCTGCTGACCTCGTGATCCGCCCGTCTCGGCCTCCCAAAGTGCTGGGACTACAGGCTTGAGCCACCGCACCCGGCCAATAATCAGTTTTTAAACAGAAAGCATAATAGAAGTTTTGGTTGAAAAAAAATCAATGTTTAGCACATTCTACATTTTCATGAAGGAATATGTAATAGAAACAACAGTCCCAAATTCCTAATATTAAATTTCACATTCCTCAGAAAAAGTTATTTTTAGTGGTCATTAATTCTTTGATCTAAATGGTACATCATGGCAAAAGCTATTTAGTCATCAGATAATAAAATGAAAACTCCTTAGTTCTAGAAATGAGATATTGGGAAGGATTTATGTCTTGACTAGAACTGTCAGAAGACCCAAAAGCAAGTATAATTTTAATATCATCAGAACATTTGACTTATATGTTGGGATTCATTTGTTTAAAAGTCATTGTTTCTTGTGAACAAGGTTATTTTAGGAAAAGAGAGATGGTAATAAAAATTACTATTCTTTAAGCTTCATTTAATGCTGATATATATGATTTTATTTTCTGGCAAAACTTACAATCTGCATAATTTACCTGTATTCTCTACTTTTGCTTCCATAATTCACCATAGGAACTTGGCTCACTGGAATGTTTGCAATTCATTATGTGTAATATATTTAAAACATTTTAGAATGCTGATCTTCATTCAGTTTCTGAATTAGAAGGACAGCTATGTGGAATTTTAGGTTGTTTTCCTATTTTTTTGAAGTTCAAATTTATTTCCAATTTTGATTAAGATATCTGTACATTTGAAACTGGAGTCTTAATATACTAGATATGCACAACATTGGATTTAAAATGTACTAATATTCCAAAATGCAACAAAATTGAAAAAAGTATAAAGAATACCGTTGAAGTTAAAGGACTTCATTTTACTGATTTTTCCTATTTCCAAAGAGCACACATTTTTGCTATGAAAGAGCATACCTATAACCTATTAAATAACTTTACAATAGCCCACAATTCTCTTGAAAGCGAGGTATAGAAAGACAAATTCATTTGTAGAATGTATTCTAGATACTATTCAATCAGAGCCTTTGCAGTCGCAGAATTTTAAAAGCTCATCATTCCATAAAAAGAATATCTACCAAACTACATCAATGGGAAAATAAGAAGGATCTTCTGTCATTTCAGTTATGTCCTTTTCTTATGAACAGGGATCATAATATAGTATATACAATTCTTCCACCTACAGAAATTGTTTAGTTTTATTAAGCATTACTGCAAGAATGAGTAGAATGTTAAATCAGTTCTATAACTCCAAACCATGTTAAAATAGTATTTTTTTGTGAATGTTTTTGAGAAGACACTCTAGTGATATTATGATGAATATTCAGGTTTAGATGTAAGATACTGTTTCTTTAACACTTTATCATTTTATGACATTTTAATTTCTCAGTGAGTATGATTAATACTACTTGGAAATAATTTATCACTAACACTAATTCAAATGGTGGGTCATCTCTAAACATCAGTTGGCAATAAAACTGATATCCTGCTGATATCCTACTAGTTTAATGTATTAACATACACTCTCATTAATACTATGTTTATCCTTGTTGACAGGTATCACATTTGCTGGTTTTAAAAAGTGTGTCCCCTTCAGTTCAAAGACATCTTGGTCTTTAGAAAGCTAAATTATGCTAAAGCCAGAGACTGATGCATACAAGCTTATTCTTGGCTGTGTATTTAAAGGAATCAAGTAGTTGAAGTTGCATCTCTCCATTGTTTACTCTGCTATAAAAGGACTAGTGTAATGAATCATGCGGTACTGCAAAGGAGCAAGTTTTCTTTTTGTCTTAATTTCCTATTAAATTTGGCTAGCAATTACAGTGACAGTAAAAGTAGGTTATGCATATGAGCTAAAAACAGGAATCACTTGCCAAGAAATCTATACTGTGTACATTATTTAAATATATCAAGTTGCTTATCTTTAGAAAATAAACTTTTCTACTGGCTTCTACCTATAAAATGGGTCTTTTAAAAAATATAAATATAGGGTGTAAAGTGACTTCTTTCATGAGAAAAAATTCTCTGAAAAATGCCATGATGTTTTCAAAATTCATTTGCTACTGAAGCATGCTGTACAGTATGAACAGAAATAGATAGGCAATAATGCTATGCTACCACCACATAAAAGGCAAGACAAACTAAATTGTGAGATTGACCCAATTTCTCTCATAGTGGCATTTATTTGCAATACTTTTTTTTTTCTGCCCAAATGCAGGCTTAGCTATTCATAGAGTTGTGCCAGCTGTAATGAATTCACCAAAGATGTTGTAGAAAATTGCAACCCTGTTCCCACATCCAGTATTTCTAGATGTCGGTATTAATTGGCGTGGTCAATCTGAATAGTAAAACTATGGGGGACCATCCTTCCTCTCTCACAATAATGACAACAATGTTCTTGTAATCGTCATCTTTTCAACTTTCAACAAATCTGTATTAAGTAATTTCCATGTTGCTGGCTCTGTGTTAATTGCCAACAACACAAAGAAAATTAAAATGTGGTCTCCAACCTCAAGGGACTGTTCCTAAAGGGACCTGATGATTGGGTGGAAGTAAAAATAATCAAGCAATGTCAGCAAATGTCTTACTATAGGATTTTAAACCATTTAATGGTTGTCAATGAAAAGAGCAAAACTTTGCAAAATATTTTAAGAGATTTATTCTGAGTTAAATATGAGTGACCATGTCCCAAGACACAACCCTTATAAGGTCCTGAGAACATGTATCCAATGTGGTCAGGCTGCAGCTTGGTTTTATACATTTTAGGGAGGCATGAGACATCAATCAAATACATTTAAGAAATACATTGGTCCAGAAAGGTGGGACAACTCAAAGTGTGGGCCAGGGTTGGGGGGGTGGTCTTCCAGGCTATAGGTAAATTTAAATATTTTCTTGTTGACAATTGGTTGAGATTGTCTAAAGACTTGGGACTGATAGAAAGGGAATGTTCAGGTTAAGATGAAAGATTGTGGAGACCAAGGTTCCTTCAAAGTCTTGTAGTGGCTGCCCTTAGAGACAATAAACGACAAATGTTTTAGACCCTTAGGTAAAGTCTTTAGGATTGGGAGGGCCTGGAAGAAAAAGATCTAGCTATGTTAATAAAGATTCTTTACAGATCCAAATTTTCCCCCACAAAGGACAGCTTTGCAGGGCCATTTCAAGATATGGCAAATAAACATGTTTTGGGGTGAAATATTTTTATTTTCTTCCTTGTCTCGTAATGTTATGCCAGAATTAGGTTGGAAAATAAGTCACAATATATAGAGTTAAACAAACCCATCTGATGAGAATTTATTGTTTGTAGGCCATCACTCCCCAGACTTCTTAGATAGGAATTTGGGCAAGATAAAAAAAAAAAAATGTCAGAGCTTAGTCATCATGATCTTTTTCTGGTTAAGCTCCAAAGTCCCAATGGATATAGATATTTACCAAATGCAATTTATTCTTTCTGTTTTTTTTTTTTTTTTTGGAGCCGGAGTCTAGCTCTGTCGCCCAGGTTCAGTGCAGTACTGTAACATCTGCCTCTTCAAGCAGTTCTCTGCCTCCCCAGCAGCTGGGATTACAGGTGCCTGCCACCATGCTCAGCTAATTTTTGTATTTTTAGTAGA
>NW_012114699.1:3581636-3592077 GCF_000951035.1 Colobus angolensis palliatus | reverse complement strand
TGGGATTACAGGCTTGAGCCACCGCGCCCGGCCCCAAATGTAATTTATTCTGCTATAGTACATCACAATATGAAGATGCCTAGGAAGGGAAATTCTGTTATTGTCAAGTCTCATGCTATTTTCTTCTAAACCTCACGCAGCCTAAGATTATTTCATACCACCTGAGGACAGAAATCCCAGAGAGTTATCTTGAATATAATACTTGAGCTGATTAATATGAAAAAAATGATATGACTCAAAGTTAAGTACCACTGAGTCACAGAAAAATCTAGGTATCAACACAAATGAATCTAGCCTGCAGGAGTCAGAAGAGAACATTTCATGGTTGAGGCCCAATAAGAATTAGTCACCGGGGGGTTCCACTTTATAAAATACTATGTTGTCCATGGAATACTATGCAGCCATAAAAAAGGATGAGTTCATGTCCTTTGTAGGGACGTGGATGCTGCTGGAAACCATCATTCTCAGCAAACTCTCTCAAGAACAGAAAACCAAACACCGCATGTTCTCACTCATAGGTGGGAAGTGAACAATGAGATCACTTGGACACAGGAAGGGGAACATCGCACACCAGGGCCCATTGTAGGGTGGGGGGAGGGGGGAGGGATAGCATTAGGAGATATACCTAATGTAAATGATGAGTTAATGAGTACAGCACACCAACATGGCACATGTATACATATGTAACAAACCTGCACATTGTGCACATGTACCCTAGACCTTAAAGTATAATAAAAAAGAAAAAATAATAATAAAATAAAATACTATGTTGTAACAGTTTTTGAAAACTTACTGGAAACACTAATCTTTGCCGGTAATGACAGTTACTTGTTCGTCATTTATAATCCCTAAGATAAAAGATGTGTCATATAGCAGAGAATGTTTATTTTTCATTTATTTAGGACCTATTCTCTGTTAAACACTTAACATATATTAAATCTAATCTTCCTATACATCCCCATTTTACAAATGAGAAAACTGAGGCCAGAGCGGCCAGGCCCATGCTCTAGTATTAATTAGTAATTGGTGGGCCTGGGATTCCAGCCAAGGTAGGTCTGACTACAGATTACCATACTGTTTTTAGTTTGCCATGATGCATTGAAATAAACGGTGGAATGGTAGAGAAAGGTCCAGACATACAATTACTGCAGAAATGTGAAAGACTGATATTTGCCAAATATTTTCTTAAAAAGTGGAAGATGAAGGGAGTCCTTAAAAGTGAAAGATGAAGGGAGAAGAGCGTGTTAGAGAGATCTATGACTTGAGAGATAGTAAACATGTCATTGCTGTCTTTGAAGATGAAGGAAGGAGATCATGAGCCAAGGAACAGAAACGATCCTCAAGTTAAAGCTAGCAAGGAAAAGGGGATTTCACTCATAACAACCAATCACGAGGAGCTTAAATAGTCATGGAAATACATTCTCCCTTAGAACCTCTAGAAATAAATGTAGCTCTGGGAGCATCTAGTTTTTTGTTTGTTTGTTTGTTTTGGGTTTTTTTGTTTTGTTTTGTTTTGTTTTGTTTTTGAGACAGAGTCTTGCTCTGTCGCCAGACTGGAGTGCAGTGGCCCGATCTTGGCTTATGGCAACCTCCAACTCCTGGGTTCAAGTGATTCTCCTGCCTCAGCCTCCTGTGTAGCTGGGAATACAGGCACATGGCACCACATCCAGCTAATTTTTGTATTCTTAGTAGAGAAGGGGTTTCACCATGTTGGCCAGGCTGGTCTTGATCTGCTGACCTCGTGATCTGCCTGCCTTGGCCTTCCAAAATGCTGGGATTATAGGCGTGAGCCACCATGCCCAGCCCAGCATCTAGTATTTAACCCAATGAGATCCATGTCATACTTTTGACATACAAAACTGTTAGATAATAATGTACTGTAAGTTTCTAAATTTGTGATAATTTTTTAGGTCAGCAATAGAAAACTAATGCATAGTTACTTTTCACACACACACTCCACACACACACACACACACACATGCACACACACTTCCCTTCCTATTCTCCTAATATAGTTGTATTGCCATTTTGGTTGGTTCAATAGTTAATGTTTACATTATCATGACTTTATAAATGTTATTAGCGCCTGAGCCATGTACTATAATGTATTTTTTTCTTTCCCATGTGTGATCGTTAATATTGAGTGTCAACTTGATTGGATTGAAGGATGCAAAATATTGTTCCTGGGTGTGTCTGTGAGGGTGCTGCCAAAAGAGATTAACATTTGAGTCAGTAGACTGGGAGAGGCAGACCCACCTTCAATCTGGGTAGGCACCATCTAATCAGCTGCCAGCACGGTTAGGATAAAAGCAGGCTGAGTCTTCCAGCTTTCATATTTCTTCCATTCTGGATGCTTCTTGCCCTGGTACATCAGACTTCAAGTTCTTCAGCTTTTGGACTCTTGGGTCTACACCAGTGGTTAGCCAGGGCCTCTCAGGCCTTAGGCCACAGACTAAAGTCTGCACTGTTGGCTTTCTTACTTTTGAGATTTTGGGACTTGGACTGGCTTCCTTGCTCCTTAGCTTGCAGACGGCCTATTGAGGAACTTCACCTTGTGATCCTGTGAATCAATACTTCTTAATAAACTTGCCTTCATATATACATCTTTCCTATTAGTTCTTTCCCTCTAGAGAACTCTGACTAATATAGATTTTGGTCCAGGAGTGGTTCTAGAGGAACAGAATTTTAAGGATGGATTTGGTTTTGGGGTTTCTAGGTTGGCTGCTTAATATGATTAGACTCCAAAATGCTAAGGACTCTATTTCTAATAGTATGGAGAACAGCGATAGTCATTGACATAAGCTGTTGAGAGAAATATGCAGAATAAATGCATTTAACACTCCTGATTCACCACTTTTGAGAGGCAAGAAGTTTAGTGACTCTATACACAATACCTTCAACCATATGTGGAGAATCAAGGGATATAATGAAGTTGGTTGATTGCTTTTAAGTTCACTGGACAAAGTGATGAATGAAAACAATGAGCTCAGTGATTCTAACTCCCGGCTCTGGAAGCACATACTGAGCATTAAATCTTCTAAAATTGTCCTGAGTAAGAGTCTTATCTCCTGTAGACACACGGCTAAAAGTGTAGAAAATCAGACACAAGCTTTTATCATGTGAGTGGCTGACCTGCAATGAAAGGCACATGCACAGCCTCACCAGTTGTCTACTCTTATAGTAAGGGCATTGATTGGAAAAGAAGAGACCCTGCAACTTAAATGGGGACATACGGGAGAAACCTGATGAACCTGGGGGCATTGAACTACTAAATTCTGATGAGTCTTTTCTGCCAGAGAAAACAGCCTCCCCACCCCCGGTAGTGGCAACATCCCCTCCCCCACCCAGGCTGCCATCAGCCTTTCCACCTTTGTCTGAGAAGATTAACCCTGTACTGCTTGAAGCAACAGTGATGGCCTCCCCTGCCAAACCCCTGCTGGCATCTAGACCTATAACTAGACTCAAGTCCTGGCAGGCCCCTAAAGGTGAGGTTCAGAGTGTGACCAACGAGGAGATGTGCTACACCCCAAAATAACTGCTTGAGTTTTCTAATTTATATAAGTAGAAATATGGAGAACAGGCCTGGGAATGGATATTATGGATGTGGGATAATGGTGGCAGAAACAAAAAGTTGGATCAGGGTGAATTTATTGATATGGGCCCACTAAGCAGGGATTCTGCATTTAATGTTGCAGCTTGGGGAGTTAAAAAAAGTTGTAATTGTTTACTATAAATTCTTTTCACAATCCTATCTCCACTGGAGGCAATCTCTGATCTAATATTTGTGACCATAACTTAGATTATTTTTATATAAATGTAAATATACTGTGTATAGTGTTTTGGATTGGCCCCTTTCCCTCAAAATAATATCTATGAGATTAATTCATGCTACGGTGCATTGCAGCAGCTCATTTTTATTGTTGAGTATTTTTTCATGGCATAAATATGCCATAATTTATTTATCTACTTACCAATGGATAGATTGTGGGGGTGTTTTAATTTT
Organism: Colobus angolensis palliatus; assembly: GCF_000951035.1. Lineage (NCBI taxonomy): Eukaryota > Metazoa > Chordata > Mammalia > Primates > Cercopithecidae > Colobus > Colobus angolensis. Next base: position 3,588,074 of record NW_012114699.1, on the reverse strand, counting down.
GAGGCTATTATAAATGAAGCTGGTATAGGCATATGTGTATAAGCCTTGTTGTGGGTATATATTTTTTTTCTTTTTGAATAATCAAGACTGGAATTACTGTGTCACAGAACAGATGCATGTTTAATTTTATAAGAAACTGCCAAATTCTTTGTCAGGTTTGAAGTATAATTTTATACTCCCACCAGAAAAACATGAGACTTTCAATAGCTCTACACTCACACCAACATTCTTCCTTGTCCAATCTTGTCTTTTAAGCCATTCTAGTGGATGGGAAGTAATATTGTTGTTTTCATTTGAGTTTTCTTGAAGACTAAAATTGCTGATTATTGTTTCATGTATTGTCATTTCTACATCTTCTTTTGTGAATATTTAATCATTCTGCATAATTTTAATTTGTTTCTTTTCTTATTTGTTATTATTATTGTGTTAAAAGTTGTTTATATATTTTCCAGGCAAGATTTTTGTCAGATACATGTAGTACACATATATGTTTTTAGTTAATGGCTTGACTTTCCATTCTGTTAAACTGGTAACTTCTAAAAAGCACAGGTTTCTACTGCCAATGAAGTCAAATTTATCCGTGTTTTCATTCATGAAAAGATGACCAATGCAATGTTTCTAACAGAAATTGTCTAAATTTAATTTTATTTTTAGGTCTTTAACACATTTTGAATTTGTATGTGTATGTATTGTGATCAGTAATAGTTTATCTTTGTTTTCTCCATAGAGATATATAGTTGTCCTAGCATCATTGTTCAAGTTTTCCTTTTTACCTTGGTAGTTTTGTCAAAATACTTTGCACATAGATAGGTAGGTTTACTGCTAGACTCTTAATTTTGTTCCACTGAACTATGTATCTGTTCTTATGCCAACACCACACTGTCTTGATTACTATAGTTTTATAGTAAGCCTTGAATAAGGTACCATGTGTCCTCTAACTTATTGCTTCTATTTCACAAATAATTTGGCTCTTCTAGATAATTTAAATTCCAATTTCAATATATATTTTAGAATAATATTGTCAATTGATATGTTTCATGTACTGGAGTTTTGATCGAAATGACATGGAATTTATAGAATTTTTTTGTTTGTTTGTTTGTTTGAGATGGAGTCTCGCTCTGTCGCCCAGGCTGGAGTGTAGTGGCAGCAATGTCGGCTCACTATAAGCTCCGCCTCCCAGGTTCACTCCATTCTCCTGCCTCAGCCTCCTGAGTAGCTGGGATTATAGGCACCTGCCACCATGCCCGGCAAATTGTGTGTGTGTGTGTGTATGTGTGTATTTTTAGTAGAGGTGGGGTTTCACCGTGTTAGCCAGGATGGTCTCCATCTCATGACTTTGTGATCCGCCCACCTCAGCCTCCCAAAGTGCTGGGATTATAAGCATGAGCCACCGTGCTTGGCCTATGGAAATTATTTGGGGAGAATTCAAATTGTAGCAATATTGTGTATTCCAACTCATGAATAAAGTACACTTCTCCATTTATGTTGGTCTTCTTTCACTTCTCTAAGCAATATGCTATGGATTTAAGTGACTAGGTGATACATGCCTTTTGTAAAATATATTTTAAAATATTTAATGCATTTTTATACCTTTAGATAACAATTTTAAATTTTCCTTGATAATTATTTGCTACAGGTAAAGAGAAATACAACTATTTTTGTATTTTATCGACATAATATATAACTTTGCTGAATTCATTTTACCAATTAGTATTTTTTCTTAAGATTCTTTAGTTTTCTTAAATGTACATAAGTCATCTCTGAATGACTTTTAATGTGACAAATTTACTTTCACCTTTACAATCTGTATGTATCCTAAATATTTTTATGCCTTCTTGCACTTTTTCAGAGCTTGAGTACAATATTAAACAGAAGTGGTGATAACATACATTCTTGCCTTCTTTCCAATCTTAGGGATAAAGTGTGTAATATATCACCATTTATTATAACGTCAGATACAAGTGGGTTTTTGTTGTTGTTGTTGTGGGTTTTTGTCTGATTTCCAGGAAATCCCCTGCTATTCATAGTTTATTGTTGAGAGTTGTTATCTTGAATGGATATTGATTTTGTCAATTGTTCTTTGTGTATCTACTGCTACAAAAATATGACTTTCTTCTTTATTGTAATATTTTTAATTGCATTGGTTGCTTTTTTAGTATTGAACAAATTTGCATTCTTGGAATACTATCTACTTGATCATGATATGTTATCCTTTAAATATATCTGATATACTTAATTTGCTAATATTTTGGCACTCTTTTTTTTGCCATCCAGGCTCATAAAACATACAGAACTGTAATACACTTTTCTTGTGATGTCCTTGTCCGGTTTTGGCATCGTGGTTACATTGGCCTCATAAAATGTGTAGCAAAGTGTATCTCCTGCATTTTCTGAAGGACTTTGTGTAAAGTTATTATTATTTCTTCCATAAGTGATTCATAAAATGTATCAGCATAACCATTTAGGTCCGTAGTTTTTCTTTTATGTCTGTATGTTTTACTATAAATTTTATTTCTTTAAAAAAAACATTAATATTTTCTATTTTTGTCATATCAGCTTTTTTGTTTGTTCATTTAAAGATGATGTTTAACTGTGTTGTCCAGGCAGAAATCAAATTCCTTGGCTCAAGTGATCCTCTTTCTTGGCTTTCCAAGTAGCTACAGACACATGCAAATGTGCTGGGCTCATTATGTCAGTTTTTAAAGTTGTGTTTTTCAAATAATTTGTTCACTTCAGTTAATTTTTCAAATATCTTGATGTAAAGTTGTTCTTAATCACCTTTATGATTCTTTTGATTTATGCCTTTTTCTTTTATATTTTTTCTTCTATTATTTTAAGTGTATTTTGTTCTGCTTTTTCTAGCTTGCTGAGGTAGAAATTGATTTTAAACCTTTCTTCTGCACTATTAAAAATACTTAAAACTGTACATTCCCTGAAAGCAATGCTGAAAATACTTAAAACTACAAATTCCCTAAAAGCAATTCTCTAAAAACACATACAAATGTTGAAACATTGTGTTTTAATTACAATTTATTTAAAAATTTTTCTAATTTCCCTTTTGCATATACATGTGTGTTTTGACCAATAAGTTAGTAAGAATGCTGTTGCTTGTCTTCCAAATACTCAAAGATTTTCTAACTATTTTATTGCTATGCATTGCTAATCAGTTCTTTACTAAGAGAACATTTTTCAGTTCTATTTTCACTACAAATATTGAATAATGCTATTATATTTTAACTTTTATTTTAGTTTCAGAGATACATGTGCAGGTACACCAACAATGTCCAAGCTGAGAGCCAAATCAAGCATTCAATCTCATTCATGATAGCCACAACAATAAAATATCTAGGAATACAACTAACCAGGGAGGTGAAAGATCTCTACCACAAGAATTACAAAAGACTACTGAAAGACATCAGAGATGACACAAACAAAGGGAAAAACATTCCATATTCATGAATTGAAAGAATCAATATTGTAAAAATGGCTTTACTGCCCAAAGCAAATTACAGATTCAATGCTATTCCTATCAAATTATCAATAACATTCTTCATAGCATTAGAAAAAACTATTTTAAAATTCATATGGAACCAAAAAGGAGACTGAACAGCCAAGGAAATCCTATGCAAAAAGAACAAAGGTGGAGGCATCATGTTACCTGACTTAAAAATATATTACAAGCCTACAATAACTAAAACAGCACAGTACTGGTACAAAAACAGACACATAAACCAATGCAAAAGAATAGAGAGTCCAGAAATAAAGCTGCACACCTATAACCATCTGATCTTTCACAAAGTTGACACAAACAAGCAATGGGGAAAGGACTCACTATTCAATAAATGGTGCTGAGACAACTAGCTAGCCATATGCAGAAGATTGAAACTTCCTTACAGCATATACAAACATCAAAATTTGAGTCTTTCAAAATTTGTCAAGACTAATTATATGGCCTAGCATATGGTCTTTCTTGGTGAATGCTCTGTGTGCTTTTTCTTCTTTTCTTTATTGATGCATGACACATGTATATGGTAATATGGTATATGTGATAATTTAATATTCACATTTGTAAAGATCAAAACAGTGTACTTGGGATATCTGTAATCTTAAATATTTGCCTTTTCTTTACACTAGAACCATTTGAGTTCGTCTCTTATAGCTTTTGAAATATACATTAGACTTCTGTAAACTATATTTACCCTACTGTTCTTTTAACACTAAATCTTTCTTCAAACTGCATATTTGTACCCATTAATCAACTTCTCTTCATCCCTCACCCACTACCTTCCGTGGCTTCTGGTAACTGCCAATCAACTCTCTATTTTCATGACCACTTTTATACCCACATATGTGTAAAAATGTGTGATATTTCTTTCTGTGCTTGACTTATTTCATTTGACATAATGACCTTCAGTTCCATCCATTTTGCTGCAAATACTAGGATTTCATTCCTTCAATGGCTGAATACAATTTGATTGTGTATATATACCATGCTCTTTCTTTATCCTTTCTTCCATTGATGGGTATTTAAGTCATTTCTATATTTTGGCTATTGCAAATAGTGCTTTAATAAACATGAGAGTGAAGATGTCTTTTCAATATATTGGTTTTCTTTTCATGAATATATGCCCAGTAGTGAAATTGCTGTATTGTATTTTATTTCTATTTTTAGATTTTTGAGAAATTTCCATACTATTCTGCATACCGCCAATACTATTTACATTCCTACAATGATATCTCCTTGTAGTTTTGATTTGCATTTCTCTGGTGATTAGCAATGTTGAGCATTTTTTTATAGACCTGTTGGACATTCATATGTCTTTTTTTAAGAAATGTCAAGAGATCATTTATTTTGCTCATTTTAATTGTTTTTTTTTTTTTTTTTTGCTATTGAGTTTTTTAAGCTTCTTGTATATTCTGATTATTAATCCCTGGTTAGGTAAGTAGTTTGCAAGTATTTTCTTCCATTCTGTAGGTTGTCTGTTCACTTTGCTGATTATTTTCTTTAATGTGCAGAACCTTTTTAGCTTCATGTGGTCCCATTTGTCCATGTCTGCTTTGATTGTCTGTGCTTTTGAGGTCTTACAAAAAGTTTTGCCTAGACCAGTGTCCCAAAGTATTTCCCCAATGTTTTCCTCTAGTAGTTTCATAGGTTCAAGCCTTAGATTTAAGTCTTTAGTATATTTTGACTTGATTTTTGTGTATGCAGTTTTCCTAGCACTATTTATTGAAGACAACATCCCTTTCCTACTGTATGTTCCTGGTGCATTTGTTGAAAATTAGTTCACTGTGGGTTTATATGTAGGTTCTCCATTTTGTTCCATTCGTCTATGTGCCTCTTTTTATGCCAGTACTACTTGGTTACTATAGCTTTGTAGTAAATCTTGAATTCAGGTAGTGTGATGCCTCCAGCCTTGTCCTTTTTGCTCAGGATTGCTTTGGTTATTTTGGGTCTTTTGTGTTTTTATGTAAATTTTACGATTTGTTTTATTTTTCAGTAATGAATATCATTGATATTTTGATAGGGATTGCATTGAATCTGCAAATTGTTAAATTGCCATTTTTAACAGTATTATTTTTTTCACTTATGAGCATGAAATATCTTTTCATTTTTTATATCCTCTTTGATTTATCAGTGTTTTATAGTTTTCTTTTTATAGATTTTTCAGTTATTTTGTTAAATTTATTACTGGGTATTTTATATTCTTTGTAGCTATTGTAACTGGGATTGCTTTATTCATTTTTTTCAGATTGTTTGCTGTTGACATAAATATATCCTACCGATTTTTGTATGTTGATTTTGTATCCTGAAACTTTAAAGAATTTGTTTATCATTTCAAACAGTTTTTCTGGTGGAATCTTTTAGGTTTTTCTAAGTGTAAGACTATGCAATCTGTAAACATTGCTCATTTGATTGCTTCTTTTCCAATTTGAATGGATACCCTTTATTTATTTCTCTTGCATAATTGCTCTAGCCAGGACTTGTAGTACCATACTGTATAAAAGTTGTGAAAGTGGATATCCTTGTCTTGTTTCAGATCTTCAATGATAGGACTTTAATTTTTCTCTGTCCCATACGATATTAGCTGTGGGTTTGTGTTTTTTCTTACCCAGTTTTGCTTTTTTCTTACTCAGTTTGATTAGCGTTTTTATTGAAAGAGGATGTTGAATTGTGTTTGACACTTTTTCAGCATGTATTGAAGTAATCATATAGTTTATGTTCTTGGTTCTGTTAATCTGATGTTTCATACTTGTTGATTTGTGTATGTTGAACCATCCTTGTGTCCCCGAGATGAATCCCACTGATTATGGTGAATGATCTTTTTAGTGTGTTGTTGAGAACTAGATGTACCATATGACCCAGCCATCTCACTACTGCGTATATACCCAAAGGATTATAAATTGTTCTACTACAAAGACACATGCACACGTATGTTT
>NW_012114699.1:3542599-3581178 GCF_000951035.1 Colobus angolensis palliatus | reverse complement strand
AAAAAAAAAATAAAAAAAATAAAAAAAAAAGACTGGCTAGTAATTTTTTTGAGAATGTTTGCATCTCTTTGTATTTATGATATTAACCTGTAGTTTTCTTTCTTGTTAGGTCCTTGTCTGGTTTTGGTATCAGGGCAGTGCTTGCCTCGTATAGTGAATTTGCAAGTAGTCTCTCCTCTTGAATTTTTTTAAAAGTTTGAGTAGAATTGGTATTAGTTCTTCTTTAAATGATTGCTAGAATTCAGCAGTAAATGAATTGCTTTTCTGTGTTATCTTGAAGATCACTAAACTTCTGTAAAATTACTATTTTAAATTCTTGGTGAGGGAGCTCACATATCACTGTCTTGTTAGGATTAGTTACTGGTTCCTTGCTTTGTCCATTTGGGAAAATATTTCTCTGTTTTCTGTTGTTTCTTGTGGGTATACTTCTATATCTTAGCATTAAAAGATAAGTTATTTATTCCAATTTTCCTGTCTGGATTATTTTTGATTTTATTGTATATGTTTTCTTAGAGGTTCATTATTACTAAATCACTGCCTACTTTGCAGCTGTAGGTGGTGCCTTAAGCCCAGCTTCACCTAACCTGTAGTAAATAAATGTAGCACTGCCCTTCCCAAATGAGAGAGAACCCAAAGGGAATATTCCAGCAGTGTGAGAAGGCTGGGTAGGAGTTCATGCCCACGGGCTCTGAGTGATAAACTTTCTACAAGTTGAACAGCCACTCTGATTGGGCATCTCTACATTTAGTTCTTTAAGAAATCTCCATACTGTTTTCCATAGTGGTTCACTAGTTTACATGGCCACCAGCAGTGTAATAGTCCTTTTCATCACATCCACAACAATATTTAGTATTTTTTTATTTTTGAATTATGGACATTTTTGCAGAAGTAAGGTGGTATCTCACTGGGATTTTAATTTGCATTTCCCTAATAATTAGTGATATTGAGCATTTTTTTTCATATGTTTGTTGGCCATTTGTGTATCTTCTTTTGAGCATTGTCTATTCATGTCTGTATTAGTTTTTTTCCTCACTGTGATAAATAAATACTCAAGACTGGGTAATTTATAGAGGAAGGAGGTTTCATTGATTCACAGTTCTACATGGCATTGGAGGCTTCAGGAAACTTAAAATCATGGCAGAAGGTGAAGGGGAAGCAAGGACCTTCTTCACATGGTGGTAGAAGAGAGAAGAGTGAGAGCAAAAGGGGAAAAATATCATATAAAACCATCAAATCTCATGAGAACTCACTTGCTATCATGAGAACAGTATGGGGGAAACTGCCCCAATGATTCAATGTCTTCCTACCATGTCTCCCCCTAGACATGTAAGGATTATTGTGGGGATTACATTTCAAGATGAGATTTTGATGGGGACACAATGAAACCATATCAATGTCCTTTGCCCACTTTTTGAAAGGATTATTTGTTTTTTTCTTACTGATTTGTTTGAGTTTCTTGTCAGTGCTGGATATTCATCTTTTGTTGGCTGCATAGTTTGTGAATATTTTCTCCCACTCTGTGGGTCATCTGTTTACTCTACTGATTATTTATTTTGCTGTGCAAAAAGCTTTTTAGTTTAATTTGGTCCCATTTATTTATTTTTTGTTTTGTTGCATTTGCCTTTGGGTTCTTGGTTACGAATTCTTTGCCTAAGCCGATGTTTAGAAGAGGCTTTCCAATGTTAACTTCTAGAATTTTTAAGGTTTCAGGTGTTAGATTTAAGTCGTTGATCCATCTTGAGCTGATTTTTGTATAAGGTGACAGATGGGGATCCATTTTCATTCTTCTACATGTGGTTTGCCAGTTTTCTTAGCACCATTTATTGAATAGGGTATCCTTTCCCCAATTGATGTTTTTGTAAGTTTTGTCAAAGATCAGTTGGCTGTAAGTATTTAGCTTTATTTCTGTGTTGTCTGTTCTATTCCATTTGTTTATGTGCCTATTTTTATACCAGTACCATGCGGTTTTGGTAACTATAGCCTTGTAGTATAAAGTCAGGTAATGTGATGTCTCCAGATTTGTCCTTTTTGCTTAGTATTGCTTTGGCAATGTGGGTTCTTTTTTGGTTCCATATGAATTTTAGAATTGTTTTTTAAGAATGATGATGGTATGCTGATGGGAAATACATTGAATCTATAGATTGCTTTGGGTAGTATTGTCATTTTCACAATATTCATTCTACCCATTCATGAGCAGGGGATGTGTTTTCATTTGATTGCATCATCAGTGATTTATTTCAGCAGTGTTTTGTAGTATCACTTGTAGAGATCTTTCACCTGCTTGGTTAAGTATGTTTCCAAATATTTTATTTTTATTTTTTGCAAACTTTGTAAAATGTATTGAGTTCTTAATTTGATTCTCAGCTTGGTTGTTGTTGGTGTATAGCACTGCTACTTATTTGTGTACATTGTTTTGGTATCCTGAAATGTTACTGAATTTGTTTATTAAATGTGGGAGTTTTTTTTTTTGATGAGATTTTAGGGTTTTCTTTTTGTTGTTGTTGTTCTTTTAATAGAGTCTTTAGGGTTGTCTAGGTATACAATTATATGAATTGTGAACAGAAATAGTTTGACTCCTTATTTTCCAATTTGGATGCCCTTTATTCTTCTCTCTTGTCTACTTGCTCTGTTTGGGACTTGCAGTACTATGTTGAATCAAAGTGGTAAAAGTGGGCATCCTTGTCTTGTTCCAGTTCTCAGGAAGAATGATTTTAACTTTTCCCCACTCATTATGATGTTGGTAGTGTGCTTGCCATAGCTGACGTTTATTACTTTGAGGTATGTCCTTTCTATGCCAATTTTGTTGAAGGTTTTTATCACAAAGGAATGATGAATTTTATCAAATATTGTTTATTTGTCTCTTGAGATGATCCTTTTTTTTTGTTTTTAATTCTGTTTATGAGATGTATCACATTTATTGCTGGTGTATGTTAAACCATCCCTGCATCTCCGGCATGAAACTCACCTAATCATAACATATTATCCTTCTGGTATGCTGTTGGATTCAGTTAGCTGGTATCTTTTGAGAATTTTTACATCTCTACAATGGGCAATGGGAAATTGCCAGTGCCTTCCCCAGCAAGCCTCTCCTTCATATCTTAAGTCTGGCGGATGCACTAGTCACATTTTATTGGCTGACAGAGGCTTGTTTTTTTTCTTTAATTTTGACTGCTGTGGAATTTAGAGACTCTGAATAAAAGGACAGAAAGCAGATCTGCTTTTACTCACCCATCTGCAAATCCCAGACGAGCCCCTGAAAATGTGACGAGATCTTTGGGATGTTAATTTTCTGGCCAGAAACCTCTGTGGCCAGTGGTACCTTTGTCTGAGTTCTTGTCCTGCGTCCAGGAAGAATGAGGTATGCAGACAAATGGAGGGTAAGCAAGGAAAAGAGGAGCTTTGTTGAGTGTTAGAACAGCTCAGAGGAGACTTGCACTGGGTAGTTCCTCTCTGTAGGTCAGGTCATCCCATCAACTGTTCAGCTCTCAGCAGAGGGGAGGGCCTGGAGAGGGTAGCTTCTCTCTGTAGCCGGTCATCCTGACATCTGTCCAGGTCCTAGAAGAGAGGAGACCATAGAGTGGGTTGCTCCTCTCTACAGCTGGTAGTCCCATCGTCTCTGCAAGTCTCTGAATCTCTCAGCAGAGAGCCTACTTCCTCTCTGCAGCTGATCATCCCACTGTCTGCTCAGCCCTGGCTGAACCCAGGGATTTTATGGGCCTCAGGGAGGATGAAGTGCACACAAATTTGTCCGTGAACAGCCATGGGCAGGCACAGGAAAGGCATCATGAATTCCCAGTTGGGTTCATGGGACTTGCTGCCTGGCCCCCAGCCTTCAGGCCCTCCCTAGCCTGAAGGTGGGGCCTCACTGGGGTCCTGCCCACTTCCACCCAGGAATTTGTCTGCCTTCTGCTGCCGTTCATGGTTCCTGGGCTTGGTCCTGACTTGGCTCTGAGATCAGAGTGGGTTCCGACAGCAGGGAGAAGCCAGGCATTGCGATCAGGCACTTCTGAGCCTGCAAGGGTAAGGGGGACCTTCCTGGACCCACAAGAGTGAAGGAATGCCTGTGTGTGCAGCTCCACCCAGGGAAGTGGGGCTCCTTCCTTCTCTGTGGAGCTGGAGGCCTGGGTTTGCAGCCACAGCTTGGACGGCTGAAGCTGAGCCTGGTGGGGCAGGGCTCCTGACCGCTCCCTGCCTGCAAAGAGCACAGGAAAGCTCCGATCTGCAGCCACAACCTGGGAGGCTGCAGCCCCACCCAGGAGGGCGGGGCTCCTGCCTGCTCCATGAAACGTGTAACCTTGGTCACATGCCCCTGCTGCAGCCAGTGTAATGTCACCAGTAGGTCGTCTAGAGTAGCAGCTACCATCACTAATAGTGCCTAGTATATATCCAGGCAGCCTGTGCACAGAACTTGGATCTGCCCCAGGCAATAGGCTTTCCCCCTGAGAAAGCAAGCAAGGTTTTCCGACCACTCCCATCCCTGTCTGTTGGCAAACTGGGTGCATCACATCTGCACTCCTATCTGCTGCACTTCCTATTCACCATCTCCCAGATTCTGTTCAAGGAGGCCTGTGCATACTTAAAATTTTAAACAAAATTAAGCTGGGAGCTTCTTTCATCCTGCGACCCCCCCACCAAAGTTCACAGACTGTTTCCCCAAGGGTCCCTGTGAGATAGTCATGGGTGGCTTCCCTGGGCGTGACATGGAGACTGGGCATGCCTTCAAGGCTCTTCCCACTGCTGCCTCTACTTTTATATTTCATGCCACTCCCTAAATTTGTTACAGCTCTACATAAGGTTAAAGCCTTCTCCTGTAATCTGGATTTTCAGATTCTCCAGTAGGGATGTGTTTTTGGAGGCAGATTCTCCCTGACTCACACTCTGGGAACTCACAGTTTTTCGCCTGTCTCACAGAGTTTGCAGTGGCATGCTGCTTCCTTCAAAGGATCTGTTACTTCTTTTGGTTTTCCTGGTATGTTCTTGTGGTGGTTCTTGGAACAAAAGTTTACGGTGTGAATCTCCGCACTCTATTCTGTCTGTGCAAGTGGGAGAAACATGCTAACACTACCTCCTATCTGCCATCTTGGAAAGAAAAAAATATTTTACCATTTTGGAACCTGAAGTCTCCTCTGTGTGTTCTTGAAAGAAATATTTATTGTGTTGCTTTTGAATATTATCTTCTACAAATGGCAATTAAGCCAAAATGCTTGTCAGTCTTATTCAGATCTTTCATACACTTGCTATGTTTATATCTATCTGGTCTATCAATTACTGAGAGAAAGGTGATACAATCTGCAACCATGATTATAAAATTTTCTATTTTTTCTTTAGTTTGATTAGTATATGTTCAATGTATTTTGAAGCTGTTTGACAGCTGAAAACACATTTAATTTGTTCATGTCCTTCTATTGAACTAACCCTTTTATCACTAAGAATTCATCTGTTTATTTCTAGTACTCCTTGTTTTGAAGTATGCTTTATCTGTTATTAATATAGCTATGGAAGTTTTCTGGTATTTACCATTTGCATGATACACATTTTCACATTATTTCACTTTCAATCTACCTGCACTTTTATATTTAAAGGGATTGTCTTTTAAACAGCATATGTTGAGTCTTGCTTTAGATTGTTTTTATCCAACCTAAGGCTATCTACCTTAATTAATGTGTTTGATAGTTTTATATTTGACATACTACAATAGCCCTCCCGTATCTGTGGGGGAGAATTCAAAGATCCCCAGTAGATGCCTAAAACCATGGATAGTACTGAACCCTACATTTATGGTTGTTTTTCTATACATGCGTACATATGATAAGGTGTAATGAATAAATTAGGCGCAATAAGAGATTGACAGCATAATTAATAATAAAATGGAGCAATTACAACAGTATATTGCTAACAATTTCATAAATAGAAAATTCGTTCTTACAGATCTTAGCAACCTCAGCACAAAAGATTTTTTTTCTTTCCTTACGTTGAGAACTTTCACCTTTTTACTTAAAGGAAACACTTTACAGTTTCTCCTAGGTATATCCACATTTCCAGTATCACTGGTCTAGCACTTTGGGGCCATTATTGAGTAAAATCAAGGCTATTTAAACACAAGCACTACAATACCTCAACAGTAAATCTGATAACCAAGATAGCTATTAAGTGATTAATAGACAGGTAGTGTAGACAGCATGTTTACATCGCAGATGTAATAGAGTAGGAAGGCATGATATTTCATCATGCCAGGTGCACAAATTAAAACTTACAAATTCATTATTTCTGGAATTTTATCATTAACATTTTAAAATATTTACCTTTAATATTTTTAGCATAACTAAAAATTCAGTTACTTTAGGTAACTGAAACCATAGAAAGTAAAATAACTTTTAAGAGGGGACTACTGTAATTGACTTGGTTGGATTTATATCTACCATTTTGCTATTTTTATTATTTGTCTCATTTGTTGTTTTTCCTTGTTACTCTATAATTGTTTTCTTTTGGATCAGTCTACTATGTTTTTCTCTTATTTCATTTATTTCCTACATTACCTTGTAGTATACATTTTCTTATTTTTAGTTGATGCTTTTGGCTTGGCATGACAATATGCATTGTTAGTTATCACAGTCTATTTAAAAGAAAATTGTACCAATCAATATGTCATACAAGGGAACAAGAATGCAAATGATGCTGAGTTTCTTATTAGAAACAATGGAGGCTAGAATACAATGTAACAACATTTTTAAATCACAGAAATAGAAAAACAGAAACAAAAATCTGTCAATTCAAAATTAAATATTTATGAAAAAATCCTTAAAAACATGAAGGTAAAATAAAAATATTTTCTCAATTAAAAAACCTAAAATAAGTTGTTACCTGCAGACATGAGCTACAATAAATTCTTTTTTTTTTTTTTTTTTGAGACGGTGTCTCGCTCTGTTGCCCAGGCTGGAGTGCAGTGGTGCGATCTCCACTCACTGCAAGCTCTGCCTCCCAGGTTCACGCCATTCTCTTGCCTCAGCCTCCCGAGTAGCCGGGACTACAGGCGCCCGCCACCGCGCCCGGCTAATTTTTGTATTTTCAGTAGAGCGGGGTTTCACCGTGTTAGCCAGGATGGTCTCGATCTCCCAAACTCGTGATCCGCCCGTCTCGGCCTCCTAAAGTGCTGGGATTACAGGCCTGAGCCACCGCGTCCAGCTAATCAATTCTTAAAACATTTCTTCAATCTAACAAGAAACATTAGTTTTACAATTCAGATATATAAAAAGGAAAAAAGAGCCCTCATTACAACAAATTGTAAATGGTTAATATATACAAGTTACCTTTTTCTTCTCTTTTTATAAGAGGCAAGTGACTATAAAATAAAGCCATTTTAGATTAAAATATTTATTACTTTTAGTGACAACCTTCAAAATCTTCTCTTATTGTACAATTTGATTTATGTATACATGCATTGAAACATCACATTGCACCCCATAATTATGTAAAATGATTATATCAATTATAAATTAAAAAGAATAGCAATATATCTATGTAGACAAAATAATTTTAACTCACACTGCACACAAAAGTAAATTTAAATTGGCTAGTAGAACTAAAAATGAGAAAAAAATAAAATTTCTAGAAGATAGCATAGATTTTTTTTATGATTTTCTATATTATGTCAAGTTACATAAAGCAACAAGCATAAGATAATAAATTGATAACTTTAGCAATATTATAGCAATAATTTTTTTTTTTCATGAAAAAGCATCATTGGGAAAGTCACAGAATGGGGGAAAACCTATGTAACAAAGGTGAATATGTGGAACATGTAAAAATCTCCTACAAATCAATAAGAAAAACTCAGCTTACTTAAGGGTAAATAAGGGCGAGAGATGTAAATAGACACTTTAAAAAATGATGACATTCATGTGGCCTACATATATATGAAAAAGTACTCAAAATATTAGAAATGAAAAAAATTCAAATTAAAACCTTAATGAATCTCATTACAAAACCATTGAAATGGCAAAATAAATTAAAACATACTAAAAATACCACAGGAAACCAAGATATGCAGCAATTGAAATTCTCATACACTGCTGTTGGGAATGTGAACTTGCAAAACCACTTTTGTTATTTTTTTAAAATTTTTAACTTATTTTTTTTTATGTATTTTTTTAAAAAAACACTTTTGAAAACACTTTGACATTTATTTTATCTGCTTTTCTTTTTTTATTTTACTTTAAGTTCTGGGATACATAGAACGTGCAGGTTTGTTACATAGGTACACATGTGCCATGGTGGTTTGCTGCACCCATCAACCCATCATCTGGGTTTTAAGTCCCTCATACATTAGGCATTTGTCCTAACGCTCTCCCTCCCCTTGCCCCCCACCCCTGACAGGCCCCGGTGTGAGATGTTCCCCTCCCTGTGACCATGTGTTCTCACTGTTCAGCTCCCACTTATGAGTGAGAACATGTGAATACTTTGACATTTCCTGTAAACTATGAAAGTACAAATATTGTACGGCCCAGATATTACACTCTTAAGAATTGCATGCACATTTCTACCAGAATGCATGCACGATAATGTGTATAGTATCATTACTTGTAAAAGACAAAAGCTGGAAACAACCCAAATGTTCACCAACGATAGACTGGATAAATCAATTATGCTGTACACATAAAATGAAAAGTGATACAAGAATAAATAATTATTACATGTTTCCTTGAACATTTTATGCAACGGTTTCCTTGAACTCCTTGACTTATTAACAATGAGTATTTACTGTAGGCATACTTTGTGCCAGGGAAATTTTTAAACACTGTACATACACGTTCCATTTGATGTAACTAAAAAGAATTGAGGGAAACACTCTAATTATTGTCCATTTTACAAATGAAGAAAGTTAGCCTACATATTTGAGTAATGTAGGCAGTAAGTAGCAAAGCTGTGATTTGAATATGCCATATCTGTTTCCAAATATGGTGGTTTTTCTATTCCATCTCAGTCCATTTCATTGTAAACAATTAATACATATTTTATCTTACTAATACAATATGAAATTAACTTCTAAATACAGATTATATATAGCCTCACCTCACCTAATGTTATACCATACGCATTTCCCATGCTAATAAATATTTTCAGAAAACTTGGTTTAATTATTTAACAAATTTACTTACAGAAAAGTTAGCTTATTGTGCTTTATAAGCTTTAAAGTTTTAGGCCTGGCATGATGGCTAATGCCTATAATCCCAGCACTTTGGGAGGCTGAGGTGGGCAGATCATTTGAGGTCAGGAGTTTGAGACCAGCCTGGCCAACATGGTGAAACCCCATCTCTAATAAAAAATACAAAAATTAGCCGAGTGTGGTGGCAGGAGCCTATAAGCCCAGCTACTTGGGAGGCTGAGGCAGGAGAATAGCTTGAACCTGGGAGGTGGAGGTTGCAGTGAACTGGGGCATGCCATTGCACTCCAGCCTGGGAGACAGAGCAAGACTCTGTTTCAAATTCAAAAAAAAAAAAACCCAAAAAACTTTATCGTTTTAATGCATACATATATCCTTGTAATCAAAACCACAAACAGGATACCAGAAATTCTAATACTCAAAAGTAATTCCTTATACTTCCTCTTTGTAGTAAAGCCTGCCCCCAACTCTATGCCCTGGAAACCTGTATAAAGATGGATACATTATCCATCTTTATAGTTTGGGTTTTCATATAAATGAAATGACATATGAGTGGAATGTCATACAAATAAAACCACAGAGTATATAATATTTGTGACTGCCTTCTTTAACTCAGCATAATTATTTTGAGATCCACCTATGTTGTTTTGTGAATCAATAGTTTGTTCTTTTTAACTGCTGTGTAGCATTCCATTATCTGAGTATACAACTGTGTTTTGTTTTCATCCATTCACACTCCAAGGAAAAGATAGTATTAATGACTGCGTTACAATGTTTTATTTAATTTTTCACTTTGTAAAACATTTAATGCATCTTGGCAGCTTGTTTGCACAAAGACTAAGTCAATTAAATTCCCCAAACTTGTAGATGAGAATGTATTTCTCAATCCCTTGCCAACATTGTGTAATTTTTCTATATAATTTTAATTGCATTTATTTGATTAATAACAGTTAATAGAGTTTTTAATTGTCTACATGTGCACCACACACTTTAATAAACGCTTTGCTTAGATTCACTCATTCATTCCTGACGTCAACACCATGAAAATATTATTGTTAACACTTATAGGTGAAGAAATTGAAGCACAGAGAGGTTAGGTAAGCTATGATAGATTGTATACATTCTGATTCTAGATCCAAAGGTCTAAATCAATGTTATATATTCTACTTTCATTACTTTTGAAAGTAAAACTTTATTTCATGTTTATTATTTTATTTTCTTTTTTAATTGTCATTTCATATTCCTTGCATATGCTTCTCTTGAGAGTAAAGAGTTTGTTTTGTTTTGATGCAATATAAACCTTTATATATAAAATATATTGCCCTCATTTCTCACATTTGTTTCAGGTAGTTTTTTAGCTTGCTATTTTCTTTTTTACTTAGTTCAAAGAAATTTTATTACTAAAATATTCAATTTAGTAAGGTCAAAACTAATTTAATACTTACAAATATCTTGTGTATTTCAAGATCAATTAGTCACTAATCTCATATTTTCTCTATTTTAATATTTAGCATTAGAATGTATTTACTTCAATTTTTATAATATTAAAAACGTTAATTTATCTTTGGTTTATGGGTTATATATATAAAGGAGGGACTTAAATTTCCTTTATTTCCCCAATATATGGTATATTAGATTCCTATTCCTGCTGCAAAAAATTGCTACAAACTTATTGGCTTAAAACAATGTAAATGTATTCTACTACAGCTCTGGGAGTCAGAGGATCAAAATGAGTTTTACTGGGATAAAATTAAGGTTTCCTCTGGCTGTCTATTTTGAAGGTTCTAGAGGAGAATCTGTTTCCTTGCCTTGTTCAGTTTCTAGAAGCTGCCCAAATTTCTCAGCTACTCGTCTCCTTCCATCTTCAGAGATATTAATGAATAGATGGAGTCTTTCTCCCATTGCATCATTGTTGAAACAGGTCAGTGGTCACTGGTCTTGTTGTCTAAGGTGTTATCCAAGCTTGTTGTCTCATGACCAAGAGAATTAAGGAGCATGGACACAAAGGGTCATATTGGAGCAAAAGTTTAATAAGCTAAAGAAGAAAGCTCTCCACAGTGGAGAGGGGAGCCCAAGTGGGTTGCCATTTGTACCGTTGAATCCAAAAACTTTATGAGAAACTCCTGTCATCTCTGTAGCAGTTTGAGTAACTTATCAGTGAAGCTGTCTGCACAACTCCTCTTATGCAGCTGTGGGTATATCTCCAGGAAAGCATAAAGCGCCACTTATCTTGTTTGTATAACTGTGGATTTGTTTTAGGTGAGACCTCCTCCTCGTTATTCAAGTTTCCACAGAACCCACTGCGAACAGGTCTGAAAAGGAGAGAAAACTTTGTCCTGGGAATCCGTTAATCACACAAAACCCAAAAGGCTTCTGTGCTGGAACCTGCCTGCTTATCTGTGCAGGTGCAGGCTGAGTGTTCCCCAGGCTGCTAAATGTTTGCCTGTCGTTGATATTTTTCAGGCAGGCTGCTTTTCTGAGGACTAGCCTTAGCTATCTACCTAACTGATTTTTCCTTTGCTTCTGCCTCAGTATGACATTGACTTCTCTTCTGCCTCCCACTTCCACATTTCAAGACCATTTTGCTTACATTGAGCCTAACAAGATAATACAGGATAATCTCCTATTTTCAGGTCAATTGATTCACAACCTTAATTTCCCTTTGCCATACAATCTAACATATATTCATGTTTCAGGAATTGAAATGCACATTTTTCAGAAACTCCTGTGAATCGCCCTGATAATTTTTTTTATTCTTCTGTATTCATTTTCATAGATCCATCTGTAATGAGAAATGTTCTTGTTAGTTTTGGTTTTGGTTTGATAACTCCTTTTTTTTTCTATCAACTTATCAATCTTCTGATATAAAAAGTTCTACAAGGGTATTTTTATTCACCTTTCTATAGAAGGTGCAAAAATTTCCCTTGGGTCAATTCACTTTTTACTGAGAGTCCTATTGAGTCCTGTTATCAGGTCTTTGGGCTCACGATCCGATTGATATGCTCACTTCTTAAGTCAATTTTTGTTATTTAGTCAGAAGTTATCCAGCGAAACTCTACAGTACCTTAGTGAAATATTATTTTACCTTTAATATCTTCTTTAATGATTGTCTCAATTTATGAATGTACAAAAAATATGACTAGAATAAGGAGATACCAACATTTTTCTTTTTATTCCATCTGAATTGTTTCATTTACTATTACTACATCTTCTAAAATATGATGCGCCATGATTATTACCATCCCTATGTTTCCCTTCACCTTCATTCCCATACTTCTATCTGTTCCTTTTTATTGTCATGTTTTCCTTGTTCAATTTCTTAAATGAATACAGAGAGATATGGGTAAAGAGCAAAATAATTGATTTCTTCAAAATAGTATATTTACAATTTAACAATCACAATTCAAGTTTCTGGTTGATACAGACACAGGATAGTTAGTGCAACATTCTCTTTTTATGGATCATATCATATCCCTTCCAACAAATTGCTAGCACTTCTCTATTTCATGTAGTAATAAATAAAGAGTTTATTGATAGTGTTGTTTTCACTCCTGCTTTTTCAGCCAGTTAGTGGAAACTCTTTGTAGGGTATAAAAATTGAGGTTATATGTTTTGTTTTTATTATTTTAGTTTGTTTACCTATTTTTTTTCTGGGAATATTTTTGGGTGGCAAAGGCAATTTAATTTTAGGTTTAGGTAGTATTATGGGTTTTCTTTTTAGTTTTTGTTTTATTTTTGATTAGTGTAAGCATAAAAGAAAAAGACTTTTTTCATAATAATGAACCATAAGGGACCTAAATTTATGCTACAGTCAAGTATACCATAGACAATTTGTTTATGTATATTGTAATATGTATATTTGTTCTATTTTTACAAATGTTTTAAGATCTGCATTTGGTTATTGGCTTGTAACTTTAGAGGGATGTCAGTTACAGAGATCTTCAAATAACAATAAAGAAAGAAACCAGTCAAATGGAAAATTACAGTCACAAATTTGAATAGAAAGCCTTACAAAATTAAATAGGTGTTAAGTTCAGGTAGCCCGTTACCATTAATTCTTGAGCATCATAATAATTGCAACAATTAAAAAAGTTGTTACTGTCCAAAAAGAATACTGAACTCCATGGATCACTGGAGTAACCTAGGTAGGCTATTATAAAACTCTTATGGAGAATGTATAGCCTACATAGAATAGGTTAAATGATTAAATATCAAAACTGCAGAAACTCAGGTAACAGACTTTTAACCCTAGCTGTTTCGCTTGAGAAATGTCTGAAAGTTGTACATAAGAAGCGGTAATAGAATGTTGACCTTTTGAGTGAGTTGAAGATTCATAAACAACATTTAAACATTTTTCCTACCTTAAGTAGGTATATCTTTAACACTCCTTCACACTACAGCTTGAAATAATTTTTTAGCAATATTGTATAAAAATCACTTTGGCAGAAGACACTAATAAAGGGTATGTGCTTTGGTCCAAAGCTGAGTTGACTGTAGTTCATAGATAAACAAATTTTTAAAAAAGTAATAGAAGTGATTGAAACAATACTTAAGTATAAAAATATATCTATGTATATGTAAATATGAGTATTTATGAATAAATATGGGAGGTATATATACATACACACATAAATATGCAAGCACATATATAGATCCATTGCTCATTTCAAGGTATCAATTTTTTTGTTTGTTTTAAAAGCATTTGAATTCACATAATACTGACTTAACTGGCCTTTTAGGCATTTTAATAGAAAATTGTCAACATCTGCAATGAGCCCCTCCCTTGGCACTCTATTTGGATGAATCTTCCTGAAGGATTTCAGAAGAAATCTTCCTCTTGAACAGTAAGATTTCTGGTTAGATATCTTACCAATTACATTGCCATTTACCCATGATCAAGCTTACATAAATATAGATCAAAGTAAAATAACTGTGTTTAATATTTTGAGCTATACAGATTTTTGCCTTTCCATCCTCAGAGCTATAGATTCTAAGATGTCGGACTGGTCATTTACCAAGACCACTGTATTAAGCATTCTCCTGAGAAAGGAGATAAAAATGTTAATTTCTGTAGGGATGTAGAAGCTGTGGAAACAGTTTCTTGTCTGTATTGGGCAATCCTTGTAACATTTACCCTTTTAGAATCCGATATCTACTGCCTCTAACCCCCTAAGTAAGCTTTGGAATTGTAAGTCCCGGGGTTACTTGAAGTCACATAATATGGTTAGAAGGGTGGAATTTCATTTATTTATGTTTTTCATTGTAGTTGCCATGAAACATTCTTCCCAAAACAAAGCTTGGCATAAAATAGTGTCTTATGGCTTGTATATAGAGTCCCACCGTGCTGTGTAAAACATACAAAAATAAATGATACTGAATATAGAGAGATTATAACCAATAATAAGCTATACATTTTCAGAGCCTAAAGATGTAAATCTAAGTGTTAGATTACATGACATAGAGTTTATTATTTTCAAATAATTTTAAAATATATATATATTTAATTATTCTTTAAGTTATGGGATACATGTACAGAACATGGAGGTTTGTTACATAGGTATATACACGGGCCATGGTGGTTTGCTGCATCCATCAACCCGTCATCTACATTAGGTGTTTCTCCTAATGTTATCCCTCCAGTAGCCCCCCACCTGTCGACAGGCCCTGGTGTGTGATTGTTCCCATCCTGTGTCCATGTGTTCTCATTGTTTAACTCCCACTTATGAGTGAGAACATGTGGTATTTAGTTTTCTGCTCCTGTGTTAGTTTGTGGAGAATAATGGTTTCCTGCTTCATCCATGTCTCTGCAAAGGACACGAACTCATCTTTTTTTATGACTGCATAGTATTCCATGGTGCATATGTGTCACATTTTCTTTTTCCAGTCAATCATTGATAGGCATTTGGGTTGGTTCCAAGTCTTCTCTATTGTGAACAGTGCTGCAATAAACATACGTGTGCATGTGTCTTTATAGTGGAATGATTTATAATCCTTTGGGTATATACCCAGTAATGGGATTGCTGTGTCAAAAGGTATTTCTGGTTCTAGATCATTGAGGAATCAC
Source organism: Colobus angolensis palliatus (assembly GCF_000951035.1). Lineage (NCBI taxonomy): Eukaryota > Metazoa > Chordata > Mammalia > Primates > Cercopithecidae > Colobus > Colobus angolensis. The sequence goes on along the minus strand of NW_012114699.1, from coordinate 3,565,954 downwards.
CACAATATTTTATCTATTCTTTTAAGTGGTAAAATTAGTTTGTATTCCTTTATGTTTCTTTCTTATAAACAAAAAACTATGATTTTTCAAGTGCAGCCACAATATTTTATTTAAGATGTATAAACTTACATTTTACTTAAAGGTATCTTGGTGTTTATTTTCATCATATGATGGAGAAAGATGAGAAGTTGGTGGTATTATTTTCATAATATCTGAGAGAGAGTTTACCATTTGCTCAGTTGAGCTTGTATTGTCAGTTTGATTTTATCATAACTAGAAAGCATTGTTTTGGCTTCTAAATTGTCTTTAAAAGATTTAGTACTTAGCACAAAGCAAGCACTATTATAAGACTATTTGATCACATTTTTGCTATATTTTGTTTCACAATAGAGAAAATATCCTCATTCTAAAAACTAAGCAGAAAAGATAGACTTAAAAGTTACACCATTTAGTCACTGGCATGTTTTATTCACATATTTACATCTCTTCAATTCTATCATATGTTGAGAAAAGTGTTTAAAAATTGAAAGTCATCAAATAGCAATGATGTACAAATCTGCTCATTTATGGGCTGCATAAGAAATTGAAATAAAATCTGAAAGTCTTGCATAGAAGTGTAGACTATGAATAAGATAATTCAAGTTTAATGAATGCTCATTATGAAGTCAAACCTCATAGAGTATTCATGGCTAAAGTGTTTACACTGTTGATATCACATTTGAGTTCACCCTCTAAGTATTTTGCTGTTGATGGAAGTAGACTGTTACTACTTAAGATATAATCATATTTTCATTTTACAGGGGATACAAAGGCTTACAATTGATTCACAAGATTATACAAATGCATCTAGGATATACAGCTCATCCAAGGTGAAGTTCTATTTCTAGTGTGCAAACTAGAAATAGAATGTTAATAAATTGGAATTTTGTCCTGTGGCCATGTGTTCTAAGGTAGAATAACTATCAGTTTTAAAATAACAACCATGACCTTCATAATTTGTTTCCACTGATAAAATATTTTAGTGTATATTTCATCTTATTTTGTTCTCACAATAACTCCGATGTATGGTATTAATATTCTGATCTTATAGGCAATGACATTGTTGCCTATAGTGAGGCTGAAAATGTAATATTAACACCTTAATAGTTTTTTTTAAGTTGCATAGCTATTATGTAGTAGAACCAAGACTTGAACTCAGGTTATCTGACTCTAAATTCATATACCAATCACAAATACAAGTGAGGGGCCAGACGGATAATATAAATAAGAAGAGTGATCGATATTAACTTGATTGAAAAACTGCAAATGCATTTTGCATATACAAAACACACAAGAACATACTGCATTTTTCCCCCTACTTTGATAGAATAGTGGAAGAATTATTGCAATTTTCCCTTCACTATAATACAACCTACAAGACAACATGGGACTGTGTGTAGAAAAGGGAGTAACAAACAAGTTTAACAAACTCGGTGGATGTAAGACCAGTATACAAAATTCAACTATGTTTTGATATCCTAACAATGAACAATCTAAAATAAAATTAATAAAACAATTCTAATCAAAATAACATTGGAAAATAAAATAGTTAAAGCAGTGCAGGAGTTGCATAATGGTAATTATAAAATATTGCTGATAGAAATTAAAGATGTGTAAGTGGAGAGATATTCCATGTTCATTATTATCAAGATGACATTGTTGCCCATAGTGAGTTGTAGATTCAATATAACTTCTAACGAAATATCAAGATAATTTTTAGTGTAAATTGACAAGCTAATTTTTCAACTTACATTGAAATGCAAAAACCCAAGAACAGCCAAAACCATCTTGAGAAAGAAGAACAAAGTTGGAGGATTCACCTTTCCCTATTTATTGTATTACAAAGCTACAGAAATCAAAAGAGTGTGGCACTGGTGTAAAGATAGAGTTATAGATCAATAGAACAGAATTGAGAGCATATTTTTAAAAATCCTTTGCATTTATAACTAACTAATTTTGACCAAGATGAGAAAATGAGGAAATAATAGTGTTTTCAACAAATAATGTTTGAACAATTGGAAAGCCACATGTAACAGAATGAAGTCAAACTTTTATTTCCCCGCATATTAAAAAAACCTCAAAATGGATCAAAGATTTACATATAATAGGCCGGGCGCCGTGGCTCAAGCCTGTAATCCCAGCACTTTGGGAGGCTGAGAAAGGCGGATCACAAGGTCAGGAGATCAAGACCATCCTGGCTAACCCGGTGAAACCCCGTCTCTACTAAAAAATACAAAAAACTAGCCGGGTGAGGTGGCGGGCACCTGTAGTCCCAGCTACTCGGGAGACTGAGGCAGGAGAATGACGTAAGCCCGAAGGCGGAGCTTGCAGTGAACTGAGATCCCGCCGCTGCACTCCAGCCTGGGCGACAGATCGAAACTCCGTCTCAAAAAATAAAAAATAAAAAAAAGGTTTACATATAATAGAAAAAAATATAATACTCTTAAAAGAAAACGTGCGAGGAAATTTGTATGACTTTGGATTAAGCAATGGTTTCTTAAACATAGAACTGGTAAATGAAAAACTTTTGACAAATTAAATTGAACAGAGTTTATTTCAGGAAAGAATGATTCGAGACTAGGGCTGCGCTCAGAAACCAGAGAGGTTCAGAGAGCTCTGCTCTGTAATGTGGACAGTGAATATTTATAGACAAAACACAAAAATGAAGTACAGACATAGCTTGATTGGTTACGGATAGGCTGTTTGCTTATTTGGATATGGTCAGATCAGTTGGCTGCCTGTGATTGCCTGAGTTTGACTGCTGGTGATTTGCTCAGGAGCTGTTATCTGTTACAAAAATTGGACTCGTAAATTAAGTTTCTGTTTGGTTACGTGGTAAGTTAGGTTGCACTTTGTTGCTCAAAAATTCAAAGTGTGAAGACAGACCCAGTCTAATGACATACTGCTTAGATAATACAACGAAAGCACAAAGAGCAACATCAAAATAATTTGGGCATTTTCAACATTTTAGAAAGAAATTGTTCCTAAATGGGCACTATCATGGAAGTGAAAAGGCAATCACAGAATGAAAAAAGTATATTTTCAAATTATATAATTAAAAGGTATATTAACCAGGATATATAAAGAGCCTTTACAGTTCGATAGTAAAGAATGTTTAACTCTATTAAAAATGGGCAAAGGATTTAAATAGACATTTCTATAAAGAGGATATACAAGGAATTAATAAGCACATAAAATGGTCAATATCATTAGACATTACAGAAATGTATATCAAAACTACAATGAGATATCACTTCACAGCTATTAGAATAGCTATGGAAAAACTAAAACAAAAGGAAAAAGTTTCAAATAGAATTTGGAAACATTGGAACTCTCATGGATTGACGTTGAAAAAGTAAAGTAATGTAACTGCTGTGGAGTACTGTTTCTCAGTTCCTCAAAATTTAATCTTGGAGTTACCATGTGATCCAGCAGTTCTACTCCTAGATATATAGACAAGAAAACTTATACTATAATGACCACATAAAAAGGTGCACATGAATGTTTATAGTGACATTATTCACAATACCAAAAAGCAGAAACAACCCAAATATCATTCAAGAGACAGACAAGACAAATGAAGTATATACATACAATGCACTATTATTTATCAATATAGATAAATGACATCCTGATACATCTTACAACATGGAAGAACTTTGAAAATATTATACTAAATGATATAAGCCAAACATAAAAGTGTACATATGGTATGAATCCATTAATATGAATTGTCTAGAATAGAAAAATTTATAAAGACAGGAAATATATTAGTGGTTGCCAGGGGCTTCCAAGAGGAAGAAATAGGGAATGACTGCTAAAGCATGTGAGGTTTATTTTGGGGTGACAGAAATATTTTGAAGTTAGATTGTGATTATTAATGCACAACTTCATGAATATACTAAAGCTACTGAATTGTATAATTTAAAAGGGTGAATTCTATGGTAGGTGCAGTTTACTTCAATAACGCTGTTAAAAAGAAACTATAAGCATATATAATAATAATGGCAATTAGCACTTGGCCTTTATAACAAGGACAGAAATACTTGCTCCCTTTTTATTATTAACTCAGTGGTTCTTGAAGCACATTGATGTTTTGATTACGGTTCACAAAAGAGCATGAATTCACTACAGTTTTTGCTTGTTTGTGCATCCTGAAATGTTATCTTACTAAAATAGCAGAAGACAGTTGGCAGTGAAATTCTTTCACTTCAATTAATATTCCAGTGCTTTATAATATTTATGCTTTATGTTTAGACTCTGAGAATGAAACAGTTGATACTATTAATATGTAACCTATGCGGATGTCTAGAAGATAACTTTGTTTTTTCCTTTATGGCATACTCTTACAAAGTCATGATGGGGAGCTCCAGGACTCAGAGTCATCTACAAAAGTGTGACTTGGTTTAAATCACTGTTTCCCAATCCAGCCTCTCTGTAACACTGAAGGAAAAAAGGAGAGTCATCTTGTTGATGATGGAAGCAGGTAGGCTATCAGTCAATAGTGTGTCCATGAGAATAAAGTATGGGATCTGAAGAGTTCTTACTTTGGGAATGGAGCAGAACCTTTATCACCTCCAACAACTCAGTTATTGAGACTCACAAGACTTCAAGGAGTTCACTTCATTCGAGGAATAGAGAAAGGGAAAGAAGAGTCACTAAAGCTATTACAGTAAGAAGGAAATGGGCACAGAAATAAAGACAATTATAGACCCTAATCACATATTTAAGAATGGTAAAAATGTCAGATTGTATCAAATGAGAAAGACAAACCTACATTCTCCCACTATGATTTATACTGACATTAATGTTTTTCAACAGACTTTGAGGATTGTACTAATTACCACAGCTCTCTCTATTGTCAATTTATCACTATTTCTGCTGATCCATGCCTTCTAAAAAAACTAACATGGTTCGATTTTGTCCATCAAGATAATTTTTTTTTTCTCTCTTGTTGCCCAGGCTGGAGTGCAATGACGCAATTTCGGCTCACTGCAACCTCCACCTCCCAGGTTCAAGCGATTCTCCTTTCTCAGCCTCCCAAGTAGCTGGGATTACAGGCACATGCCACCACACTCGGCTAATTTTTGTATTTTTTGTAGAGATAGGGTTTCATCATATTGGTCAGGCTGGTCTCGGACTCCTGACCTCAGGTGACCCGCCCACCTGGCCTCCCAAAGTGCTGGGATTACAGGTGTGAGCCACCACGCCTGGCCAAGACAAATTTTTCAGTAGAGTTTCTCAATAATTTACTTACATTTCTGAACTTATGGTTTTGTGCATAGGACACCCACATGTAGTGTGATTATTATAATTAGCAAAAATTTGGGTAGCACTTTGTATTTTTCTAAGTGGTTTGCAGTAATTTTTCACAATAATTACAAGTACCAATTCGCTATTTTCATTTCCATTTCAGAGATAGGAAAATGGCAGAACAGACAGGCTGTTTGTCCTGGCTGGGGTCCTAGGTTGGGGTATGGACTGAGATATTGTTTTCTTTAAATCTTAGCAAGTAATTTGAGCATTTCAGGAATATTAATTAATATAAACGCTGGGTCAGTCCTTGTTTCAAGGAGATCTTCAAAAACAAAAGAGAGGTTTTAGTGTTGTAGAGTGGTAACATTTTGGGTTAAAGTCTTTCCGGTATTTTAAATTTTACACGTTTTTTTTTTTTTTCTGTTTTTAAATGGGTTCCTTCGGTTTTACTTTTCTTAATGTGGGGAAGTAACTAAATCAGAAATACATTGTTCAAAAGCACTGTTCTAATATCAAACTTGATTTGAAGGTAGTGAAAATTAAGAATATATAAAAAAACTGTAATTTATGAATAAGATAAAGTGTTTAAATACATGTATTAAATAGAAGAAAAAGGGCAGGGCTTAAATGACCATATATATGCATCCTCCTTCTAAGAGGAATAGCAAATTGCTTTTAGTCTGTGTCCAGTTAGTTCAGTTTTTCCACTTCATACTATTGAGACCACTGTTAACCCATCAGTCTCCAGGTGGATCAATTGGAATTGCACTTTTCACGACAGAATCTGCACACAGAACCCTTAACAACTGTCTAGTCAAATAGCTGTTACTGGTCACATGGAGCTGTGAGCAGGAAAGATAAATGTGTCCTACTTAGAGTTACCTAGTTCCCTTGAATGAAGACAGTTCGTTCTCACTGATTGTTATTTCAGAAATATCAAGTGGTTATAGCAAAGAATACTTACGCATAAGCCCATCTTAACAATTTTATTTTAAAGCGTGATAAATAAATGCTGGTATTAAAGTCAAAAAAGTGATGTGTAAGTCTTGTTTGCTACACAATTTGATCTCTATTTATCTAAGGAATCAAAATGAATTTTGAAAAGCAATTAAAGAATAAAGCAATATGATCTTTAATAGACATGCTCAGGCCACTCACTTACTTTAATAATTGATTTCAATTAACCAGCCCATCAATAATTTTTTATTATTATTGGCATATAAAATTTTATGATAGTATTTTCAAATGCATTAACACTAGGAAAGAATTTAGTAAGAATAGCACAATAAAACAAAAGAAATCGTGGATTAAAAAAATAGTAATTGCTAGTGAAGAAGCAGAAGTTCTAGAGACAAAACCATATTAGTGAAATGCCACTGAACATCAAGGGTTCATTGTGTTTGCCACAGTGCTAGTAGAAAATTAACTTTTAGTATTTCCCATGAGCCAAAGAAATGCTTTATTCAAAATATGTTTTTATTCTATCTGATTTTGAAATCGCTAATAGGAAATTGTAGAATGAATCTGGGGGGAAAATCACAGCTCTACTAAAAGCAGTAAAAGAGGATTAAAACTTTTCATAAAATTTGATGGAGAAACTATTTTTAGTATAATACAAGGTAAGTTATAATTTGAGATGGCTTAGCATGACAGTAATTCTGTGTTAAAAGACCCAAGCCAAACTAATATTTGGTTGGGGAAGCATAGTCTCTGAAAATGGGAAATCTTGAAACATTCACTTTCTAATTGTCATACATCAGACAAGTTACTTAATTATATAGACTTTCATTTTTCTTATTTATGAAGTAAATATAATAATATATTCTTTATAACATTATTGTGAGGATTTAATAAAAGTTCATGTAAAATTCAACATCATGCATGATGGTCACTTGCTTCATATTAATATTAATTAGAACTGATAGTGGATTTAATATAAATATTTGTATTGATGTTAGCATTGATCTTTCATTGGTATGAATATTAGTTTTAGTGTCACTATCAGTATTAGTCTTATGGTTATCATTTCCTTTCTTGCTTATAATTATAATCACAGTGTTTCCAACTTAATGACACTTTACGGTCATTTAGTCCAGTTACCTCACAGTGTAGGAATCCTGTCTATAACATTCACAGCTGGTATTTTCAAACAAAATATTGCATTTTGTAACCATTGCTATGACTTTTTTTGTTGATTTTTTTTTTTTAAGTTTGGGGATCTCTTTCCCACAAGTCCAGAAATAAGTAAATGTTGAGTTTAACTTAAATAAAAGAAAATGAAAACATAAATGACATGTAGAAATTAAAATCAGTTTTGAAGTAAATCTATTACACAGAGTCACAAATGTTCCATTTTAAAATTTAGTTTATTCAGTTTTTTTGCCTGCAAACTAATGATTAAATTTAAGCTTCTCATTTCACATTATCGTAAAAATCATGATTTATCTCTCTTTTCTAATTTTTTCCCTCTTGAACATTTTTGTGTCTGCCCCATGTCACTTTCATCTGTCCAGCATGCACAGCATGCCCATTTTTGTCTCATCTCATCTGCACTTTAACAAATATTTATATGTAATGAATACAACTGGATTCTCATAAACGGTTGCTGAAACTGTCTTACTGAGATGATCTATTACTTAATTATTTACTTGGTGACAAATCCTGTGTTGTCTAATTTACAAAGTGTTGGCTAAGGTGTTGGCTGATTTACAAAGTTTCTGTTTTAGTATTTCAAAAAATGAGCTCCAACGAAGTATAGGCTAACCACAGGAAATTTGGAAAATAAAAAAGCTCACAAACTTTTAAAAAAAGTCATTCCTAATGTCTCTTAAAATATTGCTTTATAATTTTCAATTTTTTTCCCTAAATATAGTTATGTATATAATTCTGTATGTCTATTCACCTAATTACTATACATATTTAGAATCATGCTGTACATGGAGTGTTATTTTGAATTGTCCTTTTACATGCCTTAAAATAGAGCAAAGACTCCAGAACTAGAGTACCAGGCTCTTCCACTCAATAGTTTTATAAACTTGGTTATGTGATATAAGAACCTCTGGGTGCCTCCATTTCCTCATCTATAAAATAGGAAGAATAATGGTCATACCTATCGCATAAAGCTTTCACAAAGATTAAATTCGTTATCACATAGGAAGTACTTCCAACAGTGCCTGGTATGTGAAAAAGCTCTGGAAAAGTATGAGTTGTCAGTACTAATATGGCAGCATTACTATGTCAAAATTGTACTCTATGGCATAATATTTTAAAATATATATAATGCCTTATCAGTGTAACCCAAGGTATCTAATCAACCTCTTATCATTGAACATTTCTGATAGTTCTAATTTTTCACTACATTGTTACTATAATGAGCATCCTTGTACCTAAATGGCTCCTCACATATCAAATATTAGGCACAAATACCTATGGATCTCTCAAAAATGGCTGAGTTCCTATGTGATTATTCTACAGGAAGTTGTATTGATTCCAAATATCACCTTTGAAGAAGATATTACTATCATCTTCTAAGCTTTATTTGTAAATATGTACTGCCAAGTTGGTTAAATTTTATTATTAATTTAGGGATAGACGGTTTGAAACTATTGACTCTTCCCAGTCAAGTATAAGTTTAATTTCCCTATATAAACAGATCTTTATGCATACACGGAAGTTATATCTTATATAGACCATCTAATTTTTTATTAAGTGCATCCGTATTATTTTCAGAAGATCTATGTTTGTTGTGACGAATTCTTCCTTTTTTGCCTTCTGTGGGAAGTACACTCAAGCTTAGTACTAATTTTTTTTGTTTCTCATCTCGTCTTTGAACTTAATGAGTTCAAGTAGAATTATAATGTTGCAGATAATTTGAATATCCCTATAGGATGATAACTATGAAAAATTGTGAAATGCTTTAAATATAGTGATGCATTCACAAGTATGCAGAAGTATGTATATTGCTCTATGCATGTACTATCACATAGTCAAATCAATAATGAAAAAATTGAAGCTATTTGTAAATTGTAAATATTTGTAAATTGTTAGATTTAGTACATCATAATTTATCATGTCAAATTGCATGTGCTTCTGTTTTCTATAATTTTGGCCTTAATTTTGTAGTATCAAATAAAAATGAAAGTGTTTTAGTTAGTCTTTCTATTTAGGATCTCTTTTTAACAAGGAATTTTGATGGAAATTTAGAGATAAATATATATATATATATACTTTCAGAAAAGCATGAGTATATTTGTCAGAGTTCTGTAACCATAATTTAATGTAAGACAATATCTGAAACAAATTCATACAGACTTTATATTCACATTACATGACCTTATCTTCACATCAACCAATTTAACAAGTAAGAAGTTTTAATATTGGTTAAAAAACTTGCCCAAGGTTACAAATACATTTGCTGTCAGGGCTCATGTGCTTCTTGATTCCATGACCAGCGCTCTTTTCACTATATATCCTGAGAAATGTACAATTTATGTATTTTCATGTTTTATTACATTAATCTGAAAGCTACCCAGTTATTTTCACAAAATGTCATATTATTCAAATCTTTATCAAACCCCCAAGCAAGACATTGGAAAACATTATGGATGAATAACTTGAGAAGGAACTTTTTAAAGAAATGGGGAATTATTTGACATTAAGAAGAAAAAATTGTTGAGTGTTACAGAGACCTGTACACAATTTTTGGAAAAAGAATCTGAATTTCCTTTATGTTCTATGGCGCTCATAGGGGAAAAGAAAGTCTATAAAGAAAATATAATGTATGAATTACCTTGAGCTCTACGTAGAAGGTGTTCATTAATGAAAAATTATAAAACATTTCTGAGAAATTATAGGTTACAATGACATAAAAATAGTTTCTAAATAGTTCAACATAATCAGTGATTGTGCCGTGAACATACAACAGTAAAAATTAAAAGTGACTGGACATTTTAAGGAGATTCTAAATTGCAACTCTAAATGTGTTTTCTCAAAGGTAATCACAAATACTTTTTGATTTTTAGTGTTTGTGGTACAGAGTACATGTATATATTTATGAGGTCCATGAGATATTTTGATACAGGCATGTACATGTCATGGAGAATGAGATATCCATCCCCTCAATTATTTATTCTTTAAGTTACCAATGGAACAATTACACTTTCAAGTTATTTTAAAATATATGATTAAATTATTTTTTACCATAGTCACCCTATCATACATTCTTAAAATTCAAATAAGTAGAATATTTTTCAGTTGTTAGTCTAAAGAAAGCAAAATGTACTTCTACAACAATTTGATACTGGCTGAATTTTAAAAAGAAACAAAATGGGCAGCCCAGGAAAATCAACATCAGAATTTGGTATTTATGTCAACTGATACTTCAGAAAAATATCAGTTGAAATTTATTGATTTGTATCCAATAACTGCTGTGTGCAAGTGTATTAAATTGACACTCACTTCTGTTAAATATGTTCCACACAATGCTAGAAGCTACGTTATTAGTATTAGTACTTACTAATGTTAAGAATCATCGAATTAAAACAGATATTCCTAAAACAGAGGTGGATGAGCTCTGTCCCCCAGAGTTTTTGAACAAGTAAGTCTGGGGTGAGGCCCAAGAGTTTGTATTACTAAATAGTTCTTAAGTGATGCTGCTGTTTTCATTCCAGGGACTGCGCTTTAAGAACTACTCTGGGAATAGTGGCTAAAGGTAACAAAGGAGTCAAGTACACTTTAAATTGAACAAATGGATTGAAAAGAGAAAAGGTATATTGTCAGAAACATAATGGTCAATTAAAAGCTTCATAGGAAAGACAAAAGAGAGTCATACAGAGGATTCTTAGATTTTATCATAGGCATGACTGCAGTTCAGAGAATGGAGTAAGGTTCCCTATTTTAACTTTTCCTTCACTTTATCAGAAACAGTATAATGTATTCAGAGTGGAGCTATTTTATATGGCTTTTTAATTATTCTTTTAATTTTGTAATCTGCATATCTTATCTTTAGCAATAGAGAGTAATGCCACTGAATTCCTTAAGGAATTGGTTTTTTTCATTTTTTTGTTCTTTTCATTTCTTTTTGGTTGTCATTTTAAGCCCATTTCATTTTAACTGACAGACAAGCATCATTTTCTCCCTTGATGGTAGAAGGATCGAGTAAATTGGATTTGAGATGTTTAATTTAGTCAATTACAGACAAATGGACTTGACGACTCGCAGGTTAGTGTGGTGCAGTTCAAGAGCAACAAGAGCAACTGAAATAAACTTGTGGACATAAGATTAAGATTTTTTTTAAGGTCATGCCACAGAATTCATTTGGAAAAGAAGTAACAGTATGCAGACAAAAAGTAAGTATTAAAACCCTGTACTGGACAGACTAACAATACAAGAATGCCTATGAACTCTAGACAATACCTATTGCCAACTGATGCTGGTGAAAATTGTGACTTGAAAATATTTTATATCTAAGTATACATCTGTATTTCATTATTTTCTGTAAATGCATTAAACTATGGATGGAAAAAATTGTAGTCAATATAGGGAGTGATCTACATTTTTGCTCAGTGTTCAGAATATTGGTAAGTGGTTTTTATATTAAATCAAGGGAATATATAACCACATATATATATATAGTTCTATATCTATATACCTTATAGATATATATCGTTATATATATATACGGTATATATATATACACACATACACACATACACACACTAACATATATATAAAATGGTAGAGAAGAGATGGGCATTCTTAACCATTTCTGAGCCATAACAATCTGTTAAAGCACGAGTGTCCAATGTTTTGACTTCCCTGGGCCATATGTCAAGAAGAATTGTGTTGGACGACACATAAAGCACACTAACACTAACAATAGCTGGTGAGCTAAAAAATAAAGATTCGTGTATAATTTTTGTGATATCCACCACCACAGATAAGCAAAAAGTCCTTGCATTCAAAGGTTTGGATGCAGCTGTAAAGTGTATGAATTTCTCAGATTAATGTTTGTAATAGATTAAAAAATAGATAAGATTTGAAATAAAAATCATATTGAATTGCTTACTAAATATTAAAAACTATATTTATTATTTGGTAATATACACATTTATTAATGCATCAATAACAAAATAATATGTATTAAATATAAGTGAGTTAAAATTATTTTTTAACATTTTACTGTGATAGTAGATGCTGGTTAGCTTGAATAAGACCATTAACATGTGAAGTCACATACTTTATGATGAACATCTAATTGATTTTTATTTTTGTTTTTATTTTGATAGTTACAAGAGCAGAAAATATCTATTTGCAAAGATATATTATTGAACATTGAACATGAAATTAAAGCTTTCATATATATATATATATATATCCCTTTAGAATGTAAGGACTCGTTTGTCACAATGAACATTAGGATTGTCCAGGGCTGCTAGAGTAAAATTCCAATGGTAAAAAGTTCTTTCTAACATCAATGAGTTCATCTTTGGCTAGTTCAACATCTTTGAAACAGTCTATATCAGAAGAAAGGATTGTGAATCTATGATTCATCTATAGTGCTATCAATGCAGAAATACCTTTTGAAAATGTTCTGATGTGTTTCTAGGTCTTTGTAAATTTCTCTTTTCAAATGAATTGACAGAACATTATATAAAACCGTTCAATTATGTTAAAATATTTCCCTCAGAATTTAAAGTCAGACACACGTATGTCTGACTCTACTTTTCCTTTTTGGCAACTTAGTCAAGAAAGCTTGAAATTTTTCAGAGGTGTCCATATGGTGACTTCAGAATTTTTAATGATTTATCTCATTCATTTGGTTAAAAATACCTGTCAGGTAAATCAACCAATAGGTAAAATGCATTCTTCCAAAATTATCCAAGAGTAATTTTTTTTTTTCCAAAAAAGTAAAATTTCTGCTGTAATTTGATCCAGAACAGTAAGGCTTGTCTTGAAATTCATTGAATTTCCATATGGTAGAGATGAATATAACATTATACTTCTATTTTTAAAAAATGTAAATAAGGTGACTCAGAGATCTGCATCTGATTTTATTGATAACATTTATGGCTCTTGACAAAACTCCGTTCAGGTTTGTTGCAAAAGCTTTTGTTGCCAGTGCATGTCTCTGTAAAAAGCAGCGTGTGACAATGACATAAGATGATTTTTATTCACTGAAGTAGCAAAAGCAGATGTATTGCCAGTCATTGTAGAAGCTCCATCTGTGCAAAGAGTGTGAAGACTTTTTTTTCTTAGTCAAATATTTATTTGGCAAAATAACATTTTACCATTTCTAAACATCATCAGCCCTTGCAATATTCAAAAGGGACCACTCAAAAAATGCAATTTCTCTTTTTAAAAGTGTCAGTATGCCCATCATGAACAAAAACAAGCTGTTGGCTACACTGAGAGGTGTCTGTTGTTTTATCTAGTTACATCGTGAAAGTGAATGTTGAGGATGCCCATTCCTTGATGACCTCCTTCAAAAACGTATCACAGCATTTGAATAAAAAACTACTTCTAAGCTTTTTTCACTGTTCTGTTCCCAAACCATCTTGATCTCTTTCAATGCAGATAGCTGTGCCTATAACCTTTGTAATACTGTGCAAGGAGGTGCAAGGAGAAATAGTGAGCAATCTCATGGCTGGTCTAAAAACTACCACAATTTAAATAATAATGAGCGTAAATGATATTTTGAAACTGAAATGTTGGTAAAGACATGAGGCAGCCAAATGCCTAGGCAGCTAGAGATGAGTCCCCAGTGACATTCCCACCTTCAAGACAAAAAACAGCCTGAAAAGCTAAAAGACCAGACTGCTGGTTCCAGATGAAACCCAAGACCCAGAGTGAGACCTTCTGTTCCTTTTTAGCCCGCCCTTTCCTGATTTATTATTTCTGAATAATGTCTTTTAATCAATCAAATGTTGCCTTTTCCAACACTACCTATGGCCTGCCCCTCCCCTGTTCTGAGCCCATAAAAGTCCTAGGTTCACCCAAATTGGGGGGACATTCTTGCTTTCCAGTAAGGTGACAGCCCCCGCATCTCCTCTCAGCAGAAAACTGTATCATCACTCAATAAAACTCCGCACCTTGTTCCCTCTTTGATTGTCAGCATATGCTCATTCTTCTTGGATACTGCACAAGAGCTTGGGACCCGCTGAGTGCAGGTTCCCAGAAAGGCTGTGGCACTGGCCTTTGGCCCCCACCAGCGGAGGGCAGGTGCCTCATGCAACAGAGCCAGGGGACAACTGAACTGTTAACATACCACCATCTATCAGGATGTGGATGGTGGAATTAAAAGAGCTAATTAGCACACTAACATCCTCTCTGGGGCTTCAGGGTCGCCAGCATCCTTGCCTGGGCACCACCGCATTCCCTTCTAGGTGACACGCCTGGTCTGGCGGCGGGCCCCACCAGATCCTGCACTGGCTCACTCACGTGCTCCCACCTTGCAAAGGGCTGATCGCAGTAGGCTAAGTTGACAGGGTGACCCTGCTATGAGTCCGGAAAAGGGGCTGAGAGAAAAATTCTGCATCATTTTGGGGACTTATCTGGGATACCTGAATGGTGAATAAATGTGGACCTAGACTCTTCACTTTTTTCCGAGGCTACTTCTCCTCAGACTTTCTTCTGAATGCAGAGGAAGCACAGAACCTCTGACTAGCCTGTTGAAAGCGAATGGCGCAGCTATAGAAGACAGGATGCAACCCTTCCACCTCTCTCTCTCTCTTTGTGGGAAAAGAAATGTTGCCTTTGTTTCCTATCACGAAGGTCTAGCCGTGGTGTAGGACTAGAATAAGGTCTTGGGGCAACTGAAGGCATCCGGCTGAGGACACGCCTTGGTGTTGCTGAAAAGTAAGCCCCTAGACTGGCTCCGTCCCCAACCACTAGTTAGGACATCAGCCAAGACCCCCAAAATTTTCTGGTATTTTTCCTTTCTTCTTTGATGGTTTGAAATGGCTCCTATCCTTTTATAATAAATAGTAAGGCTGTTGCTGCAAACTGCAGAGATATTACTAGGTAGAATGAGCATTCAGCCCAGCCATCAGATATGCAATTCAAAAATAATAGAAAATATTATTAGAAAATAATATTTTCTAATAACTATTAGAAAAATATTTCTAATAGTTATTAGAAATAATAAACTCATTTCTAATAATAGCCATCAGATATGCAATTCAAAATAATAGATCCAAGAAGGGCGGATCACTTGAGGTCGAGAGTTCAAGACCAGCCTAACTAACATGGAGAAACCCCGTCTCTACTAAAAATACAAAATTATCGGGGCGTGGTGGCGCATGCCTATAATCCTAGCTACTTGGGAGGCTGAGACAGGAGAATCGCTTGAACCTGGTAGGTAGAGGTTGCGGTGAGCCGAGATGGCACCTTTGCACTTCAGCCTGGGCAACAAGAGTGAAACTCTCCGTCTCAAAATCAATCAATCAATCAATAAATAAATATAAAAATCGGGTTTCCATCTGGCAAGGAAGTTACAGTGATTAAGAGTTTTTCTCCTGTTGAAGGAACCTATTTACATAAAACAAGAGGCTTTTCCCCCCAGGCAAATTTAATTGCAGGTCAACCACTTGCATGATAAAAGCTCGTGTCTGATTTTCCACAATTTCAGCTCTTTCTCTACAGGAGATAAGACTCTCACTCAGGGCAATCTTAGAAGATTTGAGGCTCAGTGTGTGCTTCTGGATCTGGGAGTCAAAATCCATCCCTGAGTTCATCGTTTTCATTCATCACTTTGACCAGCAAACATAGGAGCAACCAACCAATTTCATTATATTCCTTGCTTCCCTACGTTTGGTCAAAAGTATTATGTATAGAGTCCTTAAACTCCTTGCTTCTCACAGCAGTGAATCAGGAGTATCAAATGCATTTATTTTGCATAAATCTCTAAATAGTTCATGCCAAGGACTACCACTGTTCTCTCTACTATTAGAAGTAGAGTCCTTAGCATTTCTTGATCTAATCATATAAAGCAGCCAACTCCAGAAACCTCAAAACCAACTAAAGAAATTCATCTTTAAAATCTCGTTCCTCTAGAACCACTCCTGGTACCAAAGTCTGTATTAGACAGGGTTCCCTAAAGGGAAAGAACTAATAGGATAGATAAATATATGAAGGGGAGTTTATTAGGAGAATTGACTCACGTGTTTACAAGGTGAAGTCTCACAACAGGCCATCTGCAAGCTGAGGAACCAGGAAGCCATCTGAGTCTCAAAACCTCAAGGTAGGGAAGCTGGCAATATAGCCTTTAGTCTGTGGCTGAAGGCCTGAGAGTCCCCAGCAAATCACTAGTGGAAGTCTCAGAGTCCAGAAGCTCAGTAAATTAGAATCCAATGTTTGAGGGCAGGAAGCATCCAGCATGGGAGAAATATGGAGGCCAGAAGACTCAACCAGTCTGCTCTTTCCATGCCTGCTTTTATGCTAGCAGCTGATTAGATGGTGCCCATCCAGATTGAGAGGGGTCTGCCTCTCCTAGTCCAGTGAGTCAAATGTTAATCTCTTTTGGCAACATCCTCACAGACACACACACCTAGGAATAATACTTTGCATCCTTCAAGTCAAGAAAGTCGACACTCAATATTAACCATCACACCCCCACCCCCACATTTATCATCTATGCTTTTTTTTTTTCTTTTCTCCATCATGTCAGTAGTTAACACATATGTGTGAGTACAGGGAGATTTTCTTTGAGAGACTTTTTTGTTGTTTTTGTTTTTTCCCTTTTGGAAAGCATCTTACTAGGTCAGTTCTCCAATTCTTCCTTTTTTCTCTCTTGTTTGAGGAAGACCCAGATCCACAGCTTCACTTTAGCATTTGGCTTATGATAAGGAAGCAGCAAAGGAGCAGCCCTGCTGGCTGGTGGCTGCAAATTTAGCCAGGGCCACCTGGGACTTAATTTAAATGAATCCATGCACCCCCTGAGGCAGCTTTTTTGTGCTAAACTCATTTCTAAGCTTCAGGTTGAAGCCCTAGAAAGAAAATCTGTGTTGGCTCTCGAAGTGGCTGGCCAGATCCCACACTCATTCACTCATATTCCCTCCTGCAAGTAGCTGAGTGCAGCAGGTCGATAGATGGGGTGCCCCTGCTGCAAGTCCGACAAAGGTTCCAAGAGAAAATTTCTGTATCAATGGTATAAAAAAATAGACTATTTCTACTGGTGACAAAAATCACAGGATCCACCAACAATACTGTGGTTTGTTGCCTACATTTACAAGAAAGAAAATAATATGGAATACCTAGAATCTACCCCAAGCCTGTGGTGATGGTCTGTGGATTCCAGCTCAAGGAGCCTCCATTAAGAGGGTTATCCATAGGTGGAACTATGGCTCATAATTACACCTGTTTACACACAGCCTCTTCAATTTTCTACCGATGAATTATTAATGTTGCTGTTATGCATGTGATTTTTTCCTACTTTTCTTAGGGAGTTTAAGCATGAAGCAAATTGACTTTCTATTCTCTTATTTTATTTTATCTTGTTTCACTATTTCTCTCCCAGCATATTTTAAGATAGAAGGAGAAATGGGAAATTTAAGATCTCCTTCCATATTCAGACTTACCATCTAGTCAAAATACATTAAAAACCTCTTAAGACCACTATGAAATGAATAAATTAAACAAATCATGAGCATGAGGTTGGGAGGTAGTGAGGAAAAGTCAGGTGACTAAAAAAAAGTGATGTATCAAGTGTAAATAATGATGCAAAGTAGAAATGGTGGGAAAAAAATTAACTCCTTTGCAATTTTCTCGCAATATAATTTTTTTTTTTTTTTTTTTGAGATGGAGTCTCGCTATCTCCTAGGCTGGAGTGCAGTGGCGCCATCTCGGCTCACTGCAACCTCTGCCTCCCGGGTTCATTCCATTCTTCTGCCTTAGCCTCCTAAGTAGCTGGGACTACATGCACCCACCACCATGCCTGGTTAATATTTTTGTATTTTTAGTAGAGACGGGGTTTCACGGTGTTAGCCAGGATGGTCTCGATCTCCTGACCTCACGATCCGCCTGCCTTGGCTTCCCAAAGTGCTGGGATTATAGGTGTGAGCCACCTCACCCGGCCCCTATATTCTGTTGTTTTAACTGGGCTGAATTTTGAGAACATGAAAGTTATCCTAATTCAAATACAAATATAATATTTTTTAAATTAATAATAAATTCTTGTGCAAGCTCTTTACTTTGATAAATTTTTCTCACCTATTGAGACCATCCTGGCTAATACCGTGAAACCCCATCTCTACTAAAAATACAAAAAAACCCCCCAAAAATTAGCCGGGTGTTGTGGCGGGCACAATGTAGTTCTAGCTACTTGGGAGGCTGAGGCAGGAGAATGGTGTGAACCCGGGAGGCAGAGTTTGCAGTGAGCCAAGATCACACCACTGCACTCCAGCCTGGGCAACAAAAGCGAGACTCCGTCATACAAAAAAAATAGAAATAATAATATCTACATGAGGGGATTTTTAAAAGTTCATGAAAAATTTACTATAAGATATAAATTAAAAATGACTTTTATTTCTCAATATAAGATCTATCAATTTCAAGACACTTTTGTAAGTAATGATACCAGTCACTTAGTATATTTCTAAAGCATTGGTGATTCTGGAAATATGACCATGTCACTACAGTATTTATTATATTACTAACTGAGGAAAAATAGATGCCCTTTAAGGATTTTAATAAGACTAGAAAACAAAAAAGAAGCTAGAAGACTCCAAATCAGAGCTGCGTTGCCTAATTATTTTCCACTGGAATTCTCACAAAATTGCTGTTATTTTGTGAGAGGAATGATCAAGAGCACTGTTGTGGTGGAGAAAAGCTCTGGTGCAGTTTTTTTGGGTATTTTTTGCTAAATCATTGGTTAACTTTCTCAAAACACTCTCATAATAAGCGCACATTATTATGCTTTGGCCCTCCAGAAAGCCAAAGCAAAGTGCCTTGAGATTTCAAGAAAATTGTTGCCATTGCTTTTGTTTCTGATTCATCTGCTTTTTCTTTGACTGGACCACTTCCACCTCTTGGTAGCCATTGCTTTGATGTACTTTGTCTTCACGATTCTACTGGTAAATCTATATTTTATCTCCTGTAACAATTTTTCAAAGAACTGCTTCAGGCTTTTATTCTCATTTGTTTAAAATTTCTACCGAAAGCTCTGCTCTTGTCTGTAGATGACCAAGGTCCAATAGCTTAGATACCCATGAGGTGGAAAGTCTGCTCAATTTTAATTTAGTAGAATTGAGTATGCTGAACCAACTGAGAGGTCTATGGTGTTGTCTATTGTTTCTGCTGTTAGTTGTCAGTCCTCTTAAATTAGGGCATAAAGATTTTTTTTTTTTCCCTCAAAAATTGGTATGAATGGTCAGCTGCTGTGGGCTTCATCTTAAACATTGTCTCTTTCCATCTTAAAATGAGTTATTCATTTGTAAACTGCTGATTTCTTTAGGGAGTTGTTCCCATAAACTTTGCATAAAGCATCATTGATTTCACCATTATTCCTTCCAAGCTTCGCCACAAATTTCATGTTTTTTCTTGCTTCTATGTTAGCAGAATCCATGTTGCTCTGATAGGAACTCTTTAAATTGATATCTTTTCCTTCTTAGTGCCTCAAACTAGATCCTGTTTAGACATGTTATAACAAGTTAGTAAAAATTTATTTTGCTGCACAAATTTGAAATATATTCATAGTTGTTCATATTTCACATTTCCAATGAACTTTTCTGAAAGCTTAATGGCAGCGGACTTCAGGGAGAGTGAGAGAAGAATAATTTGGGGCACTATGGATAGCCAATAGTTTCAAGAAATGTTGCTGTAGGTGGGAAACAAAAAACAAGGCAATAACTAAAAAATGAGCCAAGAATAGGTTTTTGTTTGTTGTTAAGATTGTGGGATGAAGGGTATGCTTGTATGTCAATGTGAATGCAGTAGGAAGCAAACAATGTATAATGAAGGAAAAAGGGAAGAATTGTTGTAGCATTATTCTTCAGTAGGCATAAAAGAAAATCTAGTACATATAGGGAGGTTCTGGATATAAACAGGCACATGGATAGCTCATCTATATAATCAGGGAATATAAGGGTATAGAGGCTAATTTGGTGGATAGAACTGGTAATGGGAGCCTGTGGAAGTTTGTGTTTTAAAACATTTTGTTATGGGAACTTTCAAATATATATACAAAAAAAGAGAAAAAATTGCATCATCTTGCCAATCTTGTTACATAAAAAAACACATCTTTTTGCTAGACTACTATCATTTAAAAACCAGACATCATATCATTTTTCTCATAAATGCTTCAGTAGTTATTCTAATATATAATTACTAATGAGACCTTTTCTTTGAACATAACTATCATCTCATTTTCATAAGAAATTTTAAAATAATAATATCATCCAAATTTCATTTCATGTTCAAATTTCGCCAATTGTCTGAAAACTGTCTATTTACATTTGACTGTATAAATAATGATCAAAACAAGGTCTACAAGTTGCATTTAGTTAATATATTTCTTTAATCTATTTTAATGTATAGCATCTTTTTTTAATACTTCTTCTTTGTTGAAGAATCCAGGCCATTCATGCTCTAAAATTTTCTATATTCTGTATTTGTTCATTTCCATTCTTGTGATACCGTTCAATATGTTCCTCTTGCTTATATGTTTTCTTTACACTAATAGTTGAATCTGGATGATAGATTGATTCACATTCTATTCTGTTTCTTTGACAAGAATTCTTAATAGGCTTTGTTATGCACTTTTCACCGAATTAAACCATCATGACTTATTGTTCCATTTCTATCTATTCTAAAATTGTTAATGAGATTAAGTGGTGTCAATCTTCTCCTCTCATTATAAATACTAACCTTTCACCCAATAGATTGACGCTCAATAATATTCATTGCTTACATCCATTATTTCATTTAAGATAGGAAAATTGATTTTTCCAATTCTAACATTCTCTCTGTATTTTTTTATTAGCTGGAATTGTTCCATATGAAATAACTTTCTATCATTAATTATTCAATTACCTTGTACATAGTAAAGGCAGGATAAATGCTTAATTATTTTTCTTTATCAAATTTTTAAAGTAATGATTTGGTGCTTAGCAGCTTCTATGATTCTCTATCAGATTTCTCTTTGAAGAATCATTATAAACTCTCAGAATTTTAAAGTAAAGTTCATGTGCTTTAACACATTTTAAACATTATTTTTTCATGTTCCAATTGTCTAATATTTAGGCGAAGACAGAGTCCTTTTAAACTGGCTTCTGTGTTCTTTTGGATTAATCCCATTGCTATTTTTAAGTTTTGTTCTCTTTTAAATAACAAATAATTATTGTATATATTTATAGAATAAAATGTGATATTTTGATATATGTATACCTTGTGAAATAATCTGTTTGATAGTTTCCTTACCTCCTGGCACAATGTTATCACCCAGTCTCATGATGTGATTTTTCTGCTTCAGACATGGAAAAGACCATGGAAAGGACTTCTAGGTCCCTTTAGCGAGAAATGGTATGTAGAAAGCACATTCTGGTCAAAAAGAATGCTAATTATTATTGGGTTTTCATTGCTTGTAGGATATCTCAGTCAACACTGGTAGAATGTTTCATAATTTTACAAAAATAAAATATAAATTGTGAATTCTTCTATCTCTTCTTAATAATTAATAGTACGGGACTTTGTTTCTCTTCTTTGATTTTATATTTTTATCTTTTTACACTGAAAATATTTACCCTATGACATTCACATAACTATGTGACTTGGTATACAATATATTAATGATAGATCCAAAGTAACAACACTGATATTTATATTAACAACAGGGTTACAAAATATACCTTACGATTTCCTTACCATTCTTAGGCTATATGCCACCATAATATACAGAAAAAAAAATAGCCTGTTTTAAATTACTTTAAAAAATTCTTCTGTTTATGGTTATAAGTATCTTAATATACAGTTGTAATAATTTGTTTCACTTTGTTTTCAATTCTTAACGTTTGGATTTTCCTCTCTCTAATTTTTTATTATGATTATGTAAAACATTTAGAGGGTCCCAAAGACAAAATTATAAAGAAGGTATATTCACTTTATGTTTTCTCTCCACCATAAAAATCATATGTTAGTTATAGTCTAATCATGCCATTATTTTCATTTTAAAAAACAATGTTGTGCCACTTGCATTTTTCACATATAACTTAAGTATCATTCTATAACATAATGTAGAGGCCTTCATTTGCCTTTTTACAGATTTAGGATATTTCATTGTGTGAATTTATTATAATTTATTTGACTTTACCTTTATTTGGGAACATATGGATTATTTCCATGCCTTTGCCATTAAAAATAGTGTTGTAATCAACGTGCTTGTTCATATGTCATTTAGTGTTTTTTACTTGAGTAACTTTCGGAAGGATTTCTAGAAGTGGATTTGCTGGCTCAAATGATGAATGCAGATATATTTTGCTAGTTACTGCCAAATTTTCCACATAAGGGTTTCTACCATTTTGCACTCCTAATAGCAATATACAAGAATGTATGTCTCTAATAAACTATGTTGTCAAACATTAGTATTTTTGGTAATCTGATAGATGCTAATACATTGTAATCAATGTAATTTTTATTTGCCTTTCTCATAGTTGAAATGCTGCTTAAGATTTTTTCACAAGTTTTAGGGACATTTTATTTTTTCTATCATCTGTTCACATCTTTTGCCAATTTTTCTGTCAGGATGTTCATAATATCAATTTGGAGGAGATCTTTATATATACAAATTTTAGCTTTTTGTCTCTAAGGCCAAAATTATCAGCAAGCCTTTTCTTTGTATTTTATAATTGTATATAGTATTTTTACCATGCAAATTTTAAAAAACTGTATATAGAACAATGTTTCATTGTTTTCATTTATTATTTCTGGATTTGGGGATCATCATTTGAAAGATTACTAGAGCTTCCTATGATAAAGAAATTGGCCGGGCACGGTGGCTCAAGCCTGTAATCCCAGCACTTTGGGAGGCCGAGACGGGCGGATCACGAGGTCAGGAGATCGAGACCATCC
>NW_012114699.1:3476718-3536239 GCF_000951035.1 Colobus angolensis palliatus | reverse complement strand
CTTATTAAAATGTCCCTCTTTTCTCTACAGATTGAAGATTTTGTCTTCATCACTTATTGAATTTCCACATGAGCTTGAGCCAACTGGGGAAATTAAAAAATTCTATCTCATTAATTTGTCTATTGAAGCACCAAAGTCACTTGATTTTAAAAGAAGTTTTCAGTCTGTTTAAAGGTTTATTAGGGCTAGCCCACTCTCATTATTCTTTATTACAGATTTTTATGTCATTCTTTCTCGTTCACTCTTTCAAATAAACTTCATAATCACTTGCCAAGCTAACGTTGTTTTTAATTGTTTTACATTAAAATATATTTCTCTTCTGATCATTTCAACTTTCTTAGTAAAACAGAATCAACCAAAAGTAAATATGGAAGAGATATTGGGATTTGAGGAGGAAAGAGGTATAAAGTAGCTATCTAGAAGAAAGGAGAGCTGTCATTATATGACATCATTAAGGGCTCATTTTAGGTTTGTGTTCTTGAATTTAAAAGGAGATCCGTCTATAGATTGTGTGTTTTCCTCTAGTCACATTCAGCTGCAGTGTACTGATGGGCAATAAACAGATAACTGCATTTGGTTTGACCAATTTTGTTTAGGAAAGGCAAAGAGTAGAAGCTGAAGTGTAAATAAAAAGAATGATTAAAATAATTAACCATGGAGTTTAATTTTATAAGAAAAGAGACTAAGATATTAAAGGAATAAAGGGTGTATCAATAAATTTTATTGCTAGTTTTGGTGTATTAGAGGAAATGAGCTCATGCTATTAGTGTGAATTATGATAATTAAACATTTGTACCATTTATTTAGCACCTAATGTGTTCCAGACACTCTGAGAGTTGTTACATATGTATTACATATTTCTTAGTTATTTGAGGTAAGCACTATTGTAATACTCATTTTTTAAATGAGTAGATCAGTCTATTATGAAATAAGAAGCTGAGAGATACCTATAAAAAGTCTATACATAACGTCATATTTATTGATGAAAGATTGAATGCATTTCTTCTAAATTTGAGAACGAGAAAAGGATATGTGCTTTTGCCACTTCGATGTTTTATTGGAGGTTCTATCAAAGACAAGTAGGCAAATCAAAGAAATAAAAGTCATGTAGATTAGAAAGTAAGAAAAAAATATATTTGCAGTTGAAATGATCTTATATATTAAAAATCCCAAGGAATACCTGAAAAAGCTATTAATACGAATAAATGAGCTCAGCGAGATTGCTGGATATGAGGTCAATATACCAAATTAGTTGTACTTCTAAATAGTAGAAATGAAAAATCTAAAAATGCTATTGACAGGCTCACCCTTTCTAGTAACTGACCCTTTGCCTAAAATCTTAGTTTTTTACTCTGTATCTGTTTCTTTTCTTTGGGTACTTGATTTTCTTTGTGTACTTGATAAGTAAGTAACCCACTTACTTATTTGGGTTGTCTGCTCACACACATGAACTCACACAACACACAAAAAGTAGTAAAGATAGTAGTTGGTTCTTGTCTTGATGGTGAAAATATTTTCTGTTCAGTACTAGAGCATTAAACTGAGAGTTCTTATGGAATCTAAATTGTATTATTTTGTTTATTTGGCTTCTTTACTTAATTTTCCTAATAATTGCCACTTTTTAATTGCCAATTGAGAATAAATTGGCGTGGTTGGAATATCCCCTGAACAGCTGCACAGCTGGATGGGCATATGTTTGAGATTTTAAAATAGTCTCCTATTTATTCCTTTTAATCAAAAACACTTGTGCTCAAAGAAACACTTATTAGCAAGGGATACTGAGTATATAAGAAAATGTCTTTTGTTAAAATAATCTTTTTAGCTTTATCCTTTAACTTTCATGCTGAACTTCCATCAAGAATTTTAACTTGAAATTTATTTCTGAAAATTCCTACTTTTTAATGATTTATTTTGTTTATAATGGACATAATTGGAAATGTTCATGGAGTACAGTATGATATTTTTATACCTGTATACATTGTGTAATGATTAAATAAGGGTAATTAGCATATACATCACCTCAAATATTTATCATGTTGTGGTGAAAAGAGTCAAAATTCTCTTGTAGCTATTTTGAAATATGTATTGTTGTAAACTATAGTCACCTTACTGCACAAGATAACACTACAACGTATTTCTCCTACCTAACTGTAACTTTGTCCCTGTTGACTGACCTCTCCCCATTTCCCCCTCCCCCTACCATCTCTAGGCTCTGGAAACCACAATTTTATTCTCTACTTATTTAAAATCAACATTTTTAGATTCCACATATAAGTGGACTCATGTGGTATTTGTCCTTCTATACTTGGTTTATTTCAGGTAACATAATGTCCTGTAGATTAATCCATGTTGTCACAAATGAAAGAATTCCATTCTTTTTATGACTGAAGAGTATTCCATTGTTTATGTATTCCACATTTAAAATCTATTCATCTGGCCAGGTGCAGTGGCTCACGGCTGTAATCTCACCATTTTGGGAGGCCGGGGTGGGCAGATCACAAGGTCAGGAGATCGAGACCATCCTGGCTAACATGGTGAAATCCTGTCTCTACTAAAAATACAAACAACAACAACAACAACAAATTGGCCAGGCTGGTGGCATGCACCTGTAGTCTCAGCTACTCAGGAGGCTGAGGCAAGAGAATTGCTTGAATCCACGAGGCAGAGGTTGCAGTGAGCCAAGATCATGCCACTGCACTCCAGCCGGGGCAACAGAGTGAGACTTTGTGTCAAAAATAAACAAATACAAATCTATTCATCTGTTGATAAACACTTAGGTTGACTCCATACCTTTACTATTGTGAATATTGCTGCAATAAAAATGTGAATGCAGATATCTCTTTGACATACTGATTTTATTTACTTTGGATAAAACATTGATGAAAAACATTGAAGCAGACACACGTAAATGGAGATATATCCTGTGTTTTTGAATTTCAAAAATTAATTTAACATAAATGTCTATATTACCCCAAATGGTCTATAGATTCAATGTAATCAGTGTCAGAATAATAATGACATTTTTCACAGAAACGGAAACATCAATTCTATAATTTTTATGGAACCAAAAAAAACCCAAATAGCCAAAGCAATCCTGAGCAAAAGCTTAAGGCATCATATTACCTGACTTCAAAATATACTACAAAGCTATAGTAACCACAACAGCATGGTACTCAACTAAAAATATACATATCAATCAATGGAACAAAATAGAGAACACAGAAATCCACACATATATGACCAATTGAATTTTTGACAAAGGCATCAAGAACATATGTTGGAGAAAGAACAATCTCTTCAAAGATGCTGCTGGAAAAACTGGCTATCCACATGCAGGGCAAAACTAGACTCTTCTCTCTCACCACACACAAAAATCAACTCAAAATAGATTAAGGACTTAAATTTAAGTCCTTAAACTATGAAAGTAGTAGAAGAAAACATGGTGGAAACATTTCAGGACAATGGTGTAGGCAAGAATTTTTGCATAAGGCTTCAAAATATAGGCAACAAAGCAAAAACAGACAAATGGAATTACATCAAATGAAGAAGCTTCTGTATGGCAAAGGAAACAACAAACTGAAAAGAAAACTTACAGAAAAAGAGAAAATATTCACAAACTGTCTCTCTGAGAAGATGTTAATATCCAGAATACATAAGCAACTCAAACAACTCAACAGCAAATAAACACATATAATCTGACTAAAAATAAGGAACTACTCTGGATCTAAATAAACGTGTCCTGAAGGAAAACATACAAATAGCCAACAGGTATATGAGAAAATATCCATCATCACTAATCATCAGAGAAATACAAATAAAAAAATCACAATGAATTAGCACCTCACCACAGTTAGAATGGCTATTATCAAAAAGACAAAATAAGAATAATAATAATAACAGTTACTGGTGAGAATGTGAATAAAAAGCAACTCTTATACACTTTTGGTAAAAACCTTAGTACAGCTATTAAGGACAAAAAGTATAACTACCATATGATACAAAATATCCTTATTTCTGCTCTTTGTTTCATATTTCCACCATATAGTGGATACCTTACTCTCCCCTATAACTTTCCCTATCCTCTATGATTATATCAAATAGGTTTTTCATGGGAGATAACTTCCTGCGTCTGTCTGGCTTTGCACATTTCTGTGTGAAATTAGCATTGTAATAATAAATGGCATGTTTTCAAGGCTACTTTTCAATCTTACAGTTAACTTTAGAGTCACAGAAAACAGACAGTTTTAGAGGCTTATTCAGGTTGATTTGTATCCTAAAACATTTTTCCCATCTACCCCATTTTCTCCCCAAATTCCCCAGTTATTTCAGATTTAAATAAGTCAAATTTTCTCTACCTCGAAAAAAATCTGATCCAGAATATAAGACTAATGCTCTCTTGCCCTTTAATACCACCAAGTAAATATATCTGGGTTCTAAATGGATTGTACCACTTGTTAGAAAATAATAAGATCCAGGAGGCCTTGGTACTGTAAATAGTCTATGACTTTGAGCTAACCATTTTCTTCCTCTAATTTTCCTTTTATTAATCTACAAAATAATAGAACATTCTAGAATCTATACAATTTACAAGATGCTTCTAGGATCTAAGAATTTGTGCTCTATTTTCTTTCTTTCTTTTTTTTTAAGGTCCTGAACAACACCCTGAATGTGCTTTATTTTTCCATGAGTTTTAACTTTTTTTTGCAGTGTCAATAACAGAGATCTACCTCTATTATCGATCATGTTAAAATTGTTATCATACCTAACCCAGTAATCGTCACTGGTTTTTAACCAAGTCAACCAAGACTTTGTTTCCTACGGAAGCCATTACCATGAGTTCAATAGGTATGGGAGTTCACTGTGTTCTATATTATCAGTACCCAATGTTTTCCTCTAATTTCCGGCATTCTTTTCAAAATTATTTACTCAGTACTTAATAAATAACTATCACACTAGACAATTTTCTAGGTGATAGGAACACCAAGATCAATAATAATAATTTTATGCCAATGGTTTTCAACTGGAGATAATTCTGCAGTCTCCCCAGGGAGATTTGACAATGTCTGCAGATATTTGTGGTTGTCACAACTCAGCAGGTGGATGCTACAGGCATACAGTGTGTGAAGGCAAGGAGATATTGCAAATATCCAGCAATGCCTAGAAAAGTGCCTCACTAAAGAAAGTTATTCAGCCTAAAATCCCAATAGAGCTGATATTGATCTATCCCATTAAGAACACATCTATGCAGGGCCGGGCACAGTGGCTCATGCCTGTCACCCCAGCATTTTGGGAGGCCGAGGTGGGCAGATCACGAGGTCAGGAGATTGACACCAGCCTGACCAACATGGTGAAACCCCGTCTCTACTAAAAATACAAAAATCAGCCAGATGTGGTGGTGCATGCCTGTAGTCCCAGCTTCTCGGAAGGCTGAGGCAGGAGAATTGCTTGAATCTGGGAGGCGGAGGTTGCAGTGAACCGAGATCACACCACTGCACTCCAGCCTGACGACAGAGCAAGACTCCACCAAGAAAAAAAAAAAAAACATGAAAACATCTATACAATTTACCCGTTATGTTGTAAATGTTTGAGGAAAATACACTGTAATGCATATTAAAAGAGAGTATGTACCTGCTTCTAAAAGTTGTACTATAGGAAAGAAGGTAGATGGCTAAGAGTAAACTTTAAATATAGGTAAAAATACAAGTTTAGGGTAGGTGTAATAAGTAATATGCAAACCCAGCACAAAATCAAAGAGCAACTAGGTGAAAATTAAAATAAAAGTACAATGATGCAATAAATGATTCCCATAACTATGTGCAGTGGCACTGAGAGTACGTATGTGCATGTTCCCAGTTCAAAGTTTAGACCTTCTAAAATGGAAAGCCTGTAGTTTCATCTTTATATCTAAACCATAGAAATTTGGAACATCTATATTCTTTGACCATCTGAGCAATAGCCACTATATTTCAACAACTGTATTGAGGTTTAATTGATGTATAATAAATATTGCATATATAAAGAGTACAATCTAAGTTTTGACATAAGGTACACTGTCATGAAGTAACAAATGCAGTAAAGATAATAAACATATGTACCCCCCAAAGTTTTATACACTTTTGTAACTTTTTTTGTCCCATCTTTTCTCCCTCTCCCCAGGTCAGCAATGCTTTGAGTTTGACCATGCAGATTACGTTGCATTTTGTAAGAGTTTTATATAAGTGGAATCAATTCTATCCAGTATAATTATTTTGAGATTTATTTATGTGCCTGCATTTAACACTGGTTTTATTATTTTTACTGCTTTGAAGTATTCCATTATAGGGATACACCTCAGTTTATACATTTACATATTGATGTGTATTTAGGTTACTTTCACTTTTTGCTAATACAAATAAAGCTGCTATGAACATTCAGGTAGAAATGCTTGTAAGGATATATGCTTCCTTTTGTCATGGATAAATACCTAGAAGTGAAATGGCTGGGTCAAATGATATATTAATGTGTAAATATTTAAGACACTGTCAAACTGTATTCAAATGTGATTGTACCCTTTTGCAATGTATGAGAGCTCCCATTTTTCCACATCTTCACCAAAACTTAATATGATTAGTCTTTAAATTTTATTTATTGTAATTAATTTGTAGTGGTATCACATTGTGGATTCAATTTTCGCTTCCCTGACAGTTAAGCATATTTATCAGTATTATATGTGCTTAAGCTATATCTCCTTTGATTCATTTCTATATTGGAGATACTTGTTTTTCTTATTGCAGTTTGGATATCCTAATACAAAAATTTAAAAGACCCGAAATGCTACAAAATCTAAAATCTTTTGAGCAATGACATGACATGACAATCAAAGGAAGTGTTCATTGGAGCATTTTGAATTTCAGATTTTGGGATTATGGATGCTGAATAAGTATAATTCAAATATTTCAAGTCTGCAAAAATCCCAAATTTGAAACACTTCTGGTCTAAAGCATTTCTGATAAGGGATACTCAACCTGTATTGAGATTTGAGATTTTTTAAAAAATATGTTCTTTATACAAGACCGTTGTAAGAAATATTAATTGCAAATATTTTCTCTGTGTCGGTGAGTTTTCTTAACATTATGTAAACAGTGTCTCTTAGAAAACAAATGGTTTCAATTATCAGGGGAAACCCCATCCCTGATATTCAATGTGGCTTCTTTTCTATTTCCCTATGTGTTGGCTGGTCTGAGAAACCAAGGGAAAGAGTATAAAAGAGAGAAATTTTAAAGCTGGGTGTCCAGCAGAGACATCACATGTCAGCAGGTTCTGCGATGCTCCCTGAGCTGTAAAACCAGCATGGTTTTATTAGTAATTTTCAAAGGGGAAGGAGTGCGTGAATAGGGTGTGAGTCACAGAGATCACACACTTTAAGGGTAACAAAAGATCACAAAGCAGGAGGTCAGGGTGAGATCACAAGGTCAGTGTGAAACTAGAATCACTAATGAACTTCCATGTCCAGCTGTGCATGCATTGTCATTGATGAACAAGGTTCAAGAACAGAGAACCGGTCTGACTATAGTTTGCCAGGCTGGAATTTCCTAATCCTAGCAAGCCTGAGGGCGCTGCAGGAGACTAGGGTGTGTTTCATCCCTATCTGCATCTGCATAAAGGCAGATACTCCCAGAGCAGCCATTCAGAGGCCCCTTCTAGGAATGCATTCTTTTCCCATGGCTGTTAATTATTAATATTCCTTACTGGGGAAAGAATTCAGTGATATTTATCTTACCCATTTTCAGTAGTAAGAGAAATATGACTCTGCTCTGCCTGGCCTGCAGACAGTCAGACTCTAAAGTTATCTTCCTTGTTCCCTGAAAATCGCTGTTATCCTGTTCTTAATGTGCCCAGATTTCATATTGTTTGAATATAAATGCTCTACAAACAATTTGTGCAGTTAACATAATCATCACAGGGTCCTGAGGTGACATTCATCCTCAGCTTACGAAGATCACAGGATTAAGAGATTAAAGACAGGCATAGGAAATCGCAAGAGTATAGATTGGGGAAGGGATAAATGTCCATGAAATCTTCACAATTTAAGTTCTTGTGCCGTGGCTTCAGTCAGTCCTTCCATTCAGGGACCCTGACTTCTTGCAACATTCAATTTTGATAATGCTTTCTTTTTACACGTTGGGTTTTGGGTATCATATCCAAGAAATAGTTACCTAACCCAAGGTCACAAAGATTTGCTTCAAAGTTTTTGTTTAGTAGGTTTACATGTCAAGGTTTTACATTTGAATCTAGAATCAATTTTGAGTTAATTAACAAACATGTTGAAGGCATGGATACAAATTTATTCTTTTGCATTTGGATACCCAATTTTCCTAGCATAGTTTGTTGAAAAGACTATTTATCCTTTGTCTAAATTGCCTTCATATACTTGTCAAAAATCGGTTGTTAATAGAGGAAAAGATTCTGGAATAATTGCAGAGTTTGAAGCACGAGAAATCCATTTCTTCACCTAGACGACAATTGCACTGGCAGAATCTGTCTGATTTAACAATTTTGGAGCTCTGGAGTCAATTCAAAGGCATGCAACTTACAGATGAAGTTTTAGACTGTAAATTAGGGTTAATTTCTGTCGATTTCAGCTATTACATTGGTAGTACATAGACATCCACCACCACTAGCCCTGTAGCAGACAGTTATGCATGTGTTCCTGGAGCAACTTTCATTCAGCTTCCAGAGGCAGAATGGGAAATATGGATACTCCACTCCCGATGAATGAGATCTATGTTCTGATTGCTGATTGCTGCTTCTGATTGCAGAGGTGCAGACACAGAGGTGAGCAGCCATTATTGTAACCCTCACCAACTTTGTTGCAACTTCTTCCTCTCTGGCTGAAGTAATTCTCCTCCCTCCCTGAATTTATTCTCTCTTTTTCTCCTGTAAGTAACCAGACATTTAAGAACTGGGACATTCAAAAGCACCCACATGTGTGAAAAATTTAGAAATTCGCCACACATGCCCAACCAAAGACACAAGATCAGAAAATACCTGAAAAGGCCTGAAGTTTACACCTCAGAATTATACAGCCTACAATATTTGTGAAAACAAATAAATCAGTAAAACCTGGGGAAGAGGGAAAACCTGAATTTCAAAGTTCCCACACTATAAGATACAAATAGGCATCTTTGACAAAAAATCACAAAGCATACAGAGAAATAGAAAAATGTGGCCTATTCAAAGAAGAAAAATTAAAAGTCCAGAAACTATTGCGGGCAAAAACCCAATACAGACATACTGTATCTTACTGTATCTTATGATAAAGACTTACATAAGCACTTTAAATACCTATATTGAAAATAATCGATGAATTAAGAAGTAGAGAAAGTAAAGAAAATAATGTATTAACAAAATAGAAATATCAATAAAGAGAGAAAACAGTAAAAGAAACAAAAAATTATGGAATTAAAAAGTACAAAAACTGGAATAAAAAATTCACTAGAGGGACTAATAAACAGATTTGAGCAGGCAAAAGAAAGAACCAGTGAAATTAAAGATATAACAATTGAAATTATCAAGTCTGAAAAAAAGAGAGAAATAAAAATTGAATAAATGAGAACAGAGCCTAAGGGACCTGTGTGACACCATCAAGCAGACAAAAATATACATTGTTGCAGTTTCAAAGGAAAAAAGAAAAAAGAGGAGGAGAGATATTGTTTGAAGAAATAGTGGCCAAAATTGGATAAAATTTGGTGAAATATTTGACTATAAACATCAAATAAGCTCACAAAATCCCAAGTAAAATGAATTCAAAGATATTCTCATTGGAACACAATTATAATCAAATTATCAAAAGACAAAGGAAAACAGAGAGTCTTGACAGCAAGCAGCAAGACAGAAATGACTCATCACAGCGAAGGGATTCTCAATTAATTTAGCAGCAGATTTCTCATCAGAAATTTTGAAGACCAGAAGGAAATGGGCAGATATATTCAAAGCACTAAAAAATCATCAACTGAGAATCCTGTATCTGGCAAAACTTTCCTTTAAAAAGAGACACAAACTAAAACTTTCCAGATTAAAAAAAAAAAAAAACCGCTGAGGGACATTGTTACCACCAGACCTATCCTGCAAGAAATATTAGAGTGTTCCCTTTAATGAAAGAACAGTACTCAAAAACTCAAAGATTTCTAATGAAATGGAGATCATGGTAAAGAAAATACATGGGCAGGTGACATTATCAAGATGGCTGACTAGAAGCTGCTAGTCCTAATCCCCCTTCACAAAGGCAGCCAGGACAATGAATAAACAATTACATTTAAATGAAAATAGCTGAGAGAGAGTGCTGGACTGTACGAGAGAAGTAACAGAAATCCTGATGAACACAGAAACTCAGGATGGCCACATAGAGAACAGACGGAAAGGTTTCTACCACTCCAAACCCCAACTGGAATCAGCTTGGAACCAAGTAAAAGTAGTCCCCTGCATCACAGGAAATGGTGTCTAATTATAAAATCTAAAAATATAATAACTATGGCTTATAATTACACTTTTTGTTTTTACATGATTTAAAAAACTAATGAATTAAAATTATTAGTCTATGTTTTTAGACATATGATGTATAGGGGTATAGTTTCATGATATAAACTAAAGGTGGTAGGACATAGCTTCATAGAAGCATACTCTTTATATGTCATTGAAATTAAGCTTATGCCTTGGACTGATGCAGTCTACAAGAATTTAAAAATAAATAAATAAATAAATAAATAAATAAAACCCTGGAAAAGAGGGAAATCCTGATTTGCAAAGTTACTACATTATAAAAATTCACATTAGAGTGTTTTAATTTTAGTATGTAAAATGTAATTCTCATGGTAACCATAGAGGAAATACCTATATAATATGCATAAAAGGGAATGAGAAAAAAAATGAAATATTTTACTACAAAAAATAAACTAAACCCAAAAGAAAATAATATTTTTTCAAGATTATGGCTAGGAGGCAATGTTAGTGTGCCCCTCCCGTGTGGAAAGACAGAATAGCAGGAAGAGATTCACATTGTGATTTTTTTTTTCCAAGAACCACCATAGGAACTTAAAAAACTGAAAGAATCCACATGCTGTTTGAACGAAGCACTAGGCTTCAGCCTACTCCATAAGACAGGTGAAAAATTTTAAGTTTCCAGAGTGTGAAAGGCCTGCTGTTCAAATCATTTTGATAACAAAAAGTTTTGTTATCAAAAAATTGTTTGAGGAGCACACATCCCTGCCAGGGAATCTGAAAATCTAGGCCACAGGAGATGGCCTTGACCCTATCCAGAGCTGGAACAAATTTAGGGAGTTGCATGAAATTTAAAAGTAGAAGCAGCAACGGGCAGTGACTTGTAGGCATTACCAGTCTCCAGCATATACTGAGGGAAGGCATTCCTGACTATATCTCACAGGGGCCCTCAGAGAAGTCAGCCAACAAGCTCAGGGGGTGTTTGCAGGGTGAAAGAAGCTCCCAACTGAATTTTGTGATATAATCTCAAGTGGGGACAAACTCTCTTGAACATAGCCTGGGTTGGGGTGGTGAGCAGAATACACACTGCAGAAATGAGTACAGGAGATGGGTGCCCAGCCTTACTAGCAGCTGGGGAAGGATGTGGCCTAAAAGCCATGGTTGCTACCTCTGCGGGGAAGCTTATGGCCTGGGGCAAGTGTAAGTTGTGTGCTCAGGCTGCCTAATCTAAACTGGTCAATGTTAGTGGGGCACTGCAGGGATGAAACTGGCCTTGTAAACTGTGTGGAAGCTGAGTGAAGCTTACTGCTGCCCGCTACTCCCCATTCAATTTGTGAACTCTTCTGTACAACAGAGGCAGTTATTCTCCCTTCTGAAACATTACCCCAAGGGCCTGAGAACCACCTCCCATCTCCACAGGGGCTGCAACCTGACCCACCCAAGGAGAATATGAGCTCAGACCCACATAAACCTTCCTCCATCTGGTGGCATTTATCTACCTCTGGCAGCTAAACACAAAATACATAAACTTTTGGGAGCCTTATGGCCCTGCCCATTGCCTGAGAAACCAGAATACTTCCCGTGGGAAACTTAGGGAAAGCTCAAATCTCACTGCTACTAACACAGCTGGTGCTCTCTTGCAAGCACCACCTCCAGGCTGAAGGTCAACCAACACACATCATTTAAACACCTCTCAGTTGAATAACACTGTGCCCAGGAAGGAGAAAATGGCTGAAATGGCTGTGTGGTCTCAGCTAACACCACTGTTTGCAACACCCTGGCTAAACAGAGATCCTGAGTTTGTCCATGTGACTAGTTCACTAGTATAACCAGCATTCAAGAAAGCCATCACACCAAGCCTATCTACAACCAAAGAATGTTACAGAAGCTATGCCATTCCCTTTCTACATCTATCAGAGCAAGTATTAGTACACACTGCTTGGAAATTTGAAGAAATATCACATCACTGAATCCTTTGCAGACATTCTCCAGAACCATCCAAGATTCTGGAAGCCCTACAGGCTGGATAGACCCGGAAGAGCAACAGCCATCACTGAAGTCTGAATCTCAGGAGTCCTATTTTCAGGGGAAGGAGGAGAATACCATATCAAGGGAACACCCCATGGGACAAAATAATTCAAATGGCAGGTCTTGAGTCCCAGATCTTTCCGCTGGTGGAAAGTTACTCACAGTAGAAACACAATTGCACTGCTGGGTGCAGGAGGGAAAGTCTGCAACTTTATCCCAACTGGCAGACAGCCTCTATGATGATGAAGGATCTTGGAGAAGGCATCCTTATTCCCCACTGGTGTATCCCCTGGTACACCACTGCAGACACAGCTGGAGCTTCTCCCACAGGAACACAGCATGGCTGCATGTATAGATAGCCTTCCTGGAACAATTCAGGGTGATTGCAGCCCCACAGAAGGAGCACTCTCCAGACTCAGGCCTGCATGAAAGCAAAGTCACAATTTCTCCCTACTTGGAACATCAATATTGCTCTAGATGAAAAGAGGTGCCTGTCTCATGTGAATAGCCAGGACACTGGAACAGTGGTCAGACTGTGAGGTGAACATATTTCCTGCCTACGTGGCAGGTGAGCTGAGATAGCTCCCACCCTTCACCCTGATAAAATCTCAGCACATCTAATTGAGAGCTAATCCAGCCACCTTCACCACCTTCATACTTGCTTTAGCTACACCTGGTGCCTACGCAGGGATACTTCCCTATTGCCCTGAAGTCTGAATCATCAACTAAGCAAGTAAAATACTGAGGAGGGGATTAAATAATTAAGTAAAGTACACACTGTGAAAGAATTAGATAAGTTTCAAGAGATCCCTGCCATACCACATATCAAAGCAATAGGAGACACTGAACTTGCCCACACACAAACTATATCACCACTACAACCAGAATCTGGGAAATCCAGTGCACAAAGACTCAATATAACTAAGAAACTCATATAGAATTTTCACCCCTAAAAGCACCTAGAATTAAATTAGACTATAATAAACTATAAGCCATAAAGTCAGATCCTTAAAATGAAAGAGCATTAAAAAGCACAGTCTTATCAAAAATAAATTTAAGAGCAATTTTCAGAAACACTATACTCAATTGAGAAGGAACAGAAAAAGTAATACTGTTAATAGGACAAAACAGGGTTTGATAACACCCCCAAAAGATCACACTAGCTCCCAAGCAATGGATCCAAGTGAAGATGAAATCTGTGAAATGCCAGATAAAGAATTCAGATGGTTGCTTATTAGGCTACTCAAGGAGATACTGGAGAAATGTAAAAGCCAATTAAAAAAAATTTTAAGTTAGAATATGAATAAAATTTCCAGAAACATAGATATCATAAAGAAAAAACAATCAGAGCTTCTGGAAATGAAAGACACACATAGGGAGATACAAAATTCAGTGGAAAGTTTCAACAATAGGCAAGAACAAGTAGAAGAAAGAATTTGAGATCTCAAAAGTAAGGCTTTCAAATTGACACAATCAGACAAAAGACAAAGAAAAAAGATCTTAAAATGAACAAAGTCTCCGAGAAATATGGGACTATGTAAAATGTCCAAACCTAAAAATAATTGGTGCTCCTGAGGGAGAAAATCTATCTAAAAGTTTGGAAAAATTATTTGAGAGAATAATTGAGGAAAACTGTGGCCTTGCTAAAGATCTATACAATGAAATATAAGAAGGTGAAAGTACTTCTGGGACATTCATCACAAAAAGATCATTACAAAGGCACGTAGTCTTCAGGCTATCTAAAATCAAGATGAAGGAAATAATTTTAAGTGCTGTGAGACAAAATCATCAGGTAACTTACACAGTAAAGCCTATCAGGCTAACAGCAGATTTCTCAGCAGAAATCTTAAAAGCCAGGAGGAATTAGGGTCTTTAGCTTCATTAAACAAAAATAATTATCAGCCAAGAATTCTGTATCTAGTAAAACTGGGCTGCATAAATGAAGCAGGGATAAAGTCTTTTTTCTACAAACAAATACTGAGAGACCAATATCCAGAAACTACAAGGAAATCAACCATCTAGAAAAAAATTAATAATCTCATCAAAAAGTAGGCTAAGGAGATGAATAGACAATTCTCAAAAGAAAATATGCAAACAGCAAACAAACATATTAAAAATGCTCAATATCACTAATCATCAGGGAAATGCAAAGTAAAACCACAATGAGATACCACCTTACTCCTGCAGTAATGGCCATAATTAAAACTTCAAAAACCAGTAGATGTTGGTGTGGATGTGGTGAAAAGGGAACACTATTACACTACTGGTAGAATGTCAATTGGTCAATTGGTACAACAACTATGGGAAATAGTATGGAGATTCCTTAAAGAACTAAAAGTAGTACTACCATTTGATCCTGCAATCCCACTGCTGGACATCTACCCAAAGAAAAATAAGTCTTTATATGAAAAAGACACAGGCACAGGTATGTTTATAGCAGCACCATTCACAATAGCAAAGATATAGGACCAACCTAAGTACCCATCTACCAATGAGTGAATAAAGAAAATGTGATATATATACAAAAGGAATTCTACTCAGCTATAAAAAGGAACAAAATAATGTCTTTCAGCAACTTGGATGGAGCTAGAGGCCATTATTTTAAGTGAAGTAACACAGGAATGGTGAACCAAATAGTGTACGTTCTCACTTATAAGTAGTAGCTGAGTTATAAGACACAAAGTCATAAAATGATACAATGGACATCGCTGACACAATAGGGAAGGGTGGGAGTGGGGCGAGGGATAAAAGACTTCATATTGGTTACAGTGTACTCTGCTTGAGTGATGGATGCACTAATATCTCATAAATCACCACTAAAGAACTTATCCATGTAACCAAAAAGCACCTATACACCAAAAACTATTGAAATAAAAATAAAAATATTTTTTAAAAGAAAATTGCTGTGAAGAACATGTTTTGCTGACCAACAGAATCCCAGAGAGT
Organism: Colobus angolensis palliatus; assembly: GCF_000951035.1. NCBI lineage: Eukaryota > Metazoa > Chordata > Mammalia > Primates > Cercopithecidae > Colobus > Colobus angolensis. The sequence goes on along the minus strand of NW_012114699.1, from coordinate 3,520,789 downwards.
TCTACAATTGGAAGAACAAGATGAGGTGGAGATAGGGAGAGGACAGGACTTAACTTCACAAACTGGTGAGACAGCCTGTCTCCTACTGCTATCCTCCTCTGCCAAGACACAAAAATGTATGGTTTGAAGAATATAAACTGGAAAGACCTCAGGTTAAGGAAGTACATATGGATAATAGAAAACATCAACAGCAGGATACCCATCTGCTTCCAGAATGTCAGAAACCAGGTCACAGAAGCCAGACTTATATCCACAGGAAAACAGATAATTTTTATCTGGAGAAGAATGATCAGCCCCAAAGACAAGATAGTGACAACTATAGATCCCACAGAGACAACACAACTTTCTCCCTGGTTACTCATTGTCAGGTCCATGATTACACAAACTTTATTCACACACAAAGAGCACACAATACTGTTTTTAATTGTCTCACATCTTGGGACAATGCAGAAAGACAAAAAATGAAAGCAAAGAAACAGAAAATAGAATAAATATAGCATGAAAAGAAAGCTTTTGTGAAAAAGTATGTATCTTCAAAAAACTAAAATTATTTCAATTGTGGGGAAAAAGAAAATAATAATGCAAAAAAGGAGGGGCAAAATTATCTAAATCACATACAAAGCAAATAGAAAAATAGCATAAGTAAGTCTTTTAAATATTAATAAACTCTCCAATCAAGGCAGAGATTGGTACAATGAATGAAGAAAAACAACATGATCCCTCTGTATAGAGAAAATGTGTTGAAGGTGAAAGGATGGAAAAGTATATCCCGTATGCCAGTAAAAAAAGAGAAGAGAGATAATTTTACTAATATTAGAAAAATAGACTTTAAACCAAAAAAGAGTAAAGACAAACAAGAACATCATCTATTAATATAATATTTACTGCAGCATGCAGATACAATTATAACATTTGCACATGTAATGAGTTACAAATCAGTTCCTGAAATAAACAATAATTTACAAATTTGTGAAAATTAACACACTCTTAAACAGTAAATTGTTCAAAGAAGAAATCACAAGGGAAACTAGAGAATTGTTAGAAGTTAATGAAAACATAAAACACAACATACTAAAATTTATAGGACACAGGAAAAGCAATATTAAGAAGCAAATTTTTAGCTATAAATATATACATTAAAATAGAAGAAAGATTACAAATCAAAGGCTTTTTACACTTGAGGAATGATAAAAAGAATAAGAACCCTAACCCAAAACAGGGAGAAGAAAATAATAAAGATTAGAACAGATATAAATAAAGTAGAAAATAGAAAAACAATAGAGAAAAAACAATAAAATCTAAAGACAGATCTTAGAAAAGTTTAACAAAATTAGCAAAACTTAAATTGGATTGACTAAGAAAAAAAAGGGAGAAGAATTGAATTATGAATATCCAATATGAAGCTGGGGATATAAATATCAACTCTAGAAATAAAAAGATTGTAAGAGAGTACTACAAAAAATGTATGCCAACAAATCTGACAAACTAATTGGAGTAGACAAATTTCTACAAACATAAAACCTACAAAGACTTGATCCTGAAGAAATAGAAAATCTGTATTCAGCTTTAATTAGTAAGGAGATTGAATCAACAAACTAAAACCTCTTGACAAATAAAAGTGATTAATGTATCTTCATTGGAGGATTTTGCCATACATTTATAGAAAAACTAACACCAATACTTCTCAAACTTTTTGAAAGAATCAAAGAGAAGGAAACACTTCTTATTTCATTCTATGAGGCCACCATTGTCTAAAACCATACAAAGACACTACAAGGAGAGACAAATATCTTTTAAGGATATTGTCGCACAGTCAGAATGGCTATTTAAAAAATAAAAAAAAACAGCAGGAGTTGGCAAAAATGTAAAAAAAAAAAAAAGAAACATTTACACACTGCTGTAGGAATGCAAATTAATACAACCGTTATGGAAAATGGTTTGGAGATTTTCCAAACAACATAGAACTACCATGCAACCCAGGAATCACACTACTGGATATTTACACAAAGGAAAAAAAATCATCATATAAGAAAAAGTGCACTCATATTCAAATCAGCAATCCCATTACTGGGGGAAAGAAATTATATCCAAAAGATACCTGTATTCACATGTTTATTGCAGCACTAGCAATAATGTATCACAATAGCAAAAATATAAAATCAATCTAAGTGTCCATCAATGGTGGATTAAAGAAAATGTAATGTGTATATATGTGTGTGTATACATATATGAGGGTGTGTGTGTGTGTGTACATTAATCTATGTAGAGACCATTAGTTTAAGTGAAAACCCATTAGTCTAAGTGAAATAACCCAGAAACATAAAGTTAAATAGTGCATCTTTTCACTTACAGGTGGGAACCAAACAATGGATACACATTCCCATACAGAGTAGACTAATAGACATTGGAGACTCCAAAATGTGGAATCGTTGGAGTGGGGTCAAGTGTTGAAGAAGAACCTATTAGGTGCAATGTTCACTATATGTGTAATCTCATATGTAGAAAATCCTTAAGTTTCCACAAAAAAAGTTAGAAAAAATAAATAATTAGTATTCAGCAGTGGTAATATGCAAAGTCAACCTGCAAAAATCAGTTATATTTCTGTGCACTAATAATGGGCAATCCAAAAAGGAAATTAGGAAAACAACCTCATTTACAATAGCATCGTAAATAATAAAATGCTTAGGAAGCAATTTAACCAAGGAAGTAAAACAAAGTCATACAATAAAAATTATAAAACACAAAACATTGCTGAAAAAAGTTGAAGAAGGCATACATAAATAAAAGATATCTTATGTTTATGGATTGGAAGACTTAAAATCATTAAGATATAAGATGTTGATACTACACAAAGTGACCTAGATTCAATGCAATCTCTATCAAAACCCAACAACATTTTTTTTTTTTTGCTGGAAAAAAACATACCCTCACCCCAAAATTTACATGGAATCTCAAAGTACCCTGAATAGCCAAAACAATCTTGAAAAAAAGACACAAGTTAGAGAATTCACACTTCCTGATTTCAAAACTTAGTATAAAACTACAGTAATCAAAATGATATGGTACTAGACTGAAGGCAGATGTATAGAATAAAACAGAAAGCCCAGCAATAAACTATACCATATATGGTCAAATGATTTTCAACAGGGGTGTTCAGACCATCAATGAAGAAAGAACTGTCTTTTCAACAAACGATTTTTGGAAACTTAGACACCTACATGCAAAATAAGGACATTGGAAACTTACCCTGCACCACGTACAAAAATTAAGTCAAAACTCTGAAAGAACTTAAACTTAAGAGCTAAAATTTTAAAACTCTTAAAAGAAAACATAGGGACAATGCTTCATGATATTGTATTTGGCAGCAAAGTTTGGATATGACACCAAAGGAGCAAGCAAAAAAAGGAAAAACAGATAAATTAGACTACCTTAAGATAAAATGAAAAAAACTTCCATGCATCAAAGGATACAATAAGTACAGTGAAAAGGCAACCCAGAGAGTCAGTGAAAATATTTGAAAATCACATATCTGATAAGGAACTGATATTTAAAATGTATGGAGAACGCTTAAAACTGAACAACAACAACAAAACCAATAACCTGATTCAAAAATAGGCAAACAGCTTGAATACACATTTCTCCAAAATTATACAAGTGGCTAATAAGCACGTGAATAGATGCTAGCATCAATAATCATTAGGGCAATGCAAATCAAAGCTATAAGATTATATTATCTCACACCATACTATTAGGATAGCTAGTATCACAAACAAACAAACATAGAAACAAAAAAGTGTTGATGAAGATGTGGAGAAAATGGAACCCTTGTGCACTGTTGATGTGAATGTAAAATGGTGCAACCACTGTGGAAAACAGTATGGTGATTCCTCAAAAAATTAAAATATAATTACCCCGGGAGCCACAAATTCCACTACTGGGTATGTACTACAAATAATTGAAAGCTGTGTCTTGAAGATGTATTTGTACACCCTGTTCATAGCAGCATAATTCACAAAAGCCAAGAGGTGAAACAACTCAAGTGTCCATCAACTGAGTATTGGATAAGGAAAATGTGGTCTCTACATACAATGGAATATTAATCAGTCTTTAAAGGTTATGCTATTTTGACATGGGCTACAATATGGAAGACTCTTAAGGACATTAGGCTAAGTGAAATAAATAAGTCAGTTACAAAATGACAAATATTTTAATACCAGTTATTTGAGGTAACTAGAGTAGTCAGAATTCTAGAGAGAAAATAGAATTTGTGATGGCCAAAAAGTAGTGTTGGGAGGAGAAATTAGGAGTTAATTGGCTTATTGCTTAATGGATATAGAGTTTCAACATTGCAAGATGAATAGAGTCCTGAAGATAGATGGTGGTGATGGCTGCACGACAGTGTGAATATACTTAATAGTGTACATTAAAGTATATATAAAAGTGTATTTAAAATACACACTGAACTGTACAGTTAAAACGGTTAAGGATGTGCATTTTATGATACATGCACTTTAATGTATTTTATGAAAATTTTAATAATCATTTATTTATGTGTGTCTACTTCTGAATTATCTTTTCTCTTCCATTGATGTATTTGTTTATCCTGTCTTGATTGATGAAGCTCATAATAATTCCTGTAATCAGATATGTTAGTCCTTCAAATTTTTTCTTCTTTTTCAAAATGATTTTGGCTATTCTAGGTCCTTTGGATTTATATATAAATTTTAGAACTAGTTTGCCAATTTATTTTCAAAGCCAACTTGTATTTTAATACAGATATATGGAACTATAAATCAGTGTGAGGATAATTGACATGTGAACAATATTGAATCATTTGGCCAATAAAGAAGGCATCTCTCTTCAATAACTTAAGGCTTTTTAAATTTCTCTCAGCAATGTTTTAAAGTTGCTAGTGTACACTCTTCTGCAAATTTTATGTGGCATTTACTCCTGAGTATTGAATACTTTGTGATTTTATTAGAAATAATACATTTTTTCAAAGTTTGATTGCTCACTTCTAGTATAGATTAATGCAATTAATTTTTGCATTTTATCTTACATCCTAAAAACTATTCGTAGCTTTTTTTGTAGATTTCATGACATTTTCTGCAAATAAATGCAATTAATTTCTTTAATTCTAATCCGAGTTCCCTTTATTTCTTTTTATTCCCTTGTAGGATTGGATGAAACCTCCATTACCTTTATGCTGTACTTTTTTCCCTCTGGGAATCGAATTAAACACGTTCTAGGCCACTTTACACGGTCCAATAACTCATATGTGTTCTTTTCACTTATTTTGCACATTGTGTATTCTCTTTTTTTATTCTAGATAGTGTCTCATTGTGGGTTTAAGTTTACTAATGTTTTATTTTTCAATGTCTATTAGCCCAACAATTCCATCCTTTGTATTATGTTTAAATCTCAGTTGTAGTTTTTATCTCTAGAAGTTTGATTTGAGCTTTTTAAAAATATTTTCCGTGTCTCAACCAACTTCCTAAACATCTGGATTACTGTTACAATACATGTTCTGAAGTACTTGTCTGCTGATTCCAACATCAGTGTCAGTTGTGGTTTGGTTTAGAAACTGTTTGATTTTTATCCTCATTTATGGGTTGTATTTTCCTGCTTCTTTTCATGTCTTGTAATTTTTTGAATAGATCCAAGCATTGCAAATTTTACTTTGTTAGGTCCTGCATATTTTTGTATTCCTGTAAATAACCTTGTACTTTGTTACGAGATGCATTTAAATATTTGGAAATAGTTTTATCCCTTTGGGTCTTGCTTTCGAGATGAGTTAGCCAGATCCAAATAGTCCAAGTCTAGTTACTCTCAATAGCGAAACACAACCTTTCTCAGTTTCCCACTCACTGTTCCATGAATGATGAAGCTTGGTATCTAAAGAAGATATTTGGTCTCTGTTTCTAGCTCCTAGCCCAGAGCTCTTAAAACTCTTGGGCTTTCCTTAGAGATGAAAGTGATAGGAGCCTCTTTTGTACTAATGAGTTGATTCTTAGTGGACCCCTAGATAGCTTCAAGGTTGAGGTTAGCATAAATTTAGAATGAAGGCCAGTTGCCGGAACGTTCAAGCCTTGATTAAAAACTTGGAGCTTTAATTCCACCCCCAAACCTCCAGGAAGGGAGGGACTGGAGATTGAGTCAATCACCAATAACTAATGATTCAGTCAATCATGCCTATGTAATGAATCTCTATAAAACACTTAAATGATGGGGATCATAGAGCTTCCAGGTTGGTAAATACACATGGACCTGGGAGAATGGTGCACCTTTAGAAGGAATGGAAGCTCCACACTATTCCTTTCAACCCCTACCTTGCCTTATATATCTCTTCCATTTACTGTTCCTGACTTATATTCTTTATAATAAACAGGTAATGGTAAACAAAGTACTTTCCTGATTCCTGTGGGTTATAGTAGTGAATGGTCAAATGTAAGGGGATTTTAAACCCCAAATTTGTAGTCAGTCAGACAGAAATGTGAATAGGCTAGGCACCCCATGTGCAGTTGGCATCTGAAGTGGGAAGAGTCTTGTGGGACTGAACCCTTAACCTGTGGGTTCTGAGTGACCTTCAAATAGTTAGTGTCAGAGTTGAATTGAACTGTAAGACACCCAGTTGGTGTCAGAGAATTGGGGAATTGGTTGCACTGAGGAAAAAAAAAAACAAAAACAAAAGCGAGAAAAAAAAGCCTCTCATAGGCGTTTCCATTCTGGCTTGTTAGAGCAGGCACTATTTCCTGCCCTTTGTGATTGCTAAACAGTGTTCCCTCTAATACTTTCTGTTGGCTCTTTTCCGGTCTTCCTTACATGCATGTACTAATCAGTACTCTGCTAAACGCTCAGTGGTAATTATCTATGGATTTCTGACATTCTCTCTCTCTCTGATCTGTTACTCTGTCATGAAAATTCTAGTCATTTTGGTGTCCCCAGACTCTCAGCTCCATCACTTGAACTGAGGCAATTTGTCGGATTCAGCCTGTGGTCCTCCTATCTGCAACGTAATCTGAAAACTCGAAGGCAGTAGGGTGAAGCATTCATAAGAATCACTTTTTTTGTTGTTGTTTTGGTTTGTTTTTTTTCTCTCATTTCTTCAGAATCAGTGTCCTCTCTTGTCTAATATGAACTGTCTCATAAACCAGCATTTTATGTGTTTGGAAGGGTTTTTGTTTGTTTTATTTCTTGTTGTTTTGGGCAGATGGAGCGGTAGTAAATTCGGTCTCTTAGTTTATCCTATCCCGAAGTGGAAGTCCTGATGTCTGAACCCTATTAATTTTAAATGAAATTATACAGCTAAATCCTCATGCAAATATTTGAAAAAGTGGATTATTTATTTAAAGTACCATCCAGATTTCTGTAGAAAATGGAACGTTCATTTTAATGATTTCTGTTAATTGAAATGCCTTGTGCATTAATCCTGTAAAAATAGCTATTTGTTTCTATATTGCAGAGACAATTTAAGCAATGCTTAATATATGTGAACTTAATATACCTCAGTGCACAGCCTTCTTTGTTTGCTTTTTAGGAAGTTAGATAGAAAAAGATTCTTCTTTGAAATTAAAGCTCTGAGTGAGATGTTATGCCAAGCCAAAGCAGATAGAACTGAAGAACACGCTGCCTCTTGTATGGAAGGCCTGTATTATTTGGAAATGTACCTACATTTATGGTATTATGTATTTTTTCACAGAGAATGACATCTTTTCATTTTTCTCTAACAGCAAGTATAATACTTGATATGACAATTTGCTTTCAAAAAGGTTCATTTAGTAAACTCAGAAGAATCAAATTTAGTTTGTTCATTGAGAGTAAACTCTATTTCCTGTCCTGTATCACGTTAGATTCCTTTCTTACATTTCACTACTGAAATACCAATGGTAAGTACATTTATTATTTATGAGAGTAAAGTCCAAAAATGTACTGAAGCATTTTCTGATTAATTTATGAGATAAAATTTCTTAAGTATAAATGTAGTATAGTGTACCCAGTATCTTAAAATTATCTGGTAATCTATTATCTGAATAAGATGAATTGTATAACACTTTATCAAACAGAATAGTAAGTTAACCAGAACATTCCATGCTCCAACTGTGATGGACTGCCAAAGAAATTGGTCATATCAAGCCCTTTTAGAATATAAAAATGGGGTAATATATCTCCTTCCCTTCCCCAAATAATTAGTTAGTAATTGAAAGAACAACAATGCTAATATAATAGCTGACACTTATTCCATACTTATAAGCACTGCACATATATCAAATAATTTATTATCCAGAATGATCCTGAGGTAGGTCCTATTATTGTCCCTGTTTTAAAGATGAAAACAAAACAAGGCACAAAAATGTTACCTGCTTTTTCCATGGTTACACAGTTCAGTTGCAGAGACAAGGAAAGAACCTGGATTATCTGACACCAAATTAATGAGAAAGAGTTTGAATAATCCAGGTTTTGGAGTTAGATTTATTGCTTGCTAACTGTGTGACATTGGACAAGTCATTGAGTCTTTTGCTGTTTCTTTTCATCTTTAAAATGATAGTAATAATGAACTTATTGTGTTTTGTTTTAAATGCAATAATATGTGTGAAGCATTTAACACAATAGCAGATCCCATGTTAAATTAACATTATCTATTTTCCCAAATTAATACTGGACCACAGCAGTGTTTCTATTTTCTTATTTTATTTTTCTGTTTGGTCATATATATTTTAATATAAAATTTCATTCTTAATGCATAGAAGCAGGAATGATGAAAGAAAAAAAAATAAATGAGCAAGTAAAATTGACACTGTGACTTTATATTTCTCTTAGTATTATGGTACCCAGGCTATGTATCCATTAAGCAAATAGTTTAGCTGATCCATTTTGCAGTAGCTCATATATTTAACTTTTATAGAGCTATTAATGAACTGTAAGGATAAAATTTGCATTCAGACACCTGAGATTTTCAAATAGTTTCCAGAAATTAGATCAAAGACACCAGGGAACAATATATAAAAATGCTTCCAAGCTCTTAAAGGTCTTGAGCACAAACTAAGTTTAACTTGGAAATTTCATCAGGAAAGAAAAGTCTTTGCAATTGTATTTATTGGTACTGTGTAGTAAAAGACTGTGTGTATGTGTGTGTGTGTGTGAGAGAGAGAGAGAGAGAGAGAGAGAGAGAGACAGAGAGAGAGAGAAAGAAATTAGTAAAAAGGATGAGAGAAGAGGAAAAGTATGCATGTTGATAGGAATAAAGTAGTAATGTTACAAAATCAAGGTTAACAGATAATCTTTTCTTATTGAGTAGCTTCTTCTAAGCTTGTCCAGGGTATTCACTTCTGAGCTATGTATTGTAAGATGTTCTGTGGCATATATAACCTTGCATTGATCACTTGCTCTGAATATTGCTTGCTAAATATTTTGTTTGTTATAGTTTGAATAAAGGATTTTGTTCTTTTCCCAACTCCACAGTGTAAGTTTCTCAAGAGTATAACCTGTATATTATCTCATAGGCTACTACTTTGTTCATTATTCATATTTTTTCTTCAAAGGGCTACCTAATCAATTTTGTAGAATAAATTGATAAATTCAAACATCTATAGGAATTTTTCTTTTAATTCAATGCTGGTTTTGGTGGTGGGTAACAATGCCAAGTACTTGGTAATTTTATATCTACTACACTAAATTTAATTAAACAAACCTGATAAGCTCAAATGACAAATGAAAGATTGTCCCTAAGTAGGAAACTCCCCTAATACATACAAAGTGTAATTTAATTTTTAAAAATTTAGGGTATGCACAATTCTTCAGGGAAATGCTCATTGCAAATATGAGTCCCACTATACTTATGAATTAAGCTCTTCTAAGTAGCAATTGTTTGCAGTAAATTCCAACATGCTACCTTAGAATAGGAACTTTGGAAAATTTTCAGGAATTTAAAAATTCAAAAACATACACAAAGCATGAAAAGCAGTTCTTTTAACTTTCATTAAGGAAAAAATTCTACTTTTTACCTGTCTGTAAACATAGAATGTCATATCCACTTTGAAAATCAAACTTCTGGTTGCTACACAAAAGTCATATGCTCCTTCTAGTTTACATGATAAATACAGACTTGCGATTTTTTAAAGTTTTTGACTCCTCTCAGCTCATATCTAAGAAATCTAGATTTTTAAAAGACATGCTTTTGGTAGTGAACGGAAGACCGAGTAGACACGAATTTAGTTACACCTGCAGTCACTGGATGACATAGCAAAATCAAACGTCTATTCAGTTCACTATTCAATCCTTAGCTGCATTTCAAGAATAACAGATGAAACGATTACATAGTTTGAACCTAGATTGCAGAAGATTAAGATATGAATTGGAGTCAAACCGTTAAAAAATTCCTCATAATAACTCTAGCAAAGTATTGTATCCTTCTTGTCAAGGTACCAGTTTTCTTCTCCAGAGGCAACTCCTTTCACTGATTTTTTTTTTTTGATAAAATAATTTTACACGAAGAATAGATAGATGGCTCACCTTTAAGAATTACATACTGTTTTGCATATTGCTTTTAATTTTCATATGTCATACATATGATTTTATATTGGTAGATTTAGAACTACCTCATTCTTTTTTTTTTTTTTTGGTTACTTATCTATTTATTAATAGACCTTACGTTTTAGACCAGTTTAAGTACATTGCAAAGCTGAGAGGAAGGTACAGAGATTTCCCACACACCTCAGGCCCCACACATGCATGGCTTCCCCAGCTAGCAACATCCCTCAACAGAGTGGTGCATTTATTCCAACTGATGAACCTTCATTGCTACATCTCCATCGCCCAGAGGTCATGGTTTATTTTAGGGTTCACCCTCCGCGTTGTACATTTCGTGGGTCTGGACAAATGTAAAAAGGCACGGATCCACCATTATAGTCCATGTAGCATAGTTTCACTGCCCTAAACATCCAATGATTATTATTTTTTTCTTTTTATAATTATACTTTAAGTTCTGGGGCACATGTGCAGAACGTGCAGGGTTGTTGCACAGGTATACACGTGCCATGGTGGTTTGCTGCACCTATCAACCTGTCATCTACATTAGGTATTTCTCCTAATGCTATCCCTCCCCTAGTCCCCCAAGCCCTGACAGGCCCCGGTGTGTGATGTTCCCCTCCTTGTGTCCATGTGTTCTCATTGTTCTACTCCCACTTATGAGTGAGAACATGTGGTGTTTGGTTTTCTGTTCTTGTCTTAGTTTGCCGAGAATGATGGTTTCCAGCTTCATCCATGTCCCTGCAAAGGACATGAACTCATCCTTTTTTATGGCTTCATAGTATTCCATGGTGTATATGTGCCACATCTTCCTTATACAGTCTATCATTGAAGGGCATTTGGGTTGGTTCCAAGTCTTTGCTATTGTGAATAGTGCTACAATAAACGTAAGTGTGCATGTGCCTTTATAGTAGATTGATTTATAATCCTTTGGGTATATACCCAGTAATGGGATTGCTGGGTCAAATGGTATTTCTGGTTCTAGATCCTTGAAGAATCACCACACTGTCTTCCAAAATGATTGAACTAATTTACACTCCCACCAACAGTGTAAAAGCGTTCCTATTTCTCCACATACTCTCCAGCATCTGTTGTTTCCTGACTTTTTAATGATCAGCATTCTGACTGGTGTGAGATGGTATCTCACTGTGGTTTTGATTTGCATTTCAACAACTATATAGTTAACATTGCACAGAAGTATCACATTTTATTTGACCAGTTCTAATTGATAAACATTTTTTAGTCTTTTGCTGCTATAAGTACACTGTAATGAATGCCCTTGGATATTTTACACATATGTGAGCATATGTATAGGGTATAGCGCAATGATTGTATGTATGTGCTGAGGTGTAGGGTATTATGTATCTTAAATGTGTCTCATATGATGGGAGCATACATTTTGATATTTATACAATGCTTATTCTGTCCCATTTCTATTCTCCTTCCACATTTTATATATCTATTCACCAGTATAAATTTATACTCCCACCATTTAAGAGTTCACCTAGATTTTCTCAACAGTTGAAATTGTCAGTCATTTGAATTGCGGCCATTCTGACTGATATGAATAGTGTCCAATTGTAATTTTGTTTTGCTGATTACTAATAAGGTTGAGTGCCTTTTCTTAGACTATGGGTGATTTTTTGTCCTTTTGTATTAGTAAGTTTTGGATATGAATTCTCGATCAGTATTTTGAGTATATACTTTCATTCTGATATATATTTACATTATCTTACAGAAAATTGACAAGAGTTGTTAATTTTAATATAGCTAGAATTTATCAATCATTTTGTTATGTCTATCTCTTCTCCTCGCAATCATAAAGATGTGTTATGCTATCTGCCAAAAACTTTATTATTTGCCTTTAGCACTGAGATAAATAATTTATATGGCATGTATGTGTGTGTGATGTGGTGTAAGGTAAAGACCAAGTATCTTCTTATTCATAAAAATTTTCCTTATATTTGAACCAGTGTCATTTTCTTGGAAAAACAGCATCCTCTCTCCATTGTATGGTGAAATTAACTTGGTTACTAATCAATTGTCTGTAAATGTATGAGATTGTTTGTGAACTTTCCATTATGTTTGATCTGTCCATTATTGTATTGTTGCAGGAATGCACACTCTTTATAAAATAATTAGCAATGTTACCTTTTATTCTGACATTGTGGGGAACTATAGTAATTTTCAAAAGCAAAATCAAGCTTATATTTCCAGGATAAACCCATTTGCTGTTGGGTGGATGCTCAGATCATTGATATTCAGACAATTTTCTTTTCTAATGTATGCAATTATGTCTGTGAATATCCCTATAAACAAAGTTTAGCTGTATCCCATATGTTTTGATACCTTATATTTTTATTTTTATTACTTCAAAATGTTCCTTAACTTTTAATGTGTTACTTTTCTCTGGTCAATGGGCTATTTGGAAGTGTATTCATTAATTTTCAAACGTGTAAAAATGTTTTGTGTGTTTTCGTACTTGCTGGATTTCTACCATGATTTCATTGTGGTTAGACATCATAATTGTATGATTTTAAAACTTTGAATGTTTTTGAGTTCTGCTTTATAGATAGGAACAATTTTTCTATGTATTTTACTTGTTCTTGAGAAGAATGTGAATGCTACTAATGTTAAATGCAGTTCATACATATTAATTAGGCCCAGTTTGCTAAATTGTGTTGTTCAAATACTTTGTACCTTTACTAGTATTTTGTCTGCTTTTTAAAATCAGTTCTTGTTAATTGTATGTTGAAACCCACCATGTTTGTGAACTTTCTTTTTTTTTTATTTTTTTTGAGATGGAATTTTGCTCTGTGGTCCAGGCTGGAGTGCAGTGGTGCAATCTCAGCTCACTACAAGCTCCGCCTCCAGGGTTCACTCCATTCTCCTACCTCAGCCTCCCGAGTAGCTGGGACTACAGGTGCCCGCCACCACACCTGGCCAATTTTTTTTTGTATTTTTAGTAGAGACAGGGTTTCACCATGTTAGCCAGGATGGTCTCAATCTCCTGACCTCGTGATCTGCCTGCCTTGGCCTCCCAAAGTGCTGGGATTACAGGCGTGAGCCACTGTGCCTGGCCGTGAAATTTTCTATTTATCTTTGTACATCTATCGATTCTGCTTTGTATATTTTGAAATACCATTTTCAAGCTTATAGAATTTCAATATTTTTGACTGGGTTTAGGGGAGGGGTGATGTCAGCACTCTCTTTTGCTGCCTCTGCTGTCATGTCAGTAGATTGCTACTCCCTTCGTCCACTGGCTCTGTACCTATTTCAGTGCTAGTATCTGCATAAGAGATGTAGTTCTTGTGGCCTAGACTGCCTTTCACTGTTATCTAGAGACCCTGAACAGTTTAGCCTGCATTGGGAAGGCTTGTGGGTCCTGAGTTCTGGCAGTTGCAGTGATTTCCCTCTGGCTAGGGCTGGTTTAAGTGCTGCCTCTGTGGGTGGGTGCCAGCTGAGGTGGGTCCAGGTTCCTTTCTGCTCTAACAGAACTGCACAGAGTTTAATGTCTCACAATTACTGTGCTCTCTCTTCGCCAGTGCTTAGAGAGGCTTTCCATAGCCCACAGCTGCTGCGAGCAGTGGTGGAGGGGTGGCTTTCGATATTCAGGACTGTTTTTTTCTATCTCTTCAGTGCCTCTTTTAGTGATATGAAGTTAAAATTAGGTACTGTGAGTACTCACATGATTTTGGGGTCTTATGAAGGTGATTTTTCTCCGTATAGATGCTTGTGAAATTGTTGTCTTTGAAGGGAGGACAATTGGTGGAGCTTTCTATTCTGCTATCTCGCTCCACCTATTCCTGCTTATCATTTGTTTTTTTCTGTTCCTATTTTTATAGTTGCCTTATGGCGTATTTATATATATCTGCCGCTGGCTCCTGATCGGTGATTACTTATCTTTGAATAAACTAAGTCTTCATAGATCAGAAATTGATAGGCGTTTATATGGAGGAGGGGCTAGAGGAGTGATCTTTTTTTATGAAACAGTGTTGTATGTGAGGTATTTAACATTAACATTTTACTTATCTGCAACTAACCATAGACTGTTTGTTGTTTAATGTTTCAATCTGTTTGGCTTCTGTTTATGCCTAATTGAATACAGGGAGTACAGAAAAGTACTCTTTGAATGGCTATGTTTGCCTTTCTAAACAACAGAATTGGCTTTTGTCCTTCAGGAAAAGTCACACATGTTGGCAATTTTAACTCTGTCTCTTTGATATTCATAACCACTGACTTTCTTTGTAGCTGTATTTCTAGGAGACTTCTGAGTTTCTCTGCGTTGGCAGCCCTTCCTGACATATTGTGGCATGAAGTTATGGAAATCTTGTAATTTTACCACAATTAACAGGAATTTTTTGTTGAAATCTTGTTATGGGATGGTTTTTCAATGCAGTGAGCATCACTTTCTTCATTCCTTTTTAAAATTTGAAGTCTAGAAGACTCCACACAATTTATATTTTGAAACTTTTATACCTTAGCGAGTCCATTTACCTTCTCCAAGTTAAAGTAATTATTTTATCTTCCTGTATCTATAATAATAAATATTATATAACTCCTTTAAATTAAGAGAGTCTTGATATATTTCTAATGTTTATATTTTTAAGATGCTATAAACCATTTTTCAAATATTTTTCCTTCTGGTAAGAGTTTTGGCTATATTATTAAACTTCTAGTTTACCTATGTATTCTTTGTTCATTAAGAGATATGTAGTTTTACAAAGTGTATTTGACCTTTTTATCATTGTAGATGATTTTGCAATATCAACTACAAACACTGCTTTATTTTCCTGCTTAATACTGTCACATAGAATTTTAAAATATCTGTCATCTACATGTTTATAATGTACTCTGTATGCTAAACACTGTATCAAATCAGTTCATTAGTAGCTTGACCAATTGCTTTCTCTTTTCATTGTTTCTTTCCATCACTGCTGCCAGCTGTGGCCCAGTTCCAAAATTTCATTTAACAACATAAAATAGTTGTGAATGGTGACATGGATTTTTTAAATATTGAAGATTTTTCTTTGATATTTTAGATATAATCCATCTGCCAGTAACTCTTTATGTAGTGACCTTCCTATAAGACTGAAGATGCATGTGTAGAGATATAGACAAATAAATAGATACTTATTGATATAGATAAATAGAATGATATGCATGTATGTGCAAACATGAAGACAAAACTCATACCTATAAGCAATCACCACTTTATAAAGTAATTAGTTTCCAAGGGCATTGTTTACTTTAGTAATTGAAATGTAGAATTACTTTTCCTATATAACAATAATATAGTTTCCAAGGTCAGATAACAAAAATTCATATAATCTATATAACTCAGCAATGAATTAAAGCAATTGAGACCACCACTAGATGGAATGGGTTATGGATTATTTTAAAAATAAAATAAACTTTAGACGTTTTATGTCCAAAGAGGCTCATCAAGGTGCTGTTTATAAAAGATATGAGCAAGAATGCTAAAGTGAATTAAACACATCTGTATGTAGCCCTCAAATTGTTCATACAAAGGTCCTAATAGACTGGGGAAATGTTTGTTATAATAACTTTAAAGGAAATAATTGCAGAACACAAAAGCACATAGTAGTGGTGGTGGTGGTATTGGTGATGGTGTTATTAGTAGTACCAGTGGTAACAGCAGTTAAGTATTCATTGAATTCTTACTCAAAGCCAGGCATGGATCATTTCATTTAATCTTCATGATTATATGGAGAAGTAGATGGTAGTTTTTTAATCTTACGGATGAGAAGAATAAAGCACAGAGAGCTTAAATGACTTGTTGAAAAGTCACACAGCTAGGGAGTGAAAAGCAAAAAGAAATGTGAATCCAATCTATTTCATTAAAATGTAAAAAATATTATGTACAGAAAACATGTGTGTATAAATGTATGTAGCAGTAATTAAAAAGCGAAATAGCTGTCCTTGTTTAATGGCACTGCCTATGATTTGCATTTTTTTCTTTTTCTATGTTTTATATACTTTTATATTCAATAAAAATATATTATATTTGTATTTAGAAAAGGAGGTTTAAGAATAATGATTGTCAAGCAGCTATATGAAAAGAAAAAAACAATTATCAAGGGGATAATTTATACTACAGGTAGTACAACTAGTTTATAAAATTATGAAATATGCTATGTTGGTACCAATTGGAAAAGAATTCTGAATTTAATGAGGTTGAAGCAGCTTAGCATTCATTAACATGCATACTTTTGTAAGTGTGTATAACAAATTTGTAAACGGAAGCTTTTAAGTAGCATAACAGGAATACATTTAAATATTTACCAAATGTGACAGTTTCACAAAGGTTTCATGAGTTAAAATGTCTTTCACACACACTCTATTACAGTGACCACATTGTGTGTATAATTATGTTGTCACTTATGTGAGTTAATCTCATAAAAAAAATAAAATATGAGCTTGAGAATTTAGTTTATAACTTTTATATAAGATTTCAATAGAGTGGCCAGTTTGGACTCAACATTGGTACAAGACATGATAGATATTTATATTTGTAAAGTATTATTTTCCTATGATACCAAACAAACACAAAAAGTTGCTGCTCTGGAGTTGAAGACTGCAATGCTGGGAGACCTATGTACCAGGCTATGATTTTAAAAACTGTATTCCTTTTTGACAGTTTTTAAAATCATTTCCTTTTTGACAAGTGTTGATCCAGAGGATATACAGTATTTTGGACTTGCCTTCTTGTTTAAAGTGAGGAGAGGTTGGAAGAATCCAGACATACCTTCACAAACGTGGCTTATGTCCTACTAGAAGGCTAGAGAAAAAAAGGAGTATGTTCTGAATATTACATTTATGAGTTGGCTTGGATGTCATCCAAAATCATTGAAAAGAGCTAACAGACCTATGTGCCAAATCCCAGAACCATGTTCAAGTTGTTTAGCAAAGACTTCAGACTGAGAATCAATGTTACAAACAGCTACAACTGCCAGCAGCTTTGAGAATAACTTGAAAACATGACATTTTGGATTTTAGAAATATTTTTATGGCAATAGAGATGGGTAAAACACATATTTATGTAGTACACCACTTTATCTTATGTCAGCAATTGCTGGCTTGGGCTTCCGAGGTGTTTCTATCAATCCTTTGAAAATAAAGTTAGAAGTGAAGCATGCTATGGGTGAGCAAAACTTTTGTCTCGTTTTTAAAATTTTTTGAAAAAGAACCGGTAGTTCTTTTTGCAACTTTTATTTTAGATTCGGGGGTACATGTGTAAGTTTGTTAAATGACAATATTGCTTGAGGCTGAGGTTTGGAGAACAAATGATCCCATCACCCAGGTAGTGAGCATAGTACCCAATAGATAGTTTTTCAGCTCTTTTCTCCCTTCTTTCCTCTCCCTCTAATAGTTCACAGTGCCTATTATTCCGATCTTTATATCTATGAAAACCCAGTGGTTAGCTCCCACTTATAAGTGAGAACATACAGTATTTGGTTTTCTGTTCTTGTGTTAATTTGCTTAGGATAGTGACCTCTAGTTGCATCCATGTTGCTGCAAAGGGCATGATTTCATTCTTGTTAAGGCTGTATAATATTCCCCGGTATGCCGGACGCGATGGCTCAAGCCTGTAATCCCAGCACTTTGGGAGGCCGAGACGGGCGGATCACGAGGTCAGGAGATCGAGACCATCCTGGCTAACAAGGTGAAACCCCGTCTCTACTAAAAAATACAAAAAGCTAGCCGGGCGAGGTGGAGGGCGCCTGTAGTCCCAGCTACTCGGGAGGCTGAGGCAGGAGAATGGCATGAAGCCGGGAGGCGGAGCTTGCAGTGAGCTGAGATCCGGCCACTGCACTCCAGCCTGGGCGACAGAGTGAGACTCCGTCTCAAAAAAAAAAAAAAAAAATTCCTCAGTGTATATGTACAACGTTTTCTTTATCTAATCCCCCATTTGTGGCCACTGAAATTGAGTCCATGTCTTTGCTATTGTGATGAAAATGTATGAGTGTATGTGTGTTTTTGGTAGAACAATTTATTTTCCCTCTGGTATACACCCGATAATGGGATTGATGGTCATTCTGCTTTAAAGTTCTTTGAGAAATCACCAAAATGCTTTTCACAATGGCTGAACTAATGCACATTCCTAACAGTGTATAAGCATTTCCTTTTTTCTGCAGGCTGGCTAGCAACCGTTATTTTTTGACTTTTTAATAACAGCCATTCTGACTGGTGTGAGACGCTATCTCATCGTTGTTTTGATTCATATTTCTCTGATGATTAATGATGTTGAGCATTTTTAAATTTTCATTAACCACTTGTATGTCTTCTTCTGAGAAGTGTCTCTTCATGTGTTTGCCCACTTTTGATAGGGTTATTTGTTCTTTGCCTGTGAAGTTATTTAAGTTTCTTATAGAGTCTGGATGTTAGACCTTTGTCAAATGCATAGTTTGCAAATATTGTCTCCCATTCTGTAGGTTGTCTGTTTACTCTGTTGATCGTTTATTTTGCTTTGCAGAAGCTCTTTAGCTTAAACAATTCTTAGTTAGCTAAAGAGCATCTGAACAGTAAATTTGTCTGTTTTTGTTTTTGTTGTGATTGCTTTTGAGGATTTAGCCATAAACACTTTGCCAAGGTTGATGCTGAGATGTATTTCCTAGGGTTTCTTCTAGGATTTGTTATAGTTTGAGGTCTTACATTTACATCTTTAATTTATCTTCAGTTAATTTTTATAGTGAAAGGTAGGGGCCCAGTTTCATTCTTCTGCATATTGTTAGTCAGCTATCCTTGCACCATTTATTGAATAGGGTGTCCTTCCCTATTGCTAATTTTGGTCAAGTTTTTCAAAGATGATTGTAGGTGTGTAGCTTTATTTCTGGATACTCTATTCTGTTCCACTAGTCTAGGCATCTGTTTTTATAGCAGTACCATGCTGTTTTTGTTACTATAGACTAATAATATCATTTGAAGTCAGATAATGTGATGCCTCTGGCTGTGTTCTTTTTGCTTAGGATTGCTTTGGCTATTTGGGTTATTGTTTTGGTTCCATATGAATTTAAAATTGTTTTTCTAATTCTGTAAAAAAATGATGTTGGTAGTTTGATAGGAGTAGCACTTACTCTATAGATTGCTTTGGGCAATATGGCTATTTTAATGATATTGATTCTTCCAGTCTTTGAGCATGGAGTGTTTTTCCATTTGTTTGTGCCATTTCTAATTTCTTTCACAAATGTTTTGTAGTTCTTCTTGTACAGATATTTTACCACCTTGGTTAAATGCATTCCTAGCTATATTATTTGTTTTGTGGCTATTGTAAATGGGATTGTCTTCTTGATTTGGCTATCAGCTTGAACACTTGTTGGTGTATAGAAATGCTATTGATTCTCGTGCATTGAAAAAACTAAATTTTTTCTTGTGAATTGCTTCTAACTCATTTTCAGTGACTTCTAACTAAATATTTACTTTTGAGATAATTGTAAACTCACTTGCAGTGATACGAAATAACACAGGAAGGTCTCATGTTTAATCAGTTTCTCCCAATGGCGACACCTTCATTACTATATCACAACTAGGATATTGACATTGAAATAGTCAAGATCCAGAAAAATTCCACTGTCACAAGGATTCTGTGAGTGTCCTTATTATAGCTACACCAACATTTCTGCCACTCGCCTTACCCCAACACCCGGAACCCTCTAATCTGTTCTTCATTTCTATAATTTTATCATTTCCAATCACTTTAAAAAATTATGTATATTGAATTCCCCTTCCTATCTCTCAACACTTTTTTGTGATTAATTTTTACTCAGAAAATTTTTGACTCTGGCTTTAATGTATTTTCACCTCTTTCCTAAGTTAATAAACATCCAGGAAATGACCTAAACCCAGTTTAGGTAGAATTATCAGAAGTTTAAAAGTCATTCATCCAACTACTATTTATTGAGTATCATATGCAGGATACTGTTCTATGCATAAGGAAACTTGATGAATAAGATAGACAAGGTTCCAGTCCACATAGAACTTGTATTCTAATGGGGGGAAACACACAATGAACATATTTTTAAGAAAGATAAAATACACAAGTTTTAAGCCCATTCTTGTACATTTTTTTCATTTATCTACGTATACTCCAGAGGAAACCAATCTGCTAGATTGTACACTCCATGAAAGCACTTTATTTCTCTTGTTTACTTTTTTATCCCCAGCACTCAGTACAAAACTGAGCACGTAAGAGATGGTTATTTATTCAAGTAATATTTATGGAGCCTATAATGTGGCCTCAGGCACAGTTATAGGCATTGAGATTATAGCAAGAACCAGCCAAAACTCTGTATTCTCACACAGTTTATGTAAATACTAAAGCTAGCTGACAGAAAATAAGTTTTTAATAACCTGTCACTATTACCATTGCTATTAGCATTGCTTTCACTATTATTAAAATTACTGCAACTGATTCATAAATGTAAATGCTGTAGTAATTTTCAGAACATAACAAATGTGCAGGAAAATCCAGCGTAAAATTTCACAAAGGTTAATGTTAATATTATATACCCTTTCTACCTAAACCACAAATGATGTTTCAACTTTCCTCTGGGTGAGCAGTATTCTAGATATCCTTTCCACAACTGACACATCTAGCTAACTTTCACCTGGATATTTATTCTGAACATACCATAGAAGTTCAGGTAGTCATTCAAAAGCAGGGAATTTGGTATTACTAATAATATCAAATAACTAGTTTTGTGGAAAACAAAACAAAAACAACTTTGGCTTATGGTGCATCATTGTTTCCAGTAAATTACACATTCTATTTGCTTTTGGTAGATAATATGTTTCTTTTTGCATATCAAAATATCTCCTTAGCTGACATGTGGATAAGACTGTTCAGGATTGGGCTGAGTACAAAGAACACTTGCCAAAAATATCTGATTGAATGCAGAGAATAGCAAGTTGTCACTCATTATCAACATGCATAAAGAGAACTCCATAGATGATTTGGGGCTGCTTGCTCCAGTTTTGATGAAATGAGAATGCTTTCATCTAATATACCTCCAGCTCCAGGAATGATGTGTAATATTATTTTGTACATATGACTACTCTTATTTGAGGCTTTCTCTCTTGACCTCGCTTATCTTCTCCCCTCTGTTTGGGCACTGGTGGTTTGCAGAAAGCATTTGTTGATAATTTTCCTCTCTTTTTAACTTATTTTTCTTTGGTGGGAAGAGTAAGGTTTGAGGATCAAATAAAATCTCAGAGGAAGTTTAAGATTTATTTTTTTCTTTTTTGACTGAAAGTCTCTTCAAAGCAGAACCCAGGCTGATGGGATGACATTTCTAACTTCAACTTTCTTGTGGTTTATTCAATACAGATGTAAATTTAACATTATCTGGCCTTTAAAGGAAGAACACACGAGAGAAGATAAAACCAAATCAAAAATAGCTGTGAGAAACAAACATGTGGAAACATCTGACACTAGTAGCATGCTTTTCCATCACCATTACCACTATTCTAATCTTGGCACACGCAGTCTAATACCTAAGACCATCTCAAAAACCCCTTACTGGAATTGCCACTGCCTCTCAAGAGCCTCCGCCCTCCCCACTCTATCTTTACTTCAATTCATCTTATACAATTGGCCTAAAATTATTTTCCTTAAACCCTTTCACCGCTTCCATCATGCTACTATAAATTTAAATCAAAATCAAATCTAAATCATGTTACTATAAAAATCTAAAACAAAGCAAAAAAATCGCTATCTTGGCTATTCAGAATTCTGAGTCTGGGTTAGAGTACTGGAGTCTTATTTTTGAAGCTCCTATGTCATTCTGAAGTGCAGGCAAGGCTGAGGAATTGCTGGACTTCAACTCAAAGCCCAAAGTCATTAACTTCACATCCAAGCTCAGTTTAATCTAACCTTAAAGCTATTACATTTACCTGAAAATATATATTTAAACTAAATAAACTTCATTAACTTTTGTATTTCCTAATTGATTCAAGTGTGAACTAACTAGATTTTTCTATCGCTTATCCAAAACAAGTGAATTTTTAATGCAGATCTAACTTTACACACAGAGAGAATATGAAATGATAAACTTTCAGTTTTCCAGCTACATAATTTTAAAAGGCAGATGCTTTTCTCATTTCTTCGAGTGCTAAAAGGCCTCTGGCTATAGCCCTATATATAACATAAAAGAATAGAAGCAATGCAATAAATGGTGTTGTTGCAAATAAAACCTTCATTATTGGGCTACTTTAAGACAGAATATCTGCTAAAATATGCATCTACTTTGAGTATGTTTAATTGTTTATTCCAAATACAGGGAAAATAAGGCCTATTATGAAAGCTTAATTGCATTAAACACAAATATTGGTAACTCGCTTTGTTGCATGAGTAGTCTTAAGGAAGACTCAAGCTGTTGAGTGGAGTAAGTTATTCAAAAATATCGATGACTTGAAGAGAGCAAACTATCTTATTTTATTCAAAGTTGTGCTAATTAATAAACTTCCTGAGTAGTAAAGGCTGAAGATATCAGAAGGTTTTGATGCTTAATAAACCGATGATGTTTTTGTTTATTCTCTTTGAAATCCCAGGCCTTTGCTGAGGACTCAATTATCAATGGCTTATATTTTTAAAATTTTATATCACTTTAACAGACATTATTTCCTAGTAGCTCATCCACACTCACATAAAATATAATGCATGTTTATACTAAATATTGAAGTCAAGCAACTGTATAACTGGGAATTTTTCTGAATATGTAATGTGTACCTCTGATCCTCAACAGTAAAATGGATACAGCATTAGTTATGCGTTGCTATGTAAAAGTTACCCCAAACCATACTACTGTAAAACAATCAACATTTATCATATCACATATTTTATGGGTTAGGAATTTGGGGGCAGCTTAGCTGGGTGATTTTGGCTCAAGATTCCTCATGAAAAGCTGACCAACTCTCCTGGTGTTCCTGGGACCGAGGGAGTTCCAACAACGTGGACTTTTTAGTTTTAAAATTGGGATATTCCTTGCTAAACTGGAAAAAGTTGGTCATGCAAACTGGATGCCTGGAATGGAGGAGTTTCAGCGCTAAAACACAAGAAAGTCCTGAGCAAATTGAGGCAAGCTGTTCACTTTACTCTTGAGATTGAAGTCAAGATAAAGGTTGAGGATACAGTCATCTACGGGCTTGACTAGGCCTGCAGGATACATTTTCATACACAATCACATAATAATTCGGAAGAGTCCTCAGTACTGGGCTTCTCCTAAGGGAAGCTTGACTGTCCTCATGCCATGACAGTTAACTTACCCCAGAATGAATGGTCAAAGAGAGAAATAACAAAGGAGAAGTCACAATGCTTTTTTTAAAACCTAACCTGAGATGTGTCATTTCTGTCTTACTTTATTCATTATTAGTGAATAACTTTATTCATTATTAGTGAATCACTAAATCTAGATTATTCACAAGGGAAGAAGAATTGAATTCCACCTCTTATTGGAACAAATATCAAAGAATTTGTGCGAATATTTTAAAACTGCCACAGGAATGATGGTGTTTAATTATAGTTTGTTGTCAGTAGTAAATGAATTTATATATATATATATATATATAAAGAATTTAGAACTATATCAGGTACAAGTACAAAACAGTTTACTAGTGTTTGATAATTTTCTGCCTTCCCTCAAATAAACAAATAAGCTTTGTCTAACTCATGAAAACCATCTTGGTTTTTTTAATAAATCAATTACTCAGAAATTTGGCTTTAAAAATTTACTGGAAGCTAGAGTTAATGAATAAGAGTTAAAATGCAAATTCAAATTATGTATAAAGCTAACTGAAAAAACGTTATTTATAAGAAGTGTTGATGGCTTTTTGTATTTCTTTTTTTGTTTTTTGGTTTTTAGTTAGTTAGTTTGTTTTTTCTTCAACTGTTTAAAGTTCCAGGGTACATATGCAGGATGTGCAGATTTGTTACATAAGTAATGGTGTGTCTTGGTGGTTTGCTGCACAAATCAACCCATTACTCAGGCATTAAGCCCAGCATCCATTAGTTATTCTTCCTGATGCTCTTCTTTCCCCAGCCCCAGTGAACAGGCTCCAGTGTGTGCTGTTCCCTGCCATTTGTCCATATATTCTTATTGTTGAGCTCCAACTTATAAATGAGAGCATGTGGTGTTTTACTTTCTGTTCCTGCATTAGTTTGCTGAGGATAATGACTTCCAGCTCTATACATGTCTCTGCAAAGGGCATGATCTTGTTCCTTTTTATGCCTGCATAATATTCCATGGTGTATATGTATCACATTTTCTTTATCCACTCTATCTTTGATAGTCATTTGGATTGATTCCATGTCTTGGCTATTGTGAATACTGCTGGAATGAACATGCACATGCATACATCTTTATAACAGAATAATTTATATCCTTCGGTTATATACCCAGTAATGGGATTGCTAGGTCAAATGGTATTTCTGCCTCTAGGTCTTTGAGGAATCACCACACTGTCTTCCACAATGGTTGAACTGATTTACACTCCCACCAACAGTGTAAAAGTGATCCTTTTTCTCTGCAATCTCATCAGCATCTGCTGTTTCTTGACTTTTTAATAATTGCCATTCTGACTGGCATAGCATTGTATCTCATTGTGGTTTTGATTTGCTTTTCTCTGATGATCAGTTATGTTGAGTTTTTTTCATGTTTGTTGGCCTTATGAATGTATTCTTTAAGAAGTGACTGTTCATGCTCTTGGTCCACTTTTTAATGGGGTTGTTTTTTCTTGTAAATTTCTTTAAGTTTCTTGTAGAGTCTGGATATTAGACCTTTGTCAGATGGATAGATTGAAAAAAAATTATCCCATTCTGTAGGTGGTCTGTTCACTCTGATGATAGTTTATTTTGATCTGCACAAGCTCTTTCATTCAATGAGATCCCATTTACCAATTTTTGCTTTTGCTGCTATTGCTTTTGGCATTTTCATCATAAAATCTTTGCCATTGCCAATGTCCTGAATGGTATTATCTAGATTTTCTTCTAGGATTTTTGTAGTTTTAGGTTTCATATTTAAGTCTTTAATTCATATCAAGCTAATTTTTGTATAAGGGATAAGGAACAGGTCAAGTTTTAATTTTCTGTACATGGCCAGCCAGTTCTCCTGGCACCATTTATTAAATAGGGAATGCTTACCCCATTGCTTGCTTTTGTCAGGTTTGTTGAAGATCAGATGATTGTAGGTGTGTGGTCTTATTTCTGAGTTCTCTATTCTGTTTCATTGGTCAATGTGTATGTTTTTGTACCAATATCATGTTGTTTTGGTTATTATAGCCTTGTACTCCAGTTTGAAGTCAGGTAGCGTGATGCCTCCAGCATTGTTCTTTTTGCTTAGGATTGTCTTAGCTGTGCAGGCTCTTTTTAAATTCCACATGAATTTTAAAATAGTTTCTTCTAATTCTGTGAAGAATGTCAATGGTAGTTTAATAGTTAATTTAAATAGCATTAAATCTATGAATTACCTTAGGCATTATGGCCATTTTGACAATATTAATTCTTCCTACCCATGAGCATGGAATATTTTTCCATTAGTTTGTGTCTTCTGATTGATTTGAGCAGTAGTTTGTAGTTCTCCTTGAAGAGTTCCTTCACTTCCCTTGTTAGATGTATTCCGAGGTATTTTTTTCTCTCTGTAATAATTGTGAATGGTAACTGATTCATAATTTGGCTCTCTGTTTGCCTCTTGTTAGTATATAGAAAAGCTAGCAATTTTTGCACACTAGTTTTGTATCCTGAGACTTTGCTGAATTTGTGTATCAGCTTAAGTTACTTTGGGGCTAAGATGATGGGGTTTTCTAGATACTGGATTATGTCATCTGAAATCAAAGATAAGTTGACTTCCTCTCTTCCTATTCGAATACCCTTTATCTCTTTCTCTTGCTTGATTGCCCTGGCCAGATCTTCCAATACTATGTTGAATAGGAGTGGAGAGATAGGGCCTCCTTGTCGGTGTCAGTTTTCAGAAGGAATGCTTCCTAATTTTGCCCATTCAGTATACTATTGACTGTGGGTTTGTCATATATGGCTCTTATTATTTTAAGGTATATTCCTTCAATACCTAGTTTATTGAGAGTTTTTAACATAAAGAGATGTTGAATTTTATTGAAGGTTTTTTCTGCATCTATTGGGATAATTATCTGTTTTTTGTCTTTAGTTCTGTTTATGTGATGAATTACATTTATTGATTTGTATATGTTGAAACAACCTTGCATCCTGCGGATGAAGCCATCTTGATCATGGCAGATAAGCTTTTTGATGTTCTGCTGGAATTGGTTTGTTAGTATTGTATTGAGGGGTTTTGCATTTATGTTCATCAAGGATGTTGGGCTAAGGTTTTCGTTTTTTGTTGTATTCCTGTCAACTTCTGATATCAGGATAGTGCTGGCCTCAAAAAAATAATTTAGGGAGGAGTCTGTCCTTTTTGATTGTTTGGAATAGTTTCAGTAAAAATTGTACCAGTTCTTCTTTGTATCTCTGGTAGAATTCAGCTGTGAATCCATCCAATCCTGGGTGTTTTTGGGTTATTGGTAGGCTATTACTACCTCCATTTCAGAATTTGTTATTGATCTATTCAGGGGTTCAATTTCTTTCTCATTCAGTTTTCAGAGGGTAAGGGTATATGTTCCCAGGAGTTTACCCAACTCTTCTAGATTTTCTAGTTTATCTGCGTAGAAGTGTTTATAGTATTCTCTGATGGTTGTTTGTATTTCTGTGGGGTCATTGCTGAAACCCCCTTCTCATTTTTGATTTTGTCTATTTGGTTATTCTCTATTTTCTTTCTTATTAGTCTAGATAGCAGTGTGTTTTATCAATTTTTGCAAGAAATCAGCTCCTGGATTCATTGATTTTTGAAGGGCTTTTGTGACTCTATCTCCTCCACTTCTGCTCTGATCTTTGTTATTTCTTGCCTTCTGCTAGTTTTGGGGCTTGTTTGCTCTTGGTTCTCTAATTCTTTTAGTTGTGATGTTAGGTTGTTGATTTGAGATCTTTCTAGATTTTTGATGTGGGCATCTAGTGCTATAAATTTCCCTCTTAATACTGCTTTAGCTGCATCCCAGAGATACTGGTATGTTGTCCTATTGTTCTTATTAGTTTCAAAGAACTTCTTGATTACTGTCTTAATTTCATTATTTATCCAGGAGTAATTCAGGAGCAGGTTGTTCAATTTTGATGTAGTTGGGTGGTTTTGAGTGAATTTCATAATCTTGAGTTCTAATTTGATTGTGGTGTGGCCTGAGAGACTGTTATAATTTCAGTTATTTTGCATTTGCTTAAGAGTGTTTTACTTCCGATTATGTGATCAATTTTAGAGTAAGTGCTACATGGAGATGAGAAGAATGTATATTCTGTTGTTTTGGCATGGAGAGTTATGTAGATATCTATCAGATCCACTTGACCCAGAGCTACGTTTAGCTCTTGAATAGCTTTGTTAATTTACTGTCTTGATAATCTGTCTAGCATAGTCAGTGGGGTGTTAGTCTCCCACTATTATTGTGTGTCAGTCTAAGTCTCTGTAAAGATGTCTAAGAACTTGCTTTATGAATGTGGGTGCTCCTGTATTAGGTACATATATATTTAGGATAGTTAGTTATTCTTGTTGTATTGAACACTTTACTGTTGTGTAATGGTCTTCTTTGCCTTTTTTGATCTTTGCTGGTTTAAATCTGTTTTGTCAGAAACAGATTTGCAATCCCTGGTTTTGCCTGTTTTCCATTTGCTTGGTAAATTTTACTCCATTCCTTTATTTTGAACCTGTGTGTGTCTTTGTATGTGAGATGGATCTCTTAAAGACAGCATACTGATGGATCTTGACTCTTTATCCAGCTTGCCATTCTGTGCCTTTGAATTGTGGCATTTATCCCATTTACATTTAAGGTTAATATTGTTGTGTGTGAATTTCATGCTGTCATGATGCTAGCTGGTTATTTAGCAGACTTGTTGATGTGGGTGCTTCATAGCATCACTGCTCTGTGTAGTACTTCAGTGTGGTTTTGTAGTGGCTGGTAACAGTTTTTCCTTTCCATATTTAGTGCTTCCTTCAGGAGCTCTTGCAAGGCAGGCCTGGTGGTGATAAATTCCCTCAGCATTTGCTTATCTGAAAAGAATCTTATTTCTCCTTCACTAATAAAGTTTAGTTTGGCAGGATACAAAATTCCATGTTGGAATTTTTTCTTTTTTTAAATTATACTTTAAGTTCTAGGGTACATGTGCACAACATGCAGGTTTTGTTACATAGGTATACATGTGCCATGTTGGTTTGCTGCACCCATCAACTTGTCATTTACATTAGGTATTTCTCCTAATGCTATCCCTCCCCTAGTCCCCCATCCTATGATAGGCCCCAGGGTGTGATGTTCCCCACCCTGTGTCCGAGTGTTCTCATTGTTCAATTCCCACCTATGAGTGAGAACACGCTGTGTTTGGTTTTATACCCTTGTGATAGTTTGCTGAGAATGATGGTTTCCAGCTTCATCCATGACCCTGCAAAGAACATGAACTCATCATTTTTATGACTGCATAGTATTCCACGGTGTATGTGTCACATTTTCTTAATCCAGTCTATCATTGATGGATATTCAGGTTGGTTCCAAATCTTTGCTATTGTGAATAGTGCTGCAATGAACATACATGTGCATGTGTCTTTATAGTATCATGATTTATAATCCTTTGAGTATATACCCAGTGATAGGATCGCTGGGTCAAATGGTATTTCTAGATATAGATCCTTGAGGAATTGCCACACTGTCTTCCACAATGGTTAAACTAATTTATACTCCCACCAACAGTGTAAAAGCATTTCTATTTCTCTACATCTTCTCCAGCATCTGTCATTTTCTGACATTTTAATGATCGCCATTGTAACTGGCGTGAGATGGTATCTCTTTGTGGTTTTGATTTGCATTTCTCTGATGACCAGTGATGATGACCATTTTTTCATGTGTCTGTTGGCTGCATAAATGTCTTCTTTGGAGAAGTATCTGTTCATCTACTTTGCCCACTTTTTGATGGGGTTGTTTTTTTTTTCCTTGTAAATTTGTTTAAATTCTTTGTAGATTCTGGATATTAGCCCTTTCTCAGATGTGTAGATTGCAAATATTTTCTCCCATTCTGTAGGTTGCCTGTTCACTCTAATGGTAGTTTCTTTTGCTGTGCAGAAACTCTTTAGTTTAATTAGATCTCATTTATCTATTTTGACTTTTGTTGTCATTTCTTTTGGTGTTTTAGTCATGAAATCCTTGCCCATGCCTATGTCCTGAATGGTACTGCCTAGGTTTTCTTCTAGGGTTTTTATGGTTCTAGGTCTAACATTTAAGTCTTTAATCCATCTTGAATTAATTTTTGTATAAGGTGTAAGGAAGGGATCCAGTTTCAGCTATTTAATAGGGAATCCTTTCCCCATTTCTTGTTTTTGTCAGGTTTGTCAAAGATCAGATGGTTGTAGATGTGTGGTGTTATTTCTGAGGACTCTGTTCTGTTCCATTGTTGTATATCTCTGTTTTGGTACCAGTACCATGCTGTTTTGGTTACCGTATCCTTGTGGTATAGATTGAAGTCAGGCAGCATGATGCCTCCTACTTTGCTCTTTTTGCTTAGGATTGTCTTGGCAATTCGGGCTCTTTTTTGGTTCTGTATGAACTTTATAGTGGGTTTTTTTTCCAATTCTGTGAGAAAGTAATTGGTAGCTTGATGGGGATGGCATTGAATCTATAAATTACCTTGGGCAGTATGGCCATTTTCATGATATTGATTCTTCCTGTCCATGAGTATGGAATGTTCTTCCATTTGTTTGTGTCCTCTTTGATTTCACTGAGCAGTGGTTTGTAGTTCTCCTTGAAGAGGTCCTTTACATCCCTTGTAATTGGATTCCTAGGTATTTTATTCTCTTTGTAGCAACTGTGTATGGAAGTTCACTCATGATTTGGCTGTCTGTTTGTCTGTTATTGGTTTATAGGAATGCTTGTGATTTTTGCACATTGATTTTGTATCCTGAGACTTTGCTGTAGTTGCTTATCAGTTTCAGGAGATTTTGGGCTGAGATGATGGAGTTTTCTAAATATACAATTATGTCATCTGCAAACAGCGACAATTTGACTTCCTCTTTTCCTAATTGAATACCCTTTATTTCTTTCTCCTGCCTGATTGCCCTGGCCAGAACTTCCAACACTATATTGAATAGGAGTGGTGAGAGAGGGCATCCTTGTCTTGTGCTGGTTTTCAAAGGGAATGCTTCCAGCGTTTGCCCATTCAGTATAATATTGGCTGTGGTTTTGTCATAAATAGCTCTTAGTACTTTCAGGTACATTTCATCAATACCTAGTTTATTGAGAGTGTTTAGCATGAATGTCTGTTGAATTTTGTTGAAGCCATTTTCTGCGTCTATTGAGATAACCATGTATTTTTTTGTCATTTTCTTCTGTTTATGTGATGGATTACATTTATTGATTTGTATATGTTGAACCCACTTTGCATCTCAGGAATGAAGCCAACTTGATTGTGGTGAATAAAATTTTGATGTGCTGCTGGATTCAGTTTGTCAGTATTTTATTGAGGATTTTTGCATTGATATTCATCACGGATATTGGTCTAAAATTCTCTTGTGTGTGTGTGTGTGTGTGTGTGTGTGTGTCTCTGCCAGGCTTTGGTATCTGGATGATTTGGCCTCATAAAATGAATTAGGGAGGATTCCCTCTTTTTCTATCGCTGAGGAAAGTCTCATAAGGAATACTATCAGCTCCTATTTGTTCCTCAGGTAGAATTCGGCTGTGAATCCATCTGGTCCTGGACGTTTTTTGGTTGGTAGGCTATTAATTATTGCCTCAATGTCAGAGCCTGTTTTTGGTGTATTCAGAGATTTGACTCCTTCCTAGTTTAGTCTTGGGAGAGTGTATGTGTCCAGGATTTTATCCATTTGTTTTATATTTTCTAGTTTGTTTGTGTAGAGGTGTTTATAATATTCTCTGATGGTAGTTTGTATTTCTGTGGGATTGGCGGTGATATTCCCTTCATCATTTTTTATTGCATCTATTTGACTCTCCTCTCTTTTCTTCTTTATTAGTCTTGCTAGCAATCTATCAATTTTGTTGATCTTTTCAAAAACCAGCTCCTGGATTCACTGATTTTTTGGAAGTGGTTTTGTGTCTCTATCTCCTTCACTTCTGCTCTGATCTTAGTTATTTCTTGTCTTCTCTTAGCTTTTGAATTTGTTTGCTCTTGCTTCTCTAGTTCTTTTAATTGTGATGTTAGGGTGTTTATTTTAGATCTTTTCTGCTTTTTCTTGTGGGAATTTAGTGCTATAAATTTCCCTCTACACACTGCTTTAAATGTGTCCCAGAGATTCTGGTATGTTGTGTCTTTGTTCTCATTGGTTTCAAAGAACATCTTTATTTCTGCCTTCATTTTATTATTTACCCAGTAGTCATTCAGGAGCAGGTTGTTCAGTTTCCATGTAGTTGTGTGGTTTTGAGTGAGTTTCTTAATTTTGAGTTTTAATTTGATTGCACTGTGGTTTCAGAGACAGTTTATTGGGATTTCTGTTTATTTACATTTGCTGAGGAGTGCTTTACTTCCATTTATGTGGTTAGTTTTAGAATAAGTGCAATGTGGTGCTGAGAAGAATGTATATTCTGTTGATTTGGGGAGAAGAGTTCTGTAGATGTCTATTAGGTCTGCTTGGTGCAGAGCTGAGTTCAATTCCTGGATATCCTTGTTAACTTTCTAATTCATTGATCTGTCTAATATTGACAGTGTGGCGTTAAAATCTCCCATTATTATTGTGTGGGAGTCTGAGTCTCTTTGTAAGTATCTAAGGACTTGCTCTATCAATCTGGGTGTTCCTGTATTGGGTGCATATATATTTAGGATAGTTAGCTCTTCTTGTTTTATTGATCCCTTTACCATTATTTAATTACCTTCTTTGTCTGTTTTGATCTTTGTTAGTTTAAATTCTGTTTTATCAGAGAGTAGGATTGCAACCCCTGCTTTTTTTTTTTTCCATTTGCTTGGTAGATCTTCCTTCATCCCTTTATTTTGAGCCTATGTGTGTCTCTGCATGTGAGAGCGGTCTCCTGAATACAGCATTCCAATGGGTCTTGACTCTTTATCCAATTTGCCAGTCTGTGTCTTTTAATTGGGGCATTTGACCCATTTACATTTGAAGTTAATATTTTTATGTATGAATTTGGTCATGTCTTTATGATGTTAGCTGGTTATTTTGACCATTAATTGATGCAGTTTCAGCATACCATCAATGAACTTTACAATCTGGCATGTTTTTGCAGTGGCTGGTAGCAGTTGTTCCTTTCCATGTTCAGTGCTTCCTTCAGGAGCTCTTGTAAGGCAGGCCTGGTTGTGACAAAATACCTCAGCATTTGCTTGTCTGTAAACGATTTTATTTCTCTCTCACTTATGAAGCTTAGTTTGGCTGGATATGAAATTCTGTGTTGAAAATTGTTTTCTTTAACAATGAATATTTGCCCCACCCCCACTCTCCTCTGGCTTGTAGGTTTTCTGTGAGAGATCAGCTGTTAGTCTGATGGGCTTCCCTTTGTAGGTAACCTGACCTTACGCTCTGGCTACCCTTAACATTTTTTTCCTCATTTCAATCTTGGACAATCTGAGATTATGTGTCTTGGGGTTGCTCTACTTGAGGAGTACCTTAATGGTTTCTCTGCATTTACTGAATTTAAATGTTGGCCTATCTTGCTAGGTTGGGAAATTTTTTCAGGATAATATCCTGAAGAGTGTTTTCCAATCTGGTCCCATTCTCCCCATCGCTTTCAGGCACACCAATCAAACGTAGATTTGGTCTGTTCACACAATCCCATATTTCTTGGAGGCTTTGTTTGCTTCTTTTTACTCTTTTTTCTCTAAACTACTTGTCTTGCTTTATTTCATTAATCTGATCTTCAATCACTGATACCCTTTCTCTGGTTTTTCCCCATCTTTGTGGTTTTATCTACCTTTGGTCTTTGATGTTGGGGTTTTGATGTGGATGTCCTTTTTGTTGATGTTGATGCTATTCCTTTCTGTTTGTTAGTTTTCCTTCTAACTGTCAGGTCACTCAGCTGCAGGTCTGTTGGAGTTTTCCAGAGGTCCACTCCAGACTGTTTGCCTGGGTATCACCAGTTGAGGCTGCAGAACAGCAAACATTACTCCCTAATACTTCCTCTGGAAGCTTTATCCCAGAGGAGCACCTGCCTGTATGAGGTGTCTGTCGGCCCATACTGGGAGGTGTCTACCAGTTAGGCTACATGGGGGTCAGGGACCCACTTCAGGAGGCAGTCTGTCCATTCTCAGAGCTCAAATGCCATGCTGAGAGAACCACTGCACCCTTCAGAGCTGTCAGACAGGGAAGTTTAAGTCTGCAGAAGTTTCTGCTGCTTTTTGTTCAGCTATGCCCTGCCCACAGAATTGGAGTCTATAGTGCACTGTTGGGTAGGAGTGTCCCATTTTTCCAGGTGCAGCCTGTCACAGCTTCCTTTGGCTAGGAAAGGGAAATCCTGTGACCTCTGGCACTTCCCAGGTGAGGCAACACCCCGCCCTGGTTCGGTTCACCCTCTGTGCACTGTACCCAATGTCCAGCCAGTCCTAACAAGATAAACCAGGTACCTCAGTTGGAAATGCAGAAATCATCCATCTTCTGCGTTGATCATGCTTGGAGCTGCAAACCAGAGCTGTTCCTATTCAGCCATCTTGAACGGAAGCCAGAAATTCTTTTCTTTAAGAATGTTGAATATTGGCCTCCAATTTCTTCTGGCTTGTTATGTTTCCATTGAAAAGGTTCACTTTTAGTCTGATGGGCTTCCCTTTGTAGGTAACCTGGTCTTTCTTTCTGGCTGAACTTATCTTTTTTTTTTTTTTCACTTTGATGTTGAAGAATCTGATGATTATGTGTCTTGGGGTTGATCCTCTCCTGGAGTGGCTTAATGGGGTTTTCTGGATTTCCTGAATATGAATGTTGGCCTGTCTTGCTAGGTTGGGGAAGTTCTCCTGGAAGACATCCTAAAGTATGTTTTCCAACTTGGTACCTTTCTCCTAATCTCTTTCAGGTACTCCAATCAGTCATAGGTTCAGTCTTTTTACATAGTCCCATATTTCTTGGAGGTTTTGCTCACCACTTTTTGTTCTTTTTTCTCTATTGTTGTCTGCCTGTCTAATTTCAGAAAGATAGTCTTTAAGCTCTGAGATTAATTCCTCCCCTTAGTCTATTCTTCTGTTGATACTTGTGATTGCATTGTGAAGTTCTTGTGTTGTGATTTTCAGCTTCATCAGGTCAGTTATGCTTCTCTCTAAATTGCCTATAATAGTTATCAGCCCTTTTTTTTAAAATCACAATTCTTACCTTCTTTGTATTGGGTTACAACATGCCCCTTAAACTCAGTGAAGTTTATTATTACCCACTTTCTGAAGCCTATTCAATTCATCCATCTCAGCCTCTGTCCAGCTCTATAGGTGCTTGAGGTGATGCAGTCGTTTGAAGTAGAGGCACTCTAGCTTTTTGAGTTTTCAGTATTTTTGCCTTGATTGTTTCTCATCTTTGTGGCCTTATCTAGCTTTAATTTTTGAGGTTACTGACCTTTGATTAGGGTTTTTGTGAGTATAGCTTTTTTTGTTGATGCTGTCGTTGTTGCTTTCTCTTTTGTTTGTTTCTCCTTTAGCAATCAAGTTACTTTTCCATAGAGCTGCTGCTGTTTTCTGGGGGGTCCATTCCAGATCCTAGTCCTCTCAGTCCCTCCCACACCTGGAAGTATCACCAGTGAAGGCTGTGAAATAGCAAAGATGACAGCCTGTTCTTTTCTCTGGGAGCTCTGTCTCAGGGGGAAACTGACCTAATGCCAGCTAGGACATTCCTGTAGGAGGTGTCTGGAGAACGCTGTTGGGTGGTCTTACCCAATCAGTAGGAACAGTTTCAGGGACCTGGAAAGACTAAGTTGGCTGAATCGCAGGGTCAGCAGCTGCCCCTCTCCCTAGGGACTCCATCTCAGTGAGAGATTAGAGTTCTGCCTGTATAACCATGACTGTAGTTGATGAAATTCCTGCAGGGAGGTCCCACCCAGTGAGGAGGGATGGATCAGTGTCCCACTCAAAGAAGCAGACAGGCCACGATTAGGCACAACAGCTGTGCTGTGTTGTGGGAAATTCCTCCAAGTCCCTGATGTTGGCAGACTAAAGGGCCTGAGGAATGGCAGGTATGGCAGCTGCTCCTCCCCCTGGGAACTTGGTCTGTCTCACATCTCATGCCGTCTCCAGTTTGTTGCCACTGGCTAGCTGGAATTCCAAGTCAGTGTGTCTTAACTTGTGAGGTGCTGTGGGAGTGTGGCCCACAGAACGATGCCACTTGGCTCTCTAGATGCAGTCCCCTTCTAGGGGGAATGCACAGGATCTCCCACCTTGCTGAAATTCCTGGGCCAGAGTATGCAAAACTCCTGGGTTTCCCAGGCAACGAAGCGAGTGGCTGCCCCATTGAGACACCACACAGCTCTGTGCTTCAGACCCAAGAATGGTGACGTAGGTTCACAAGGGAATCTCCTGATCGCAGATTGCAAAGATACGTAGGAAAAGCATGTTTTCCTGGGCAGGGTCGCAGAATCCCTCACTGACTCTCTTGGCTGGGGGTGGGAGCTACCCTGTCTCTGTGCCACTCCCAGGTGGGCCATAACCGCAACCTAGTTTTCCTTGCTCTTGATGTGTTGAGCCCTCTGTGTAGTCAGTCTCAGTCTCAGTGTGAGAACTTGGATGCCTCAACTGAAGGTACAGAATTTACTTGCATTTTGTGACAGCCTCGGACACAGCTGCATCTAATTGGCCATCTTGGCCCCTCCCACAGCCATTTATATTTCTAAACAGATGGTCATCTATCTAAATGGATGCTAGATTGTATAGTAATTTGGTCATTTCCAGGAACTCTCAAGAACTTGATTTAGAACTCAAGGAAAGCAGAACCACTGTATTATTTCACCCTGTCTTCACTAATCTGGAGTTTTGCTCCATCAGTTATCTCTCTTCTTCCTAATATCTTTAGAGCTAAAGAAAACAAACCAAAAATCATTAATCTTTCCTTAAATACATTATTTCTTTGAACTGTATGTGTTTCAGGTAATAACTATGAAACTTCAAAATGCTTGTTAAATATCATAAATCCTTCTGAAGAAAGTTACCTGAATCAGCTCTTTGCCAAGAACTACAGCCAAAGAATGCAAAGTATGATCCCAGCAATTGCCAAACTACAAACTTAGATCCTAATACGAGACTCGCATGGCTTCTTCCTCCTTTAGAGCTTCAAAATCTTCCTGAGAAATAATCTAAAAATACTATATGACAACTACATGCAGAATAATAAATGCCAGAAGTATTCTTGGGTAAAATACAAAAAAAAAAACTATATTCTGCAGGATAAATTAGATGAGTGAAGCAATCCACTGTGATATTGTCTATATTTCCATGTCTACGTTTCTTCATAATTATGTAGTTCAGTTTTGTAATACACTAGCAAATTAGGAATTGAGGAGAGTTTGACTATTACGTTAAAACTGACAAAAGGAAATATTACACCTTAAATTACTGTACTTTCCCAAATTGTACTTTAAGAACAAATGCCTGTTAATGTGTACACTGAGAACAAACTGTTTCATAGAAAGAAATAAAAGAAAAGATGACAAACAAAATAAAGGAATCCTTTTTTCCTTTGAAAATTTACAGTGCATATTAGAAGTTCTGACAAGTTCAATGTAAAGGAGACCTACTGAAGTTGTTCAATGTTTAAAATAAGCAAAACATTTTATTAATATATCTGTAAAATAATCAGTTTCAAAATTGTTGAAAATAAAGTGGAAAACAGAGGCAAATTAAAATATGTTCATCTGCATGAAAATACTGTAGCAGACATTTAGTGCTATTTTTATATAACTTTGTTTGCTAATGATTTATGTTTTAGTGTCCTCTCTCATGCATTGACTACAATGACATAGTATTGACACTAGCTCAAACTGAAATTATTCCTGCTTCCCTAAACTTAGGAACATACTAAAACCCTAGTGCTTGTTTGAGGGCAGCAACAGTATATGGCCTTGTTTTGAAGAAGGCTAACTGAACATGAGTTATTCCATATAGGATAGCAATCAATCAACTCAGTTGCATTCTTCATTTGGGCAATTGTGTAAGAGTTACAAAGAGAAAATAGGTTATTTAAGCTCTGGCTTCCAGAAAAAGAAACACTAAGCAAATGTTCCAGTTTTCATAAGTTGTGTTGTGGATCTCAGACTAGACAGTTGATAAAGTGACCGTTAACACATTATCATTCTTGCATATTTTTATAATACATCTCCAAAACTAAAGTTAACCTATTTTTCCTCTTCTTTGCAACTTCAATGAGTTTGACCAGTATATTCTTCCACTAGATCTTGTGAGTCTCTCTTGTATTTTTTGCACCATTAACTGTCTTAAGAGATTAGTTAGACATAGTCAATTAATCTCCAAAAATGGCACCAAAAATATGCAATATAGAAAGAATAGTCTCTTCAAAAAATGTTACTGGGAAAATTGAATATCCACATATAAAAGAGAGAAATTAGAACTTTATCTTAGACGTTTCACAAAAATCAAGCGAAATAGTTTAAAAAATACTTAAATCTAAGACCTGAAACCTTAAAAATATGAAAAGCATACACAGGAAAAATGTCCTTGATATTGGACTTTGCAATTATTTTTTGGATATGATACCAAAAGCACAGGTAACAAAAGTAAAAATTTTTAAAAATCAGACTACGTGAAACTTCAAAAAATATGCCCAGTGAAGGAAACAATCAACGAACTGAAAAGGAAATCTATGGAATGAAATAAAATATTTGCACACCATCTATCTGATGGAGGCCTAATATTCAAAATTAATGGGGAAATACATACAAGTCAATACCAGAAAAAAAAATTTTTTTAATTGTTCAAGGGGCTTGATTGGCCTTTTTTTTTTCAGATAAGACATACAAATGGCCAAGAGGTATATAAAAAAGCATTCGATAGCACTAATTTTAATCATAAAGAAATTGCAAATCACAATGTCAATGATACCTCACACCTGTTAGCATGGTTATTACCATAAAGTCAAAAGATAGGGAGAAAGTTAAAAAAAAAAAAAGAGAAAGGAAACCCTTGTACAGTGTCTGAGGGATTTTACAATGGTAAGCCGTTATTGGAAAACAGTATGGAGGTTCCTCAAAAACCCAAAGAAATACAACTATGATATGATCCAGTAATCTTAATTCTGGGTATTTATTTATAGGAAGCAAAATTGGTATCTTGAACACAAATCTGCACCCTCATGTTTATTGCAGCATTATTCATAGTACCCAAGGAATGGAAACTACCAAAGTGTCCACTGATGAATAATAGATAACGATAATGAGACATACACCACAAACACACACACACACACACACACACACACACACACACAACAATTCAGCCTTAAAAAATAAGGAAATCTTGTCATTTGCACAAGCATGGATGAATCTAGAGGACAGTATGCTAAGTGAAATAAGCTAGACACAGAGAAATACTACAGTCTCATTTACATGTGGAATCTAAAGTAGTCTTATAGGAACAGAGAGTAGAAAGATGCTTGCCAGGGGCTGGAATATGATCTTAATGTAGCTTCTATTACTTTAACAATTAGCAGAATAAATGCCTTTAAAACATTCCAAAACATTCTTATCTTTCAACTTATTGATTTGAGCATCCCTTAAAAGGAATCCCCAGTCTACCATAGGTTCTTATATTAATACTATGGTGTGAATGTGTTCCCCAAAATTCATGTGTTGGAAATTTGGCCCCCAGTATATGGAGGCAGGGCTTAATTGAGGTGTTTAGGTCATGGGGTACCAACCTCAAAAATGAAATTATGACATTATTATGAATATAGGTTCATTATAATGAGAGTGGTTTTTAATGAAAGGATGAGTTTGTTCCCACCTCGGTCTCTCTTACCCTCTCTTTATCCTTTCTTCATGGCATGGCACAGCAAGCAACCCTTTATTAGGTGCCAGTCTCTCAATCTTGGACTTTCCAGCCTCCACAACTGTGCATCAATAAATTTCTGTTTATTATAAATTACCCAATCTCAGGTATTCTGATATAACAGCACAAAGTGTACTAATGCAATTGCCTTTTGTATATCTGAGTTAGGATAGTTTTCTATTTGACTATTTCAAAGAGATGTTTAACCAATTAGAGACTGCCTTGTTGGAAAAGAGGTCCCAAAGATCTCAGCACAGCACATAACACACAGTAGACGATGAACATTCATTTAAATAGAAATATGATACAGAAATGAGTTGGCAGGAAACTCCCACTCAAAAGGGAGGCTTTCAAGTGAAAACGTTACTATTGAAAATAAATATTAGTATTGTCATATTTTATATTCACTTGTCTCCTTTTAATTGTCTGAAGAATGAGCAAAACAAGCCCTAATGTGGAACACAGTACCTACTCTCTTCTCCAAATTATCTCTAAATAGATATAAAGAATGAAAGATGTTAACATTCTCATACATTAGTCATAGCGTGACTGAGGAAGATGAATATGTCATCCCACCAAAAACGGAAAGATTGCTGAGGTTGTCAGCGAGAACTTGATTAGTTTGCATCTGAAACTTGCTCAATTTGGATGTTCATGAGCCATACTGTCAGATTAAAGACAGATGCCCCATTTGAGTACACAGGCAAAGATAATATACACACAAATGTACCATCAATCCAGATCGATGCATATTTTTTCATTATATAATCAAATTCAAAAGTACATGAACTCTCTTCTGCCTGCTGTGTGGGTTGCTTATTACTAGAAAACAGATGCAACCTTTCTCTTGAGTGCTGAACCAAAGAAGCAATGCCCTCCTGAATAACATATTGACAAGGTAAACTTATTTCTGGATGTATCAAAAAAAAAAAAAAAGCTAGAGGTTCTATTTGTTATGAAAGATTTGGGGATGAGAAGATTTAAAAGTTAGATTATTTTGTATTCTTTCTCTGACTGATTGTACCTTTATTACACCTTAGAGTAATCACAGTATTATAGATAATAAATAAATAAAATGGGCCAAGGGACATTATGGGTTACGCTCAGACACATGATTTCGATTTTTTAAGACTCATGAGATTCACTCTTATGTAATTGAAAAATATTTATTTTTATAATGTGTAAGAGTCAATCAGAGCAGAGAGTCTTTCAAACAAATGTAAGTATCTGAAAAAAATATGTCATACATTAGGAGAGAATCAGAAAACTTTTAAACACAAATTTGGGTCTTGGATGGGTAGGGTTGAGGGAGTTTACTATTTTAGACAAAAACTTTATTTTGGCTTTTGAAGTTTTTATTTAGTTTTAAAATTTAACATGTCTAAGATTACAATCAAGGAGCAAATATCATAATAAAACTAATAGGCATTCTTAATCAGATTTATTTTATGTATATGTGTAATGATACTGCCTAAGGGCCAGATGCATACCTGGAATTCCAGCAGTTTGGGAGGCAGAGGCGGGTGGATCACGAGGTCAGGAGATTGAGACTATCCTGGCTAACACTATGAAACCCTGTCTCTACTAAAAATGCAAAAAAATTAGCTGGGCGTGGTGGCAGGCGCCTGAAGTCCCAGCTACCAGGGAGGCTGAGGCAGGAGAATGGTGCGAACCCAGGAGGTGGAGCTTGCAGTGAGCCAAGATCCTGCCACTGTGCACTCCAGCCTGGGCGACAGAGCGAAACTCTGTCTAAAAAAAAAAAAAAAAAAAAAAAAAAAACTGCCTCAGCCACATGGGCTAATTTTGGGTGACTTTTTAAAGTAAATCTGTGTATTACTTTCTTATCTAAAATTGTCTATTGAAGGGAAAATTGCTGCTATTCCTTTTCTTGCACCTCAGGTTAAAAAGGGGCTATACAATCACTCATGAGATATGATTTTGATCTTTTCAAGAAGGAGCATATTCCTAAATTGCATGGGGTAATCAGTACATTAGTTACGGAAAATTATTTTGGTGGTATAGATTTCTCTTTTCCAAGTAGGAATTTTATGCAACAATGTAATGTATAAAATATATTCTCCAGTATAATGTATTTTTAAAGACAGAGATAATACACAGATAGCATTAGGCTGCATGATTTTGGGGTGATGGTATGTTTACAGTGAATCCAAAGGCACCTGTGTCCTTTTTAGTTTATTTGGCACCCATCAGCAGATGGGACTGTCAAGCATCTCATGAGATATTAGAACACCCTTACTCAATAAACTTGTCAATAACATCCGTTAATATAATCATAAAGAATATGTACTTCTGTTAAATGAGTTACTAAATAAGTCCATTTTCAGCTCCATTATGAAAGATTTTGTTTTGGAAGTTCAACAAATATATTTTTCACAGTGACTTTGGGAAACCTGGTGGCATTTAGAAATGTTTGCGAGGTATATTTGAACAGCTATTATCCTCTTGCTAGAATAAAATTTCCCTAGCCTATAGCAAAGATTGAGATAATTTACTTTATTTATTTGTACTTTATTTAAAACCAAGTTGACTAAATAATACATAAATATCAATATCAGAATGTTTTAAGAGAAGATGTTTAAAATAAGCCCAACTGTAGGTTGAGTAACTAAGAAAGAGAAATTTACTTTGTGTAAGAGTGCTGATTTATGTAAAAAATATGGAATAAAGACTTGTTATGGACTGAATTATGTTCATCCCCTGCCCAGAATTCATATGTTGAAGTCCTAACTTCCAATGTGATATTTGGAGATGAGGCCTTTGAGAAGAAATTAGAGTCAGATGAGGTCATGAGGGTGGGGCCCTCATGATGAGATTAGTGACCTTATAAGAAGAATGAGAGAAAGAGAGAAATAGAGAGATTATCCTGTCCTCACTATGTGAGGACACAGAAGGAAAGCAGTCTAGAATGACTACATCATATCTTACCAAGTATGTCTCTTACAAAAAGTTTATATGCATCAAAAGGGTTTATATTATCATTACCTGCAAAAATAAACTCTATGAACATTATCCACTTTGTACAATACCTGTCACAAAGTTGCTATGCTGTGACAGTTTTGTTTCGTATTGTTAAAACAATAGTTATGAATTTCTAGCCCCTTCACCATTTATGTTATTTGTAATAAATTCATATAAAACTAAATAACAAAGTAGTACATTTATTGAAGTTATAATAGTTTCTTTCAATCCTTAACACACACACACACACACACATACACACATGCCTTTAAATTTGTTTCTTCTAAAATTAAAGCATTCTTAAATATCCCTTTATCCATTTGGAAAATAAACAAGTTGTGCTCTATGTGGATCTGTGGATGTCCTAGACACATAGTGAGCTTCAAAGTGTTGGAAAGCACTGACACTGGAGTTGGAGTACTTGCCTTGCAGTGGATCTTACTAACTTCATAAGACTCAGTTTCCTCATTTGCAAAATGAAGATAATTATAGTGCAGACTACCAACATTTATTGTGATGATTAAATAAATCAATGCTTATCAGAGATTTAGAACACTATGTGGTAAGTGGTAGGCAATAATTAAATACAGCTATTATTACTATCGCAATTAGCAAAAGAAACAGTCTAAATATGAATTTCAGTTGAAAGTCTTTAGGTTTTTCCAGTAACTGTTATTTATTTCTAGTTCTGTGCTAACTTTTGTAGGTTACATGAGTATTTTAATGATTATTATAATGAAAGGTAATGATTAGACTAGTTAAGATTGCTATACTGTAAGCTTCAGGAGGATAGGGACTATGTCTGTTTATTTCATGTTTTCAACCACAGCATCTACCATCAAACCTGGTACATATTAAGACATAGTAAATATTTGTTAACGGATAGTTGTGGAT
The DNA here is from genome assembly GCF_000951035.1 of Colobus angolensis palliatus. Taxonomy (NCBI): domain Eukaryota; kingdom Metazoa; phylum Chordata; class Mammalia; order Primates; family Cercopithecidae; genus Colobus; species Colobus angolensis. The sequence goes on along the minus strand of NW_012114699.1, from coordinate 3,477,363 downwards.
CACTTGTAGTAAGACTGAAATCTGCTATACTCATCTACCAAGGTTGAGCTTTAACTCAAACCTCAAATCATTTGTGAGAAACATAAAAAGTCTAGGCTTTATTTTGGGGTCTTGAATCCAAATAGTTAGGCCTGTGCTCTCAGCCAAGAAAAATTTTTAAAAAATATTTAATCAGGGGCGGAGCAAGATGGCCGAATAGGAACAGCTCCAGTCTCCAACTCCCAGCGCGAAGGACACAGAAGACCGGTGATTTCTGCATTTTCAACTGAGATACTGGGGTCATCTCACTAGGGAATGCCAGACAATCGGTGCTGGTCAGCTGCTGCAGCCTGACCAGCGAGAGCTGAAGCAGGGCGAGGCATCGCCTCACCTGGGAAGCACAAGGGGGAAGGGAATCCCTTTTCCTAGCCAGGGGACCTGAGACACACAACACCTGGAAAACTGGGTAACTCCCACCCCAATAACGTGCTTTAAGCAAACGGGAACACCAGGAGAATATATCCCTCACCTGGCCGGGAGGGTCCCACGCCCACGGAGCCTCCCTCATTGCTAACACAGCAGTCTGCGGACATCTAACCGCGAGGCAGCAGCGAGGCTGGGGGAGGGGTGCCCGCCATTGCTGAGGCTTAAGTAGGTAAACAAAGC